>NW_020884891.1:7044969-7545004 GCF_003945725.1 Corapipo altera | reverse complement strand
ATTTGAGTTGGCTTTCAGTCAGGCATTTACCGGGTGATTATAGGGTAGCAGAGAAATATTGTATATACATTTCTTATGTAATAAGTTCCTCTCTCTAATGCCATTATGTTTCTCTTCTTACTACCCTGATTATATTACATATTGAGAGCCAGCCCCCAAAAAATGACAGCAAACTTTGTTCTGGATAATGGAGTGCTGGACTCCACCTAAGCAGCTCCAGTCATTTGTAATGACAGCTTGGAGAATACTCCAAAAGAATCTAACAATGCTCACGCTCCAGTGACTGACAGCACGGCAAGAGGAAAAATTCCAGCTTCCATGTGAGTGCAGGGAGCCTGACCTAGATTTTAGCCTCTACAGCTTCATGAGAGGAAACATTCTTGACTGTGTATTTAACAAGAAAAAAAAGAGTGAGGGGAAAAAAGTAATCTCCTGTTTGATTAGTCTTTCTTCGATAATTAAGATTTAGTCAAGGCGGTCTGTGAGACTTCTCCCCTCCGCAGATGTCATCAACCCTGTAATGAATGGTTGCTCCGTTCCTTGTGTGCTCTCCTCTGTAATTACCACCTCCTGACATGCTGCAGGGAGGGAGCTCTTGCAGGGGAGCAGCTGGGGCAGGCTGGGGCAACGGGCAGGCACAGCTTGCCTGCACCTTCCCCTCCGCCAGGCTCCCTGTGTTGAGGTCAGCCTTGCTGTGGGCTGCTGAAATTCTTCCATTTGAACACTGTTAATGGGAAAAGGGTCTCCTGTGTAAATTTCCTTTTCTTTAATTTCTTCTTTGAGATGCAAATGCTGTGCTGGGCTCAGGTCACTGTGCCCAGTGCCCACTAGAACACTGGCAGTGGCCAACAGAGCACCAGCACCACTGTCTTGTTCTCCTCTGGGGGCAACTAGAGATGGGTTTTAGCCACTCTAGTGACCTGCTTGTAAATAATCTTTCAAATGCCTTTCATCTCTTCCACTTCAACAAGTCAAATTTTAAAAATAAAACAGTGGAGAAATGCACACTAGAAGGGAGAAGAAGTTTTCAAATCAAAGTAGAAGATGAGAGAGATTGAATGACACTGAAGGATGATTAGCATTAATTTGAGCTGTGCTTCGACAAGTTGTTTGATGTGGATGTGGGAGAAATTTTATTGGAATCAGAGGCATTTTCAGCTTCCAAAGCTGGATTTCCATATTGGGTCAGTACCTGACTCCACAACTCCTCCTAATTGTGACTCTGCTCTGTGAAATAAATGAAAAACTGGCACCATTCTGCTTGACCCTCAAGCTTTCCATATGTGTCTGAATGTCAGTTATTCCTTGCTGTGGTTTAACTTTGCTGAACCAGCACAGGTTTGAAAGCATTAGGTGATGTGACAGGATTCGATTGACACAAGATTGACAGGATTAATTAGTCTGGATCTGAATTCCAGTTCTGGGCATCCCTATTCATTTCAGCTTAGGCTTTTGTGCCTTTGCTAAAGTGCAGGAGGAAGGGTGCCTTTGAGAATATCTGTGTGTCGTGGAGAACAAGAGATGAGCCATCTGGAGAGCTCAGCATTGCCTTTCACATCCCTCACTGAGAGAAAGTGACTGTGAGCTCTGCACTGCTCCTTAATTGTAAATCACACCAGCCTAAAGAGCAGGGCTTATAAAAAGCACAGAGTTTTGTGAGGAAGCTCTGTATGGAGTACAATGATACCTGCTCGATGTAAAAGACTTCAGTCCATTCTATAAAATAATTCATGGTGTCAGAACCAGGCTTTAACATAAAAGTGGATTGGATGGGGTTGTAGGACTGGGAGAACCAGCTCTGCTGCTGGTTGCCCATGTCTGTGTAACAGTGATGCAGAGAGAGGACAGTGGGGTGTTTCCTGGAGTCCTGACAAGGGCGTGTTCAAGTTACAACGTGCAGCTTTGGTCACAGTGAAGGATGTTATAAACCTGGAGGGGGTGCACTGAGAGCAAATACTTCTGTGCAGAATTTTCAATTAATTATTATCCAAACTTGTCCTGTTGTGTGTGGCACTAAGTGTGAGAGGGCAAACACAGAGGAAGCAGTGATGCTGCTGCAGCAGCGAGGAAAACGAAAGTCAGTAAATTGCTGATGGCCCTTCAGTTGATGTCATTAACAGCAGCTGTTAAAAGCAAGAAGCAATGAATTTTAGTTTAAATCAGCGGGATGTTTTCATCAAAATGAAAATGAAAATTGAAGTTATTCAAAACTGTGTGTACGTAACTTCAGGTGAAGGATTTGATTTGGGGACTTTTCTTGATGAGAAGTCAGCTGGCACAACCAGCTGCTGTGTTTGCACCTGCCAGCAGGATAGGGGCAGGAGCAGGTAACACCCTGTGGGTAAAGGTTTCTGAGACCTCCCTTTGCCTGCCAATACCCTCGTGACCGTAGGTGCATAACATAGGTTTGAGTATTGGGTTTCCCTTCCCTCCTGAGCTTATGCTAGTTTGGGTTTTTTTTACAAATAACGTTTGTTTTGCAATAAGATGTTACATGGAAGTTATGTATCAGAAAAATATGAAAGTGGTGAGTGTCAACAGGTTTAAAATATGGTTCAGGTGCATGGCTCATGTGATCACAGTACAGTTAAAGCTGATTTATAGCAATGGGAAAATTAAAACCCTCCACTTATCACAGATACTTTTGAATGATGGAAGAGAAACCTGAAAAGATGTCAGACATAATTTAAAGGCTGTAAAAACTGCTAAAAAAAGGACCAGACCTGATATTTCACCATGTGTAGAAATTTTGGTTTGCTGCATTTGTTTAGAAAGTAAATTAAAAAATAACTTGAAGAGTGCATGCTATTGAAGATGTATATGAAATGAAGATTTATAGTTTGAGAATTAACACTGTAAATGCAGAAGAGGCAAATTGAGCATTACTTGGTTGAATTTGAGGTAGCTGCATAAAGGGTAAAGATGCTCCACTTACTTGTAGCTGAATATGATAAAAAAATTCTGAAAACTACATATTTAATCAAGTCTATTAATTTTAGGTAATGTGTTTGCCTATTGATGATCTGCCTTTGAATTCTTTGTCCTTGGTTATGTTCTTGGTTGACTTTCAAACTTACAATTTTTCCAACAATGAGAAAGATTGAACTAGAAGGTCTCTGATAATTGAGGGGGGAGTTACACATGGATAAGTATTCGTGTTCTAGGCTTGTATTGTAACTAAGATAATAATAAAGGGAGAAAAAATTGTAGGGAGAAGTAATCTTTTATTTAACTGGCTGACATATATTAATTTTACAAGTGAAATATCAAGAAAACTGTTTCAAAAATTTTTGCTGAACAGAACATCAAAAGATCTCTTTTCTTGTTTGTACAACTCCTGTATTAATCTTGATTGTACAGGCAGCAAGTAGTAATTGTATCCTGTTGTATGTAATACACATCTCTACAGTGTGAGTAGGCTGTAGAAAAGAAAAAAGTTCTGTGGAACTGCCTCGAAAAGAAAATGATAAATGTCACATCTGTTATTTGGGGTTTTTTTGCATAACGTAATTAGCAGAGGTGGATGGAAAAGTTTTAAGGGATAAGATTGGCATTAGATGCCAATGTACATTTTCCTCCAACAACAAAATAAAGATTTCAAAACTGGTTTACAGAGGCAAATAGTTAAGGTGAAACATTTAGTTTATTTAATAAAAAATTAGTGCTTTGGAGATGAAAGTAATGATATTCTAAAGAAGTGTTCAGCGCCTCAATGTGTTCTATTTATTGCCTGCAAATTCACAGTTACATGTAATGAGAAAAGGTGTATGAAACCCTAATTGCCAATAGTTGCTTTATGTTTTTCGTATTGCCATAAAACAAAGGTTCTTTTCTTTTAGTGTATTGCATTGTATTTCACAAGCGTCCTTGAACTATATTGAAAAATATATCTGTGTCTAATATTTCTTTATTATTGTTTTGCTTTCAGTTGATGGTTGCATTGACTGGTCAGTGGATCTCAAGACATACATGGCTTTGGCAGGTGAACCAGTCCGAGTGAAATGTGCCCTTTTCTACAGCTATATCAGAACTAATTATAGCATGGCCCAAAGCACAGGTCTTAGGCTTATGTGGTACAAAAACAAAGGAGATTTAGAAGAACCCATTATATTTTCCGAAGTTAGAATGAGCAAGGATGAAGATTCCATATGGTTTCACTCGGTTGAGTTGCAAGACAGTGGTTTCTACACATGTGTTCTAAGGTGGGTATTGTGTTAAAGTCTAAGTAAGAATGTATGGATTGTCTTGGTTAAAAATATGTTTAATTTTAGCTATCAGGATCGAGATATTCATCCAGCTAATACATAATCATTTTTATTCTCATAATTATATATGTCACATAATGCTTTGTCTCAAAATTAGTTTCCCTAGTAATTATAGTTACCTTGTCCAATAGCTGTAATTAATGTGCTTTCACTTAATTACTTCTTTTTTTAAGTCCAACATTTGCAAATTCTCAATTTGCCATAAATCTTCAGAACTTGATACTTCTTAAATCATGAAGTATTTTGGTTAAGTAATGTTCTCTTTCAAATCCTCTGAGTTATTCAAAAGTTACAGTTTGAATTATTCTGATGGGGTTAGGCCATGGGGAGTTACAGTTCTGTCTGGTTTTGAAGAAATGTGTATTTTAATATACAGTTATGATTTGTCATAAATTTGAGCAGACCTCGTTTGGTAAGGCACCAAAATGCATGTCTCAGAAGTATTTTGGAACTGTTGGATGAGCCTTAAATTAAACATGTGCTGGAGCTCGTGATTTTTATCATGTGGATGTTGATGTCAGCTCTATGCCTAAAACGAGAAGATAAAAAAAGGAGAATTCTTTAAGAATGAATGAATAAATATTCCTTAAATGATCCAGTTCTGAATTAAACGGAGTTTGCAGATACTTTATATGATTTGGTTTTAAACTGTTGAGTTTCAGAGAATGAGGTTTGCGTTGTCCTTCTCTGCTGTCCCATACTGAAATCAAACATGTTTGATGAATTTAATATCAAATATTGCAGCAAAGTAACAGGACTGTTCAGAACCCAGAATTTGCTCTCTCTCCATCTCTGCTGACTTGCTGTCTCAGCTGCCTCAGACCATTTTGATCCCCAGGAACGCTACTGAAATCAAAGATTGTGCCGTGGGGCCTGGTGGTTCTACTGGGCACCAATGTCCAGTTTAAATATCAGATGCATCTGCCAAACTTACCATTAAGTCTCTGTGGCAGCCTTTGGAGTTATTCTTTTATTAGCTGCTCTGTCACAGGTTGGGTGTGCTGTGAACTCCTTGATTTTGAAATGTTACGGTAAGATGGTGATTTACATGTCTCGAGGGAGCTGTCCTTTTTTCATAAGAAGTCACTGTTGTGATAATCAAGTTACTAGTTTAATACTCTGAATATTTTTAATGCAAATCCTTTGTGAACAATGAAGAATTGATCTTGGATCAAATTCTGGGACATACTTTTTTCCAGGAAATTTCAAAACTCTGCTCATTTACATGACAAAGTAGTTTTGGTAACAAATGGGCAAGTTCTTGAATAATTCATGGCTTCTCCTCATTGTCAGCTAAAAACTGTATGACATGCTTCTTGGAAGGCATTATACAGCAACAAGATCTTCCTTGTCAGTTATGCAGTTTTCCTGCTTTGACTAGAACTTTCTTATATAATTACAGATATTTTTGCCTTTTTCATATTTATGTCAGAGTGCAGAATATTATGTGTGGTGGTTACAGATAAAAGACTATATTTCTTCCTTTACTGAATTATTTTTTCTTCCAAAAATGGGGTAATGTATCCTTGCTGTTACTGTTTATGAAACTCTGGGTGGCTTAAAAAAGCAGAGGAAATAGCAATAGTAATTGATTTTAATATCATTAAAATTGAGCTAGATGTTATGTTCTGAAATGATGATCACACTTTTGTGGGAGACTATCCACATCATTGACTGTGTAATTTCAGCCTTATTAATCCATTTTTTGGAGGGGGATAAGCAGATGTTTGTGTTTTAGTCATTAACCAGGATCACCTGCTTTATGAGAATTAAGAGGTCACAAATGAGAACAGTAATTTTAGAATATGATTTTATTTTCTAGAAGCATTAACAGTTTCTGTTACAAATGCTGTCTTTTGTAGACTGAGTGTACAGAGATAGAACTCGATGCAGTGGAAATGTGTCCATCAGTGTGCAACACTGGGTTTAGGGTTGCACGCATAGTTGAATCTTTTGGTTTGGTAGCTGAAAGAAAAACATTGGGGAGAAAAATGCTTTTGATTCAAGATAAATTTAAAACTTCTGAAGTGTTTCTCAAGAAAGAAGTTTTCATTTAGATTCTCTAAGAGAAAATCAGGATCAATTCAATTCTGAATTGATGTCTTTCTAGCCACTCTCTAAGGATGGGTGAAGCCCTGGTGCAATTCCCTGTGCTATCCAAAGGGTCAAGTCCCACATTTGCATGTCCCAGTGGCCAGGCTGTGCTGAGTTCCACCACTTCAAGTCTCTTGCCTTAGAACTGCTCTGTCTGTTATTTGTACTTGTCTTTGCAAAAGTGTGCAAAGTGAGATTTTTGGATGTGGTGCTAAGACCAAGGGGAGACAAGGGATCCTTGTCCCAGAAGCAGTTTATGCCTTGAAAGAAAGGACAGTCTCGAGCTGTGAAGATCTTTTCTGATAAAAGGGAATTGAACACCAAGGCTTTTCAGTAAGTTGTACGTAAAGGATATCACAGGCAATAGTGAGAGCTTTGCTAATTCACTCTCCCCCAACTTGTTACTTTTTTCCCAGTCAAGACAACATGACAGATAAAAAAACTGTATGAGAAAAATGTCAACTGCACTTTTCACTGAATTTCTTATTTGTTTAATGTCTTCACAACTCTATAAAAAACCCCAAACCTATTTTTCAAGAAGCTGCATTATCTGATTGGTCACGTGTGCTTGTAGGATCAAGGCACGAGTATCAGTGAAGCAACTGGAAGGAATTTTTCAGAAGTTGCTTGAAAAGGGTGGGTATGAGCAGGTGAAGGATAGGCTGATATGACAGTGATTTGGAGATGGGTAAAAATTAAATGTGTCAGTTAATTCTTTCTTATACAGAATTGTCATCTCAATAATCATAATGTCTGTTTTGTAAAAGAACCTGTAATACTGAATAAAATTAAGGAGTATTAGACCAACCATAATAAGAGGTTGCTTCTCCAGGCTGAAAAGGTCTGATATCATAATTTAAATGTTTCCTCTCCTTTATTAACCGGTTAGACATTGTTGCTTAGACAGATGTGGGGGTGTGTGTATAATAGGAGGAAGTTATTGTTGCATTAAAACCTACTTCTCCCTTCTCACAATACATTTTAGCATTGAGCTGACACTCAAATGCAAACCAAAGTGTGGTATTTTTCTCCAGTGTTAAGCATGGATATAACATATTAAAGGGTCCTAATTCTGCAAGGACTTTTAAGGAAGTGGAGAGTTGAGCTGTGTTAGCTAATCCATGTGAATTCCATGAATCTGCTTTGTTCTTGGGTGCCTTTTCTGTGTAAAATCAGAGATTTGGATAAATCTGTTTTTCATTGCATCATTGGTATCATGACTTTATTGCCCAATAGGGAAATGCTGTTTTCTGGAGGTCTCTTTGCAGTACAGGCCCTGGATATACCATTAATCTTCCAGCACCCAGCAATGCTACTTTCAGATAAAGCTGTCAACATTTCTTTTACAGATTTTTGATGTTCTGGGATGTTCACATCAGCACTCTGGATCACAGCTTCTTCACTGAAGCATTCAGAGATAAGCACTCCAAAACCAAACATGGAAACTCAACCAGATCTAAATGCATAGGGTGGCCCTAAAGTTCTGAGTATGTAGGACAGTCATTTGCCAGATCATGTGCTACTTTTTCTCTCTGAACAAATACATCTGTTTTTCTGTGTTAAAAGCCTGTTTTTTAAGAGGGAACAAAAACTGGGACAACTTAAATCTTAACCTGGTAAAAGAAGAGAATATAAGATGGGGAAGAAATCTCAGCAAGTTTAGCCCAAATTTGCCCTCATCAAGGGACTGCTCCTGGAAACCTTTCTTCTAACTAGTCCTAGCTCCAAGAGAAACTCTAGTGAGCATTTAAAGAATAAAACCAGTAAGACTAAAAATATTAGTGCACATTTGCTGTTAATTAACTGTTGGTGAAATAAAATAACTCGATTCCCATAATGTGAATCAGGAGGGTAGAAAGTCTGGGCCTTCAGTGGGTGCAGGGAAGCAGGGGGTGGAGGTTTGTGGTCGCCAGACTGGCTGATGGAGCTAAGCCTTGATTTTTGTACAGGTTGCAGAATAAAAAGGGAGTGAAGGCCTTGAATGCCTATGAGGGAATAAGTTTGCAGATCTTTAATACCAGCATTTGATGCCAGAGAACTGCCGACAAATCAAGTTAGGAAATCTGTGTATCCTTTTTCCTTTACTGTGTCCCTGTCTGCACAGTTCTTAATGGAGAGCAGCATTGGTATGGACATGCACAGAAGAATTGAGCCTTTGCTGAGCCATTGGTGAAATACTGAGATATTACTTTCTGAGCAGTAATAAAATAGACCAATAGTAGATTTTAAGCCTTCTGGCTTCTGAATGTCTGTGGAGCACATGACCAGCAACTCCAAATCAGATTTTGGCAGCCTGGAGGGGCTGGCAGTAAAACTTCATCTGTGGCACAACCTCTGTGCTCTCACTTCAGAGGGTGTTAGGGGGAGCTGAAGGGCTTGTTTCAAGTGCCTACAACCTGGACTGCAGAATGCACCCATCATCCCAGGAGAAGCTGCACCATTTTCTGAGTGCTGAATGTCTGGTTTTGGACCCAAAGAAAGGCCAAACAAGAACACTGAACTAAATCATGATGTAAAAATCTGCAGGGGTAAGGTTGCTTTCTCTGCAGCCATCTCTCATGGTATTTGCAATATGTGTTTTAATACAGTTGTTAATTTTGTTGGTGGCAGTACAGACCGTTTCATTTTCAGTTCCTTTGGCTTTATTCAGTGCTCACCTGCTCATGACAAAGATGATTTTGTATCTCAAATCCCTTCAGATGCAGTGTTGTAATTCCAGTGGTCCCAGGCATGTCTATAGAAGCAGCTACATCTCACATTTGGAGCAACTGCATTCAGCACAGGCTTCCCAGGCTCTGTATGACACTAACATTAAATGTCACACATTAAAAGTGTGTGACATTTGCCACAATAAAATTGACTGATTCTGTATAAACAAAATCCCTGTGAGATATGGTATTCAATACTTCAATTCAGTGCTAGAGCAGATACATTATAGTCAGTATGATTCATGATAAAATAAAATTTTTTGAGTTTTTATCACTGAGATATAATGTTTTTGGCATTATCAAAATGCAGGGGAAAGTAGAATCAGAATGCTTCTACTTTTGTATCTAAAATTTTGTATAGACTGATGGTGCTCCTGCAAATCATTTTGATGACACTGTCTTTATTGAGAGAAATCAGTTCTATCTATTCTTTGCAGAAAAACAAAGATTTGTTTCTTTTCCCTGGTGATATGTATATTTCCGCTCGCTCACCCTCCTCCTCTAAAACTTTTAAAGAGAAATTATTCATCCTCTGTCTTTCTGAAAGCCAATGTTTACTGTTGATGAGAAGCTGCAAGAACAGTCAGGGCTTCAAGCAGAAATGCCCATGTTGCTCTGTGGTTGGAGGGCGTCCAGTGACTTCCCTGTTGCGGCAGCATGTACAAGAATGAGAATATTGTGTACACTTCAGTTTTCCTAATAGTGAAATCCCAGCTTTAGATACCTTTAAAATGACTGACATTACTTTGCAGCCTGTACAGATTGTCATAGCGAAAGGTCCCTGTGCTGCAGTGCCTCAGTGGCGTTTCAGTTCACTGTCACTGGCTGCTCGTGAAGAAGGGCCTTCCCTGGTGGGCTTCCAGCCTTGGCTAGGGGAGAGAAAGGATGCAAAGTGGAGGAACTGCTTCCTCATGCAGTCCACTCTGCATGCAGGAGACCTGTTGCCGAGATATTGTTCAGCCCTCCTCAGCCACCTCCTCTCCAACACATCAGGGAGTTTACATTTCCCTTTTGTTCTCCACATATCAGTGGGGGAGAATGTGCTCCTCCTGTTGGAACCCGCATAGAGCCAGCTGTGACTACAACATGTCAGTAGACAATGTTTTCTGTGTCCTGTGAGAGGACAGACACTTGGAAGGTTTCCTGAGGAAATCCATCATTCCCAAAGTACAAAGTAACAGAACCATAGGGAGTTAAGCTAATATTTGGTGAGTGATCCTGGAAGATAATTTCTTCTTTTCTGACCACTTAAGGGAAGACACAGCCAGGAGGACTCAGCTGCAGAACTCAAACAGCTTTGGTTTCAAACTGACATGAGGACAACTTCATGGTTCTTCATGATAGCATTCTGTGTGCACCCTATGAGACAATAACTGATCCACTGGTTTACGTGCTCAATTGCCCACATACAGACAGAGCAGGACTTGCCTTTCAACATTGCATCTACAAAATTGGACTTAGATGCAGGACGCAGGATGTGCTCCACAGGTTTTTTTCCCCAAGGCAATGCAATCAGTGAGATTTAGCAATGCAGACAAGTCTGATGGGTGTCCTGAATGCAACTTTTGTTTTGTGTGCTAGGTGTCCAATGAAAAAAAGCACAGAGGAGTAAATACAGGAATTCACACTCTGTGTGGTTTGGAAGACATAGAAGAGAACGTGTTCAGTGCTCTCAGAAACAGAGTATTGCAAATGCAAAATTATTAGAAGGGGATTTCTTAGTACTGTCCTGGGAGCAGTTGTTCCTGTGCCTCAGATTTATGTCATTTGTAATGGGGCTTTTCAGTAAGACAGTGTAATTTAACAGTAATATCCAGAGTTCTAATACAAAAGTGTTAGGAAATAAATGAAAAGGGCTTAGTCATTTGCAGTAGCAAACTTTAAAGTAACTCACTGCGTTGTAATTCTTAAGGGCAAGGAAGAAATTTTCCCTGAGAGCAAACCCAGCCAATTACAGGATTTCTTCTACTGGAACAGGATGTGCTGAAGCTGAGAGAGACCACATGGATTGTGATATGCTGAGATAGCATGGTGTTCTTTTAGCTTCTGCATTTCAATTGTGTTCTGCGTTATATTTTCCCATATTCATTTCTAACATTTAATAACTAACATTAATGAAGACTTAAAAAAAATCCAACCCAAAAACAAGGGACACCATTGGCCTGTGTGATTCAACTTAAATGTTAGGAGATTTTCTCTTTTTGCCTGAGTAGCTCCTGCTGGAATGACTGACTAGTGATTTGCTTTTGAATTGCTTCTGTCACGATGCAGAGGTCATCAGGACAAGTGCATGCATTTGTGAAGGCAACCAGAAAAGAAATAGCTCCTCCTGACCCATAACCATGTACAAATCAGGCTGGCTGTCACTTACCATTCTCAGAGAGACTTAAAAAGCATGATACTACAGATTAGCCCCGAATTTTCCGATCACGGCCTTGCTCTTACAGGCTGTATCACTGGCTGTAGTAGGAACACCCTGACATTTTTGTGTCACATTTCACTCTTAATAAGGATGTGAGCTGAAATCCAACTTAAACTTAGATCTAAGCTTTGGTGGGAGAGACCCAACCATGAGCAGCTCTACCCAGCTGCCACATCCAAACATCTTTTCTTCTCCATCCCAGTATCTAAGAAGCGTGAAGATTCTCTAAAAAGAGCTAAACTCACAGTGAGTATTAGAGGTCTTGCTTTTAAGTGCCTCTGGTGAGAACTATACTGGTGATGTTTAACTTGAGGAGACATCCCTGGATATCTGTTTTTCAAGCTGTCATTAATGTGAGCCTTTTAAAATTACCTTTCAGTGACTTTGCTCAGGTCCTTCTTTTGAAGAGTGATGGGAAAGCCTTTCTTCACTTTAAAACATGGGCCTCTGGGACATCTAGTGTTTTTTAGTCAAGCTCAAATTGTCTTGTTTTTAGTGAGCTTTGTGTAGAGATTGAATCTTAGGAGAAAAGAAGTGCAGAAAGAATAAAAATTCTTCATGAGTGATGGATTAGCTCTGCACAAATACTTTTTCTACTTGAAGGAAATGCAGTCTTGAATGCTAGCTCTGTCTGGATTCACAACCCAGGTCTCTGTTGGAGGATCAAAGGAAGTAGATATAATAAAACGTTGGATTTGTAATATCGTTCTGTTGTAGCACTTCTGAGATCATACTTCCATGATGTTATTTTCATTTACTAGGAGGATCTTGAATCAAACACTAAATGAAAGGTAACATGGGATTAGGATTTCTCCTTAGCAGGCACAGGAGCTAGTACTAGAATTACTGTTATAACAGCAACAAGCAAGCAAAAAACAGGACAGGAGTGTTTGGAGCTGTACCAAGGCCAGGTACCACACACATGAGCTGCAGAATCACTGCACCTCGTGGCCTGTGATTCAGGGAGCAACTACAGCAGTGCCAGCCATCTGTTAAATTGTTCTACTCAGATGTTGCTCTTTCACTTGACAAACTGATAAAAATTAAAAATCCAAAAACTTTGAAGGGTCTGTGATTTGTAACCTCCAACGGTCACTTACTCCATGTTCAAGAAATTGATCTTTTCCAGACAATAACCCCAAACATGTAGCAGTGGTAGTCACTGAGAAATAAGTTAGCACTTGAAGGAAACCTTGGAAGAGTAAGTAATAATCCATTTGTTTTTAAGATGTTACATTTTTGTGATCTAAAAAACACAATGATAACAAATAACTCGTTTTTCTTTAAGGCGATCACCAAACCATGACCTTGGTGTAAAATTTGGACAGGAATAAATTTATAAAACTCTCATGAAGAGAGAGGAAAACAATCAAATGCTCAATTAAGTCTGAAAGCTGATAACACAGCACATTTATAGAGCAGCCAGTAGTGGATCTGGTCATGCATTAATGCTGTGAACCTTCAGATGGACGAAGACAGTGGGTGGTGTAGTTATTGCTGTTACTGTTCTAACTCAAAATGAGCAAAGAGGAATGTATATGTTGGTTTATACAGTCCTTCAGTTAGTGAGCCAATAAAAATGTCATTAAAACAGCCAGAGTGTTAAGGTACATGGAGAGAGATCTAAGCCTGAGCTGTGCTGTTTCCTGAGCACTGCTTTGATAAATACACTTTCCAGCTTTTGGATCTACCACCAAAGTATTAGAATGTAATAAAAAACCAAATGCAATGAAAAATTAACCTGCAAGGGAGAAAATCCCATTGTGAGTCCCTTCGTATAAATGTGCAATTCAAATTTGGGTGGGGTTTTTCAATCTAGAAGATATAAAATATTCAACCTCTTTTCTGCCTCCTTCGTCTTTATAAGAAAATTAATAAATGGGGGTGGGGGGAGATTCTGTGTGTACTAGAGCCAAAATTGTTTTGCTTGACTCTTTTAACAAACACCCTCACTTAGCAGAAACACAAATGCCAAAAAAAGTTTTTTCCAAAGCTGTGAATATTTCCTCTGATTTTAATTCAGCCTTAGGGCTGATGAATTGTCTTGAATCCAAAACAAGATGAAAAATAATTTAGGGATTGACACTCCAATTTCAAATGTCCTTCTTATCCATTTCTTTACATCCTTCCTTTTTCCCTCTTGCCCTTATTTCCAAGTCAAGCCAAACTCACAGTTTTGCTTGCTTTTGTTTTGAGACCTGTTAAATTCCCTTGGTTTTCCCTATGGTTTTCTACTGGATTTGGAGCTGGCTTCAGTTTGTGGTTCAGTGTCAGTTCCAAGTGGCCTGGGGATTGCAGATGCCTTGCCACCAAAACAAAGGAATCTGCTTTGTGAACTCTGGCAGAGCTAAACCCATCCTATTTCCAGTCAAGAGAGTAGGTCCAGTGTGTAACTAGTCCCTTGAAAAAGAGAATTACAGATCTTAGTTTCAGTGTGAAAATATAAGACAATCTTTTTTCTTTGTAGTATGGAGTGATTCTTTCTTTTCTTTCCTCTTCCTGTTCCCCATATGACCTCTGCTACCTCTTGTAGAAATGGAATCCATTGGAAATCAACTCCTGTGGAAAGCGAATGGTTTGGCAACCTTTCAAAAAAGACAGATTATCAAAAAATGCACTTTCAGATTCACAGGTTATTTCCTTTGCATGTATGTGCAAAAGGTTCTGCAGCCTGACAGGTTAATTTGGGTTCATATATTCTCTACTGAGAAACAACTCTGGCCTTGCAATACTAAGATCATCACTAGAAGCCCTCCAGCATCTTCCTCATCCACATGGGAGACACTTCCTTTTTATTCCTTTTGGCCACTGATTCTGACAGCAGAACCCAGGTTACCAGCCTTGATTTTGTTATCTACTGTTCTTTTTGTGTCCAGCTTTCCTCATTAAATATGAACATATAACCGTATATATATATATATATAATATATATATTATATATATGTAACACATAATGGCCCTGAGATTGCCTCAGTTGGTTAGAACATGGTGCTAATATAGCCAGGGTCATGGGTTTGATCCCTTTATGGGCCATTCACTTAAGAACTGGACTTGTGGGTCCCTTCCAGCTCAGAATATTCTGTGACTCAGAACCTTTCCTGTCAGCCAGAGACTGCTGGGAGCACTGACCTCCCTCACCAAGCTCCATGACCATGTACTGAAAACAAAAGTGGATCCTCCTTTTATAATTCATAGGCCATCTGTTTAGCTTCTAAAAGAAGAAAAACAAAAAGCATAGGATTCACACTAGTTAATCTCCACACCTTTACCAAAAAAAAAAAAAAAAGACCCTTAACCATAAACAACTTAAATGCAACTCATGAAGAGAGCCCTTGTGTTCACAGAGGTCCTGAAAACAATTGGAAAGAAAGAACTGAATGCATCCCACCACAGCAGCTCTATGGGCTTCTGTACTGATCCTCTTTGTGATCCCCCTTCCTGAGTTCTCCCTCCAGCTGTCACCTTCTAGAGAGCCCCTTTATCCTCCAGACCCCACAAGGAAGGGAAGATAACAAGAAAAAGTCAGCACAGATGTATCACCTGCTCAGAGGACTGAGCGATGAAATCCTTACAGCTGAGGAACAGCTTGCCCAGCACGGGGTGGAATGGCTCACAATTTCAACAGACTTCAGCTCCCAGACTTCTGCCTCAAAACTGAGAAAAACAGACTGATCAAACTACTGTTTCCTTTTGCACATAACTGCAATATAACTGTTATCCCAAGCTGACGAGATTAAAGGAAGGCTGCTGCTGCTTCAGTCACTGGAAAGTTGCCCTTTCCTGATTACCAGCAGTAGCACTAACCTGAGTGGCTGGTGAAGAAGCATTCATAAAGCTTTCAAGTCTGTTGCTGTTGGCTTAGTGAGGGCTTTCTTCATCATGAGCCTGAATAGATTTATTGTCTCGGTCATGGAGTGTGAACAAAAGTGATAGTACTCACCAGGCACTTAGTTTCCTCAATTCTACTCAGTTCTAATTGTAACTAATGAAAAGAATACTACATTTTTGGGTCCTGGTTCCAGGAAGCATTTTAAATAGAAGTAGCCTCCAGCGTTTTTCAAAATAAAATCTAAATAATGCAAGATTGTTAGGAGAAAATACAGCACTATTAAATAGCACCAAGTAATGGACAACTGTTCAAAGTCATTATTCTTGATTAGCCTGGATCATTATCACTGAGCACATGTGACCTTACTTGCACTCAGTAATACTTATAGTCATTCAGGAAGGTTAAATAATCATTACTGATTAATTACTATTGATTATGCTGAGTGGTTGTATCACGTTTTGTGGATTTTCAGTGCAGGAAGCATTGAAACTCTCAGATACGTTTTGTTTTCTTCCTACAAGAAAGGTAACTCTTTTCAAAAGCCAGTTTAGGAGAAAGTTGACTTATGCTCCCTAAACCATATAAATACTTCTGAAAAGCCCACCCCAAATGATAGATTTTTTTGCAGTCCAGAGAATTTTTCTTTCAGGTAAAATAATATATTTTGTGCAGTTTGTGGGGATGAGACTTTATTATAACCTCTCAGCTGAAACACATCATGGCAGCATGCAAAGTGAGCCTTTCCACTCAGAGGTGAGGGAATGGAGAAAATATCCACAAATTTTATTACATAAATGTACAGGTGGCATTTTGAGGAGAAGGGACTAGGATGGACAAGCTCTGTGGTTCTGCCGAATATGTAGGACTAATGATGCTGAAAATGGGAGGTTTCTGAGACATATCTGGACACTGCTGCTGATTTGCCTTGCAAATGCCTCTGTCTGCCAAAACCTGCTCATGGCACACCTTTGACAAGAACCCATTCACAGTGTTTTGTCAGCGCTTGTTTAGCATGAAGCTTCGAGCTGTGATGAAGTGTCCCTGTAGACCTTTTTATTTCCTTCCCAACTACAGGCTCACTTGACAGAGTGAAATGTAGAAACGCTGCATAAGAAAAGATTTGTCATGGAGCATGTTGGATTTTTTTTTTAATTAAAAGCATTGTCATGGGTCTAGTTGGAGGGAGTGAGCAGCCAGCGTCATTAGCATCAGGGTGAGACTGATGGATCACTTCCCAGGTGCACAGGGCACCCTCTTGTCTCAGCTAAATCAGTTTGCAGCAGAGCTGTGATGGAAGAGGCAGTGGCAAAGCCAAGATACCTCCCGCCAGAGCTCTCCACAGCTCCCTTCGATGGGAGTAACCACCCAGCATGACTGGTTTACTCCTGGCTTTTTTGGTTGTGGTGCAATCAGTTAAAATGACAAGATGAGGGGAGGAAGAGCTCCATTATATTGTGGGTTGTTCTCCGAGCCTGCCGTGGCACAGAGCGAGGGGCAGAACTGGCAGCCTGGCCTGCAGCCATCCTGTGCAGAGTGCCAGTAACACCACGGCAAACACGGGTTTGGGGGGTTTATTGTGTGTCTGATAGCTCTGTTAAAGCTGTAAGGCTGAAGGAATTTAGTTTAATCCTGTTTTCCTGATTGTGCAGCATGGCAGCTGAGCTGGTTGTGTTTATTCTGCCCTGATATTAGGAAAAACTGGGCGTAGCAATCTGCTTCCTGGATTTAGCTGTCAGGGTTCTTTGGTGCCGTGGGCCCCAGCGGGCACTGAGTCCCTGTGGCCTGAGAGGGATTCTGCAGAGCTGATTTTCTGGACAGGAGCTGCATCCATGCTGGAGCAGGGAAATGTGAGAAGGAAGAAGTGACAGGGAGGAATGAACCACTCCCCATCCCCTCCTGCACCAATCAGTGAGGGAGGGAGGGTAGAGGAGGAAAAAAAAAAGAGATATGAGGGAAACATGTTTTAGTTTTTTTATCTTTCTTACTACCAACCTATTATAATTTACAATTAATTAATTTTTTTTTTCTAGTGAAGTCTGTTTTGCCTGTGACAGTAATTGGTGGCTGATCTCCTTGTCTTTATCTTGACCTGTGAGCTTTTTCATTTTATTTTCTCCTCCCCATCCTGTTGAGGGTGAGTGAGGGAGCAGCTGGAAGGGTGGCTGGCAGCTGGTCCAGGTCGACCCACCACAATATCATGTGCTGTAGGATTTTGTACAGCAGTTCCTTCTGAGGAAGAAATCCTTCCTGCATGATGTGGTTTAACACCCGGCTCATAACCCTTCTTCTCAAACATGCAGCACTGAGTAGTAGGGTGAAATCTCCTGATGGTGGGAGAGAACAAGGGTGAGGAGGACTGTGTGGGACACACAGAGGAAATGGGACAGTGTATCCTGGCTGATATTTGAGATGCCAACAGGTTCCTGTGTTCATAGACTTGCAAGCTTGAAAGAGCTGCTGTGCTGGGTTAGATCACTTGTCAACAAAATTTCTGCAAGGTTCTGCATACTCTTCATAGTAAATCAGAAACGAGTCTTTACGTTTTCTGTAATTCCTCTGTGTTGGAAAGACACAGCATGACAGTCACTATTTGAATCTGTCACTCAAGTGTTTGTGAAGATGAGAACTTAACAAAGAAACTTACTGTGTTGAAACAAACACAGTAGAAAGAAGGTAGGATAAATGAAAACATCTTTCTGTTCCTGCAGAAACTCAACATATTGCATGAAGGTGTCCATGTCCTTGACAGTAGCTGAGAATGAATCTGGGCTTTGCTACAACAGCAAGATCAGATATCTGGAAAAATCAGAAGTCACTAAGAGAAAGACAATCTCCTGTCCTGATATTGAGGATTACAAAACAGCCGGTCAAGAGCCAGATGTGGTGTGGTACAAGGTAACTATTGATGACTCGTTGTTCTTGTGCTGAAAAGCACAAGCTAGTTAAATCCTAAATTTAACTACAAGCTAGTAAAATCCTAAATTTGGAGTGCTTGATTTGCCAACATTAATAACATTCTTTAAAGACAGTTATCTTGTGTGAAATAAGTAATACATGCAGAGCAGCAGGTTTTTTTCCTCCGTAGCAGGTTGCATCAGAAAAGAGCAATTATAAAAGTTGTCATTTATTTCTACTTTTTACAAAAATCTCACATGTTCTGTCTTGTAATAACAAAATGTGTGCCATAGCCTACTGTCAGTGTAAACAAAATTTTCTTTCAGCCGTTGAAGCTCTTTCTCTCAGCATATGGGTGGATATATTCAGTGCTGTTCATATGTCAAATATATGTATTTAGTTAATCATAGATATCCTGTGTTGGAAGGGGCCCACAAGGATCATCAAGTCCAGTTCCTGGCTCTGCAGAGGAAGTCTGAAATCTTGAAAAAAAGAGAGTACCAAAGAGAAGCTGCTTCTTGCCCTATCTACCTAGGTATTGCTGAACACCAGATCACTGAAGATCTCATTTTCTGCAAGAACACACTGAAAAATAGTCTGGCAGGAATAATCTTCAGCTGTTATGGAGCAGAAATCAGTCTAACTAAGATGCATGTGCAGGTCCACACCAGAGATGCTTTGAACTGACCAAGAAAGGGAATGGAAGGGTCTGTCCCATGCACCCACATGTGTTGTCTGGGTTGCACACACAGATTGTGTGACACCAGGCTGGAGTGTGACAGCTGACTGACAAGTCATCACTGTGATTGAAACTGAACAGAATTGATGTAGTTTGGTGATGATGGTGAAACAATCAAAGTTGACAACCTTTAGTCTGCTTTAATAATGAGAAGAGACATTAATGGGATAACCTCCTACATGCACCTTCTTATCCATAATTAACAATAAGGTGCTATCAGTTTGGCTCTTAGAGAACATCTGTGTTATCTGGAAATGAGTCAGGAAGCTCAGCAGTGTGAAATGTCAATATTGATGTTATGCAGAAGGTATGTATGTCAGGTTGTCCGTTGAAACTTATTCCTGAACAGGGTTTTGGAAAAATATTCTAGAGAGTATTGTGTTAAGAAGTCTGCTTGCTCAAAAGCCCAGTTACTAGAAAATATATAATTACTTGGATTGCAAAATAATATGACAAATACTGGGGTAACCCTTACAAACCACAGTCAGGGATTTCAGACCATTCTGTGTGAGGCAACATGAGTGACAAAAAGCAGGTCCCTTCCCCCAAACAGTAGTGTAAAGTGATACTCTGCTTATGATCTTACCCTTGCTTTCTGAAGGAGGCATCTGTCTCTAGTCATAGCACACTGGATGCTCAAGTTTTTCCCCTTTACCTTGAAGACTGAGTTTGATGTGTACATGAAGCCATCTTCTTGTGTAAATCTGCTCCAGAGGCACTGGAGGCAATTCCTTTTCGTTATGCTGAAATACTTAGAGAAGATTTTCATCCAGGCAGAACATAAGTTGTCCAAAAGAGAACAGTAGATAAATAAATATAAGGAGAAGTCCTCGAGGTTCCTTCTTTATACCCTTGTCTGAAAAGAGAAACCCTTGTGTTCAGGAGAAACCTGCCAGTTCTCTGGTAGTCAGGGGGTTTGGACTTGTGACCCATGAAATACCATCAGACAGGACAGTCATGGTGCAAGCCCACTGTGTACAGGACTCACTCTGCCTTCCAAAAGGCTTCTCTGTGTTGAGAGATTAATGAATCTGAGCCAATAATTGCATCAATTTACAGGGAGTTAACTGTAATTTAAACATGCTCTTAAATATGCCTGAATAGATTTTCCCATGCACCCCCGGTAAGTAATAAAACATTTGCTGTGAGGATTTGTTTTAACAGTGGTATGAACTTCACTTCTGGCTAGAATTACACTGCATGAAATATTTATTTTTAAAGATTTCCTCAATTAATGCCATTGATATATACAGAACTCTGTTATGCCTCTTAAAACTGTTTTGACAAAAAGTGTGAGGATTTTTTTGAAGTAAATGAATGTGTCAAGGCATGATTGAATGAATGGGATTTAAGAGTAAGAGCAGTTTCATGAAAAATCAACTGGCAGAGGAAAAAGGTATATTACATCTTGAATGTGGAGTCTTAATCCATTTCCATCATCTCTTTTCTACAACTGGCTTGAAGGAAGGGCTGTGAAAACAATCAAAATGTCAGGTGAAGGACAGGTAGTTGTTATCTACCCTAGAAAAATAGAGTTGTTGAGTTGCTGCCACTAACATTTCAAGGAAGAGAAACAGAGCATAATAGTGCACAACTTAATTACTGGGGAAAAAAAACCCCAAAACATTTAAGATATCTAAGGAGAATAAATAGGCTTGGAAAAGAAACTTTCAGATTCTTCTAGTAGGTAAACGTAGTGCAAAAGCAGAAAAGAACAATTAATTGGTTAAAGGCTTCAGTGAGACCTTAGAGCACTTTCCAGTACCTGAAGGGGCTTTATGAGAAGGCTGGAGATGGACTTTTCACAAGGGCATGTAGTGACAGGACAAAAGGGAATGGCCTTAAACTGAAGGAGGGTAGATTTAGATGAAGTGTTAAGAAGTTCTTCCCTGTGAGGGTGGTGAGGCACTGGCACAGGGTGACCAGAGAGGTTGTGGACTCCCCATCCCTGGAAGTGTTCAGCACCAAGTTGGATTGGGCTTGGAACAACCTGGTCTAGTGGAAGGTGTTCCTGCCCATGACAGGGGGAGTTGGAACCAGTTGAACTGTAAAGTACTTTCCAGCCCCAACTGTTCTGTGATTCTATGAAACGAGTCATACAATTGAGCACTTACCTTTTAGAGAAATTAGCACACCTCTGACAGTAAAATCTACATTGTTTTCCCAGTATGAAGACTATTTAGAATTTTGTTTGTTTCTCAGCCATTTTTGTTACTAAAATGCAAATTTTTACGATTTTCCAGCTTCTCCCCTTTTTTGCTTTTAGTTTTGTGTATTAAATATATAAACAAGCATTTTCAACATATTTTTATAAAGCCTGCATAGTTAGTAGAAGACAAATTAACTAGCCGAACTTTGGAAAAGAAAGGCTTATAAAGAATTTTTAATATGAAGTATTCTAAGTAGATACAAAAAGAAATAATTAGGAAATCAGTGATATAATTCACCAGAACAGTTTCTCTCTGTAAAAATATAACAGCACATTGTTTGAGCTAAATCATTAATCTCTGTAGTAGTAAAGGTGTTGCCCTTCTTATTAGTATATAAAAATATAAGGCATATAAAAATGTATCTTCCATCTCTTTACTCCCTTATCTACTTTTAAAAATAAAGTAGAGAATATAAAACTGGTAACACATAATAGGGAATTTCAGTGCTGCACTAAAAGGTGCATATCTGAAATATGCTTACTTTGTGTGTTCTGGGAATTGTATTCCTTCTAAATTAGGATTGAAGAGAACAGAATCATATTCTTTGCCCAGTGTTCAAATTTAGTTACTCCAAGTAGGTGGTCTATGTACCTTTCAATAGACCTAAAATATTGAGCACAAATCAGAAAGGATTCAATGGCCTTTCCTGGCTCTGATCTGTGTCCTGTGTGAATCTCAAGCGATGATAGTGCAATTTAGTAACAAAAATAAGCTCTGATTCTTTTTAGCACAGCAGAGAGGATCTGGATTTAATCATTGTCTATCACTGCTGTTAACTAAAGTTCACATGCGAGGCAAGATTACGCTGCCCTTACAGCTGTACTTTGGAAACAGAGGTAACCCAATCACTCTGTTACCTGCAGTAGTATTGCACAGCTTCAGAAACTGAAATCTGTCCACGTTGTAACTGGATTTGGCCACCTAGGGATAGGGGTGATTCTTCAGTGCTCCATTTTCAAGTGCAAGGTCAGAAGCTCTCAGTCCTCTCTTTCTATTTCCCTATTGTTATCCTTCAATTTAGAATCTGGCGTGGATTTGGAATGCACATGGAATCCCATGAAAAATTTATGTTTGTGTCATTCTGATCTCTTGCTGTGATACAGTATATTTGCATGTTGACACATTTTCTTTTTTGGTTGTTTTCTTAAGAGAAAGCTTTGTTCTATTTTGTTTTCTCTGTTTCTGACACTGCTGTTGCAGACGAGCAGAAAATGGGGCATAGGTCTGGGCATGTCACCAGTCTCTGAAGTTGCTGAGCCCAATGTAACTGATGCAAGACTGTTAGCTGCAGTCTGAGAGCTTATTCCAAGTTGCCACCTTGAAAGAGGGAGTAGAGGGACATTGAAGGTACTCAGGCCCTTTGTTGCTTTGTGTTCTCTGAGTACAGAACTGTCAGGAGTACTGAGTGCTTTAGAGAAATGAGAAAAGCGTGATTTTGTTGCAGGCAGAACAGGCTTGATGTTAAATATATTTAGAGACAGTAAGTATATAATCTTAAGGTGCCATTTTCAAGAGAGAGTTGAACCCCTGCTTTTAGTTCAGAGCATTCCAAGAACTATTCCATCATGAGTACAATTCATGTGGAAGGTGACTGATCTGCCTGCAAGGATGTGGTTTGTTAGAAAAGGGAGAGCCTTTTCTGGCATTATATCACACCCTGTACAGAAGGACTCAAATGCTGTTCCAGTAGGACCACAGTTTGTAGTGATGAACCGAAATTTGCCAAACAGCTAAGGACTGCCTGGGGAAGTCCATGGGAGTTGCAGGCCATCAGTACCATGTACTGCATCAGAGGACACACGTGGGGGTGATATTGCATAGAGTCTAGTGATGAGGAAAAGCTGAATCAGAGCTCATCAGGTGCTAGAGAAGCCACTGATGAGAAACAAGACTGTTAAGAAACCAAGTTTTTGAATTCTCTTGCTCACAAAACCACTGTTCTTCCTGTTTGCTTCTATTGGTAAATGGTTCTAGCCTGAGACTGTGTGTAAAGTTTGCCTCCAGGCTAACTCTTAACAAATGTTGCCCTTACCCCCTTCAAGCAGAGATGTATTTTAATGGTCTGTCCTAAAGTAGAGGTCTTGGCAGTTGTTATCAAGAAAAAGAGAAGATACTTAACCATTGCTTCAGGGTACCATGTATTAAACACAACCCATGTGATACAGTAGGAATTACTGAACCTTAAAAACATTCCTGTTTAATTCCAGCCTTTGAATTAATTCCAGTTTCAGATCTCTGTGCTTTCTGAAATTATATTTGAATTTTAATTGCAAAATATATCAAGGTGGTTGTTTACTTGTATATATAATACTGAAAATCTGATCAGGCAACACTGTCTTATGTTGTACAAGCTGAGTAATTTTGGCAATGGATTTTTTTTCTGCAGGAATGTAAGCCAAAAATGTGGAGAAGCGTTGTAATTCAGAAGGGAAATACTCTCTTAATTCAAGAGGTCCAGGAAGAAGATGGAGGAAATTATACCTGTGAACTAAAGTTTGAAGGCAAGCTTATACGAAGGACGGTTGAATTGAAGGTTACTGGTAAGAATCTTTGTTCTGTGCCAATAGAAAAAAATAAAGCTTTGAAATAATAAGAAAAAGTAGGTTTCACATGTCAGTGGATCTGTTTGATAGAAGTAAGTCCAAAGCAAATCCCAGTAGCTGAGCAGTCCAAAACTCGGGGAAATTTATATGAAGATCTTACAAAATTTCACAGAAGAGTATTCCTACCTTTTTCTGTGTACAGAACCTGGAAATGCTAGCTATAAAGCAAAAGGTAGAGCAGACCTAAGTCCTCCATATACACTGGAATTAACTCAGACTCCACTTTGGTCTTCAGTGCTGAATGGAGGAAAGGTTGACTGAAGCTGTAAAACAGGCTTTTGGTGAGGCTTTTTGTCCTGGAATAAACACAAGCAAAAGAGACAGCTTCAACCATTAATTTTTTTTTTATGAGTGATTGTTCCATATTTTTAAGCTTTGATGTAATTCATGGTGGTCAGCTTCTAGCTTCAGTCTGTGGTTTGTCTTTAGTGAAGAGTATGGCACAACTTATTTCAAGAATGAAGTTATGAACATTGGACTGTCAAGGGAAAGTAACCTGCTTATGAGGAAGTCATACACTGTGTGGTTCTGACTCCATGTAATATCTACTAGACAAGAGTGGGTTTCTGTCTCTTTTTGCCAGCTACCAAAAATGAATGGGTAAAAAAGAATTGTCTACCAATATAATCCTGTTCCCTTTCCAGTCCACTGTACAATATGACATCTATAATTATTCTTTTGCCTTCTGTGTCTGTGGAACTTTGCGAGTATCTGAAAACTGCTGAGGTTTTCTTCAGCCTTTCACACAAAACCATATAAACAAATGGTTAGGTATTTTCCCAACTGTATTTCAACATACTGATTAAAATGGGGCCCTACTTAAAGCAATGAGAAGCAGAATTCCAGTTTCTTATATCAAACTGAATTGGTCCATATGACGTTTCTCATATGTCCTCAAAATAAAATTCTTCCCTTTATTTTGGGTGGAATCCATTTTTTTTATTCTTATCATTATTCCTCATTTTTAATGAGTTCTTTTCCCTGTGTGCCATATTCATATGTCATGTGACTCTTTATTGTCCATTTTTGACCGTGGACAGATCTCTACAGTATTGATTCGACCTACCTGACCCCAGACCTGTCAAATGAAGATATAATACCTGCCTTGTGGATAGTTGCTACCCTAAGTAGCATGCTGGTCTTCAACCAGATTGTGAACTAAGTTTGACAAAGTGAAAATGAGATGCATTTAATTCAATTCCCCACGAAGGGTAGTCTATGCTCTCCCTCTCATCATGACCTTGCTAGAAGTCGTGTGTTCTATGTATTATTTAAACACTGTGGTACATTCATACATCAGAATTTAAGGAATTCGTCCTAAACTAGCCATAGTATTTATTAAAACTATTTATTTTATTAAGAAAATTATGACCTGAATTATTTAAAATGTAATATGAAATATGTAAGTGTTCTTGGTTTTGCAAAAAGCTTGAGAAGCAGGTTTTTCCCCTTGTAATTTGGTGTGAAGTTCATGTTGCATTAAATTTCATTTAGTTTATAAAAGCACATATGTTAGTAAACACCTTTTCCAGATGGAAATGTTCGGGAGACATATCTGGTGTTATGTGTTTCCTGGTTGAATCTCTCTAGATAGCTGAAATAGGCTAGTAAGTTTATGCAGATGACAACCTGAAAATATGGAAAAGAACTACAAATGTAATAGCTAGAACCATGTAAACATATTATCTCACAGCTTGGTGCTTGAGGAAATTTCTTTCTCCTGTTTCTGTCTTGTTTCAGTTTGTGAATTTTGTGTGCATGTGGGTTTAGATCTTTGGTGGGGAGAGGTCAATGAAAACTTGTACAACAAACAGCAAAGGATTGCTTGTGTTGTGTGGCTGGCCAAGCCAGGTGGAGGGTCGTGAGATGGGTCAGATCTCGGGCTGGGAGCAGGTACATGACGTGCTCAGGGACTTCATTGAATAGTAAGTCCCATGGGAGGCAGAAAGTGCACTACATACCGGTGTAGTTGTTGGCACACATCCTGAGAGTTTGCTCTCCCTGGGCTGGTGCAGGTCTAGGTTGGAGGCACCTCTGGCAATCATCCCATCCAAGCCCCAGCTCAGGCAGCCCCAGCTCCCACAGCTTGCCCACGACTGTGCCCAGTCAAGTTTTGGTTATCTCTGAGAATACAGACTTCACAACATCTCTGGGCAAGGCTGTCCCAGTGTTCCACAACCCTTTCAGTAAAAAAGATTTTACTTATATTTAAACAGAATTTATGTTATTACAGTTAGTGTGTCCATTGCCTCTTATTCTTTCACTGGGCACCGCTAAGGACTGTCTGAATCCATTTTCTTTATACCTTCCCACCAGGTGTTTGTACAAACAGATAAGGCTGTTATGAGCCTTCAGACTAAACCCTCCCAGGTCTCTCAGCCTCTCCTTGTGTGATAGATAATCCAATCCCTTAAGCGTCTTTGAGGCCCTTCACAGACTCATCTCAATAAGCCCATGTCTTTCTTGTAGTGGGATTGGTGTTGCTCTGGGCCACATTGTTCACCTGTCTGACAACGAGTTCTCATCAATATATTGTACCAGGAGAAGCTAGAGTGAGACCAGAGCTCAGACTGCTGAATCTGCTGGTCTTTAAAATCGCTGTTAGCAAATACTGCTGAAGGCTTACCAGTAAAGCTGGGGTAGAATTGCCTCTGCTACCCTGCAAAAAAGATGTGGAGAAAAGGATCTTGCCTGCTGCTTTCTTCTTCAGGAGCTTTGTAATGCTGTTTCTATTGCTGTTACTTATTGACATGCATGAATTGGCATTTATTGTCACGTAACTGAGTTCCTCTAACATACAGACTTTAAACAGAAAAACACTGTTGGCCACTGCTAGCAGCCATGGTAACCTGAAATTGCTTTTAAAGGGCTATTCTGAAAGTGAAATGGGCAACTCCACATCTCCCTCTAGCAAGGAGAGCTGCAGTGCCATGGAGAGAGAGGAAGCTGGCTTAGATTCCCTGTAGTCTTTCAGGCACATGCTAAAGTACACCATATTTGAAATGCCAGTTAAGTGGATTAAGTTATTTATCTCTTGATTGTGAGACAAGGATCTTCCCTTTCTTAAAATCGCATTGAATCTGGTGCGTGAAGTCTTTAGCCCTTCTGGGAGATTTTGTTAGTTATGTAAGTACAGGATGAAATAACTGATATTTTTAGGTAAATACAGTATGGGCATCTAAAGAGTGAAACTTGAAATCAGAATAAATGCAGTGCTGACATAACAGAAGTTGGAATGATAGAAAGTTTTAGGAAAATCTGAAGGTGCAGGAGACAGAAGCACCATTTTAACCTGCAGTTGGTTAAGGTAATTGTAAGAGTTAATGATATCCAAGACTAATGCAGTAGCTCTATTGAAGATCTGATCCCACAAGGCAGCCTGATCAAAGTTAACAGCAGACAAGAGAGCAGTGGTGGGCTGAGTGAAACATGGCTGTCTGTTTGGGATTCATCCTTAGTGTTGCTTAAGGATTTATTTCAAGTAGAGACTTTTCATTAGGGTCACAACCCTGCTCTTATTAGTTATCCATCAAACTTCCAGTGATGTCATTAGAGCTGTTAGAAGCTGCTGCCTTAATTTTCTGTGCCAAAGTGTCAGTGCAATTGCCTGACTGGCTGTGGCTGTGGCAGGGAGATCCAAGGGTGATGTGTGCTTGTCCTCAGGCACTGCTTTCCTCGGGTCCTGTCTTGCCTTCTTGCTTTTGCAGACCCAAGCAAAGATTTCAGTGGGCCAGTCAGAGGTAGGAGGGAAGTTCTACTCCCTTTCTTCTCCTGTGACTAAGTCATAGTATGAGCAACTGTGAGATTTGTAAGAAAAAAAAATCTCTGAAGTCGTAGATGGAAACTGAGAGCCACCAATGTGATGTCTGGCTACAGGGGGAAAGACTGAGGGACCTGAGTGGTATTAGTAGGTGAGCAGAGCACAAAGCAAACAGGTCAGGTGGCATTTGTGGGAAGGGGCAGTTGGGCTACACATGGGTACTGTATGGGGCTGGCAGTGTTATCGTGTGGGTGTTTGAGTGTGATTCAGATAATAAAAGGCTTCAATGGCTGTAGCTCTTCGGGGTTGTAAAGGCAAGGCTTGCAGCCTAGAATATATTACAAAAATATTTTGACACAAAGTATTTATAGGGACAAAATCCTGAGCTACAATACAGCACTAATGAGCATTGCCTAAATCTTGGTGTTTGGGTGCATTTAACAATAATATATTGTCAACAAAACAGCTTTTTCATCACTAGTTCTTCATGGGTTCGTTACATTATGCAGACAGATGTGAAACAAGTCTTGTCAGCCATTTTTTGCTGCAGAAACATGACAACAGTGTTATTTCTTAGCAAATAACATGTAACCCTTCAATCTGTGTAAAAAAAAAATAGAGATACAATTTCACTTTGCTTCTTGTTGTGGACAAAAAAGTGAGGTTAACAACTGTGATCTAGTGTTCTAAAACCTAAAAATGTAACAGAAACTCCATTTTTAATTAGATAATAAATTAGACTGCCCCCATATAGAAAAAATGAATGCACTAATATAAAGTTAATCTACAGATAACCTACAATATCAGAATTTATTAGTTTTTAATCAGATTACAGCTATTCAGGAATATCAGCAATCATAAGCATGTTAATGAGTATTGTTAAATGCCAGTGTTTATTGAAGAACAATTATACTATTCAGATAAAAAGAAAAACCCAAACATAAAAAGTCATATTGGTTTTAAAAGGCAATTTATGCAGCCTTCTGTTTCCCCCAGCCCTACCAACCAGTTCTCTCTGTTTTGATGCACAGCAATATTTTAGTAGCAGCGGGGATGAAAAGGTACAACTGTAAAAAAACCACCTGCTATGTTTACCTACTGCTTCTGCCCTTTTTTTGTTTTGGACCACTGATCTGTAAGGAGACAGGCTGAGAAGATATATGGAGATATATAACGGGAAAGAGTAACCCCCCTGAGAAAGGAGCAAAACCTACTCTTGTGGGGTGACCCAGTTGTCCCCTGGCAGATGGGGCAGTTTTGCAGGGATGTGCTTTCCCATGGCCAGCTATGCTAGTGGGAGAGTTGCCTTCTTCTTTCTGTTGCCTGTGAAAAGAGGTGATTTGTGAACTTCTACTGGTGAATTATTTTCCAGTTTGACAGCAGAAGGTGGCCATCTGACCAACTTCATAAAGTGCTGGTGATGGATTGGAGTGGCATGCAGGAATTACTGGACCACTCTGTCCAGCAGCCCTGTCCTCCAAGTTTCCTTCAGTCTCTACTCTGGCATGTTCTTCATAGGCTGCTAAAATGCCTGGCTGTTCCTAAAAGTCATTTATGCAGCAATATTTGTTTTGACCATCGTAAATGACAAATTATTCCACATGGCTACATGAATCGAATGATTCCGCCTGAATTCACTCTTTGCTCACAGTTTTTCAATTAAATTCTTTCAAGTCTCATTACATTGCTCACTTTTCAAATTACACCTGCTGCTGTTGCTACATTTTGTTTGTGGGTTTGGGACCCTTTTATTAGCACAAGCAGTTGATAGCAATTTGCTATTGTTAAGCCAAGGGGGTGAATTGGATTTAGAAAGGCAAACAATTAGTTGTACTTTCCAGCAGCTCTAGGGAAGCACAGTGAGAAGCTACCACAAAATAGGTGAGGATATGAGCTAAAAGTATGTCCAGTGTTTGGTGGCAGTTTCTTTTCTGCACATTTTTAATGCTCTGCAAACTGGATATGCTGTTTTACATTATTGGTAGTCTAGTGACACCTTGGCAGCAATTGCTGGGTGCTGATCAGTACAAATTTACACCTGCAGTATTCTGTAGTGCACTCTAAGCCTTATCAATTTACAGGAGATAAAGTATTGCCACCACAATCATACAAATGACATGTTGACTGACAACATTTTTGGCTGTTGACAGTTTCCAGAACAACCAAAGCAAGAGGCGTTAAGATAAATTAAAAGCTTATTTAAACTGAGCTGTAGTTGCAACATGTTCTCTGGAATTCAGACTTTTATAAGGGATTTATAGAACTGGTATTTGCTTAAAAATCTGAAAACATGTAGTTGTGATTCTCTCCCAGTGGCATTGTGTTTTGGCACAAGCAGTTTAGTAATCTGCAATGAATTTATGAAATGGTTCAGTGTTGCTTAAAAAGTTGCTTATCCAAAAAACCAGTTTATCTCTGAAAGGTCACTGAGCTCTGAATATCATTGTGTAGATGTACACAAAAGCAGGGCCAGCATAAGACACAGGTTAGAAAAGCAGGTGGCTGAGGAATAGGAGCAGATAAACTGAACATATTCAGCAGTTTTCTGCAGTGACAGGTACTGTGCTAAGGACATGCCTGTCGCACAGAGCTCTGGTCTGTAGGGATTCCTGAGTTAAGCTCTGAAGAAGCTTTTCCAGCAGAGCTAGTTAACATGTTTTCATGGCTTTTAGTACCCAAATTAACTCTGACATCTCTGCCTGGCATTACACTCTGCAGAGAAGGCAGAGCCTCCAGGTCCTGGTAGAGGCTGGACACACTCTCACTCTTCCATTATTGCCTCATATTCTAAGCTCCAGAGCTTTTTCTTTGGAGATGGGATGAAATAGCTGTTGTTATCACAGTTGTCAATTACAGCACTGTGTGAAAATAACATTAATTTCAATTTGTGTAATTTTAACATCAAAGATCATATTGCAACATTTTGCATTTCTTATTTTGTTATGTCACATTACTTCTTTGTTGTTAGCCGAGATGTTTTAATTTGATTTGTGGCTGTATAATTTTAATAACACATATATCTACTAATGTATATTACTGGAATTTTTCAGCATTTCTAAAATGAGATGTTTTGATAGTTCCTATTAAATTTTTTTTAATTGATATTTCACGGGATGTTTCTTGTGCAATGCCTAAATTTTCACCAGATGTAGACTATATTTCCTGCTAGCACTCAATATCATGCCTAATCCCTGGGATCTGGGAGTTGCTTGGAGTACAGGGGTGTTTAACTGCTGATTTTGGCCAGCAGCTCTGGTGAGAACTGTTAGCTCCCCACTCCCTTATTTATTTGTATTTTCAAGCGTGGGTCAGAGAACCTGTTGTCTCAAATAAAGCAGAAAACATTTCGAGGAAAGCCTAAAGCAAGCTGTGAATTTTCCTGATGAAACAGCCTGAAAAGCACTCCGAGGTAAAACATGGTGACATGCGTATGGTGGAAGTTAGTCTGGCCTTCAGGGCTTGCTCCTCCTCACATACTTGCATGTCCAGTGCTGATGGGCATGGGAAGTGTTTGCTGTAGTTGGAGCTGTCTCCTTTTTCCTGGAAACAGATGCTTCTTCTAAAGAGTTTTTTTTTTTAGCTCCACATCTCCAAATGAAAAACTTCCCTTATTTAGGGTTCAAGAATTCTAAACTGGTGTTGAAGTTGTCAGCAGCTGTTGGACCCAAGAACATGCTTTTCCTTCTTTCTCTCCTCTTCTGGCTTGGAAGCTTTAGCCTTTCTTTCCCTGTTAAGAACAATGTTCAGCTCACTCCCAGTGCTTGGCAGTCCCCTCCACTTCTGACATATGGCCTAGGGTGCCTGTCCCCCCATAGTATCCCATGCAAGTGTTGTAGCTAGAGCCTCCTCTTGGCAGGAAATGTGCTGTTTCCAGCTGAAGACCCAACTTCTGCTCCCCGAAACTTCATGGAGAACTGCTGGACTACAGTCAGAGAACACTGGAATATTGGCACTTTCTACTTCAGAACCCGATTTTGTACTTAACAAGCTGGTTTGTCCATGATTTGTAACTCCTTCCCACACTTACTAATATAGACAGCAAATCACTGTGCAGAAGGCTTCCAAGGCAAGGGGGTGATTGATGTTTGCACTGTTTCCAGGGAGAAGGGGGTCACACTGTGTCTCCCCTGATGCCTGTCTGTGTGCCATGGTGGGCTTTAGGTATCATTCTCTAATAGCATCACAAAGCAAGATTTAATGATTAACCAGAGGTGTTGAGCTCAAAATAAAGTATGCATTTTCAGATTTTCATCAAGTATAGCATAAGCAGTTTGTTGAGCCAACAAACTGGTAAGATTTTCATAGGGACTTACATTTTCTTTTTAATTACTGTTAGTACTTGCCATCAACTGATGGACTGTATTTATAGTGGTAGAGGCAGCAAGGCCTTCTTTCCTTCTGGAAAACACCTTTTAATATTCTTTTGTAATAGAACTTTTACCAATATTTGAGTCCAAAAGAGAATAAAGGGGAAAAAAAATCTACATAAACCAGTTGTTTGGAAGAAAATATTTACATAACAAAAGGCAAAGAGAACAGCAACTTGCTTATGACTACAGTTCTAATAACTGTGAAAATGAGATACCTTTTAGTTTGGAAGAGAAATCTTAAAGGTGAACAAGTTAAATCTGCAGAAATTCTGTACTTCTGGCAGGGATACTACAGATTGTTTGGAAATAGAAAATCCTTCCTATTCCTTCTAATATTGACATGTTAATATATATAACATTTACGTCATATCTGAAGTGCCATTTTATTGCTCATGTAAGTTACACATTTCCATAGCAAGATTTCATCTCTTCTCCCCGTTTGCAATATCTTAACACACTCAGGGCATCACTTTTTCATTAAATGCAAAGAACAGCAAAAAACCTGCCCAAATTAAGTTTTTAGTGAGAATCTCAAACTTTAAAAGATCTGTGGTAGGAGATAGTGTCCTTAGCATTTCCTCTACTGCTCTTTCTTATAAATAATGCATTGGATTTTCTAGTATTTTTATTTTCTAAAGGAAACCTTCCTTTTTGTGACAAAAAGCAAGCCAGAAATGGGTTAAGTGCTGACAAATACAGTACTAAAAGACCAGGAAATGAATTTCACAGCTGGGTTCTCAAACCATTGCCAAAATAACTATCTATTTAAAGCAACATATAGGAAGTGCCAAAAAATTAGGGTTTTCTTTTGATATATTTTGTGTGATTTGTATTAATTTTTATCAAGGTCTTTGTTTTGTAAATATTAGCTTTCTATTTCTTACAGTAAAGTATTTATCTTAAACCTTTAATTTCAATTCTGATTTGTTACATGTCTGGTCAGCACCATCCCATTAACTGCTGTAGACAGCTAAGCATGTTTCTGTGGTCAAAGAACACTTAATAGCCACTGATTTCTGTAGTGACTTTAATTTTTCTAGCTACGTCAGGCAAGCCCGGTTGTGATCCAGCAAGAGAAATGTGTGCATTTACTTTTGACCCCATTTGGAAAATGGAGTGATTTCTCTGCCTTTTTCAGAGTATTCCTTGTTCAACCATGCAAAAGCCCCATCATAAATCTGCAGCAAGTTCTGTGTCTGCGAAGAGTCAACAGGAAAATTCAATCCATAGCACGGTGTCAGTACAATGCAGGTGCCCATTCACCTGGAAGAAGTGACACAGCCGGTCGTGTTCTCTCTTTTAACATCTCCTTTTCACCTTACACCCAGCAAGGTCCTGATAAATTGATACGGCTCTGCTGCTTTCAGGAGCACCTTATCAGAGTCTGTAAGCTGAGGATCTGGACAGTGTCTGAGGGATGCATGTGCCCGTTTGTGGTTGCTGTGTGAACTGTGTCGCTGTTGAAGCGTCAACACAGTATATCCACAAGGATAAAAGCTCCTTAATTTTCAGTCTCTCAAATGATCCAGATTGATGACTTTTCCATTCACCAGAGTGACCTGTTAATACAGGGCTCATGAAAAACAAGTTTGGAAGATAAACATTAAGTATTACCTCCATATTTCCTGGAGAAAGTGCACGTTCTAAGGGCAATGAGAAATGTAGCAATATGCTGCAGTCTATGAATTATATATAGTGTCAGTACTCTTGGCGCTTTACTTACAGCTTCACAGACTGCCTTCCTGGCTCATGAACATGCAAAGTAATTAGAATGGCAAATAGCATTAGTTTTTATTGACCTATGTTGCCCCCTAGTTCTCTGTCATGTTCTTGAACATCATGCTTTTTTCCTTCCATCTTAAATCAGCAGTTTGCAGTTTGTAGCATTGATTATTTGGTATTGCCTAATTTATTGATGTGGACAGCCAAGGCTTCCACACTTGTTATCAGTTGCTCATTTATCCCATGATCTGCCATTGTGTGCAGCAACTGTAGCTTGCTGAATCACTTGCTCTATACCGTAAATGTCAGATATGAGCTCCCACTTTAAAAACTGCCTTTTATTCTGGGAGCTGCTGAGCCACGTTCTCTAAGTGTATTGTGCCTTCAGTAGTGGAGGTGACTTGGTATAAATGATAGGACTGTGGGGTTTTTTGCCCACAACAGTGAGGTAAAGCACAGCCACTGAAATAAACTTGTACATTTTCATTTCCTATATAAGAGAGGTTTCCTTCATCATGAAAATGTAGGCTGGATGCTCATTCTTCTTTATTAATAATAGATAGGCAGATAGATGCACAGACATGAAATAACGCTGCCTCTGAAACCATTTTGCTAATGGTAAAATAGATACACATGAATGAGCAGATTGCTTTTCCCACTGAAAATGCAGCTTTCCCACCCAGAGAAACTGCAAATCTTGCCTAATGTTTTGTCTCATAAGAAAAGCCTGAGAATAGGAAGCAATGACTGTCTAGTTCCTGTGAAATGGCTGGAGAAATTTTAATAGGTGAACTGCAGTAGCTTTAACTGGGATCAGGGTTATGTTTCTGCAGCACAATGTTGACGCCTTTCAGAGCTGGTTTGTACTGCTTGGCACTTGTGGCTGTGTATCTGAGATGAAAAGTTCTGCTGTGGAAGGAATAGTGCTCACTACTGAATTGTCAGCATTATTTCTTGCTGCAGTGATGTGATCCTCAAAGGTGCCTTATTCAAGTGCCTGTTTGGCCTGACCCTGTTTAGCTTATGAGATCTGACAGTAGTAGTATTGCTTCAGGCTCTGATGTTGCTCTTATGAAGTTCACCAGAAGACTGGAGCTAATAACTTACTGATGTTTGTTCAGTGCCTTGCAATTTTTAAGTTGAAAGGACATACAAAAATATGCTGGGTGTGTTAAGTAGCTTGTTTGTCTTTGATATCATGGAACAGGATGGAAAACATGTTCTTACTTTTTATCAGGACCAACCAAGCTATTTTTTGTCTTCGATAGTATTGATTGACCTCTTGTAAGCAGGAGAAAAATAAGCATTCAACTAAATTTGTATTTAGGCATTTATGACTCCAGTGTATTTCAAAGGGATAGGTAGCTACTTGGTTATGTTAGACTTTCATGTGCTGACTTATTTACTGTGTGTGTTGAGTGGTTTTTGCAATGCAAGCATGTTTCAGTAAATAAAATCAATTTGCAGCCAATGGGAAGGGAGCAGTAAGTGATTTAACTTTTCATCTTTTCCTTTGGCTTAAAATGAAAAGCTCTCCAAGGTATTTTTTATGACAAGCCCTGTGGGCTGGAAGTACTCTGAGAAAGTGCAGGAAATATAAAGTGCAGAATTGCAAACCAAAATGATTTAGCAGTAAAATTAAAAAACAATATAGTTATAAATTTCTACGGCAGCTTTGGGTTCTTAGCCTCTATTTTTTCTGTTACAGGCCAGCAATGGACCTAAAGGACTATTTCTACTGGTAAAGGACAGTGTGGTCTGTGCAGTGTCTGATTTTATTTTATTCTGGCCGGTGCTCCTGCTCTTGTGTGGGTACCTGTCTGCCAGGAATTGGTCTGAGATAATTTCATAATGGATTGAGATGATAAAAGGGCTTTGGTTATATTGAAGGAGGCTGGATCCAAGCACCAGATGGCTTTTCATCTTTATACAGTACATATCACATTAGCAATCCAGTTGTAGGTAGTTGAGTCGCCCATCCTGGGCCAGGAGTGGTTATAGTTTCTGGCAGGGAAGGAACTAATTTGCCATAAGCCATATATGCCCTTACAACTTCTCTGGAATACATGTGCATGCTGGTTTTTTTTCTTATGTGGGAGAAGACATGCATTTGGAACAAGGGAGGTGTGACCCTGCCAGGGATATGACGGGTCTGTAACCTCTGAGTGGACATAGTAACTGTATTTAGGCAGATGTTTTTAAGGAGAATATTGTTATCTGAATATAGGTATGTACATGTGAGTGTGCAGTAAAGCAATCTCATTTAGAGATTTCATTTCAGTTTTGCTTCTCTTGGGACATACACATGTTGCAGAAATACGGGCAACCTAATTTGTAAATCAAATAGGAATGAGGGGTGCTCAGCAAGTTTTTCAGCATGGTGTGGATGCCAATAGGAGAGGAACAGAAATACCGTGGGAAGGATTAGATGGGCAGAGAGGAAGACCTTTGGTACTTGGTTGAGTTTTCTGATACAGAAATCTGTTTGAAACTGGTGGAAAACTTAACCAAAGCATCAGGTTGATGAAAAATTTTGGATTTTTGGAAAAAACCCAGGAGTTTTGTCAGAGAGGAATGTTAACATTTGCCCCCTTATGAAATACTTTTTTCCTTTTGTAGCAGGAATTCCATTCTGGGATAAACTGCAGCTTTTCTGTGGTGTTCTCCAGAGGGAGAGAATTCATTCTTTTTCTAGCTAAAAGACTTTTTCTATCACTTGAAAAAGAAGCTGCACTAGAGCTTTGGGCAATGCTGTACTCAGAGGAACTACTGTGATCACAGACTGCGGGTGGGAAGAGAGGTCAGTCTGAGAAGATGATGCTCAGGGGTTAAAATTGTGGTGCCTGCACCTCCAGCAGTGACAAGGCCTGTTATGTTCTCACCTCTAACAGGTTTCATACAGCTCACGCAAAGAAATGTTTTATAATTTACTCATATACTGAAATTAATACACTTGGGACTGTTTGTTTTAAACACTTATCAAAGAGAAATTTCTCTTCCATGTTAATGACTTCCCATACAGGACTATTCAAGTTCCTGTAGATCATGCCCACATGACTGAAGCAGTATAGTAAAGCATGGAAGTATTTCCAACCATTCCCTCGAGGATAGTTATCAGTGCCTTCATTCCAGAAAAGCAGTCATGGAAGCTGAGTACACATATAATGTACATGTTGAATCATTCTACCTCTAGGGAAAAATGGCCCTTTTTTGGGGTTTTATTTTTGATGTCTGCTTTTTCTCCACCTCCCAAACATGATTAATTCTATTCCTCACTGTCCACTGTTCTGGCAGTGCAATGGGAATTGTGCATTTCATAAGCACATACAGAGGTTTTTGTCAGCTGGAGCTCATGATGTAGGGGAGAGGTTAATGGGACACATCATATTCTAAAGATAAGGAGTGGGAATTATATATATTAGTTTAATGTAGAGGATATGGACTGGAAAGAAAGTTGGTTCCTTTCCATTAAGTTGTGGGAGAGTCAGAGCAATGTCTTTGAGCACCACCAAAATCTCTGTGTATCTGCTGCTGAATCTATATTCCCCATCAGCCCAGACCTCACTTTAATATTAAAAATGGTACTTGCTTTCTTTTTCTAGCCCTCGAAAGGGCTTTAATTCTTTCCCTTGTTCTGCCAGTGCTCTAGCTGCTACAGCTGTTGCTGTCACATTTAATAAGGACTTTGTAGAGTTTAAATATTGCGTTGCTTCACCAGTTTTTCTTTGGCATGGGAGAAAAGCTTTGTTGTTAAGATGAGATGCTTCTCACCAACACAGCTGCTGACACGTGGGTCAGCTGAAGGTGACAGGAACTTGTCACTTGCCCCAGCGTTCATGTGAAGCTCCCTGCAGTGCAAGTGCTGCCTGGCACAGTAACGCAGCCATTGATGGAGCTGGAGCTTGCTGTGCTTCAGGGCACACCCCATCCAGCACGGAGTCCTCACTGATTTGCCCCAGGACTGTGGTATTCAAAAACGTACCTCTTTCAAATTGGAATATAAAACTGACCACATTATAGTTGCTGGTCTACAGTTGTGCTGTTACAGCGACTTTGTGGTCGCATATTTCTCATTTTAAAATCACTTGGTTCTTTTTATGCAGTAAATAGGTAACTTTCCCTTGCTCACTCGTAGTCAAGGTGGGAAACAAGGCAGCAATGTGGACAGTAGCTTGGCATTTTAAAATGTCAGAAGGAGGAGGAAGTGAGACTAAAACTTGATGTCCTCATACCTACAGTAACTGAACTGCTTATTGAAATATTCTTCTCCCCAGCCTTGAGCTCTGTATGTGTCAATCCAGCTGAATATAATTGGGGCTGTTTACTTTGACAGACAGTCAAATTCAAGAAAAACATGGAGAAAACACTCAACCCACACACTTCAGTGTGCTGCTGTATACCCTCCTGTGTGCATTGTATCTCTTCCCATTCTCCTTCCCCCCAAACTTTCCATCTCTCTGCACAACCAGGCTAGATATTTGCATTCATTCTCAATGTTAAACTGCATTAAAAAAGCCCACTTTCTTCCTGAAGCTATTCATCATCTCTCTGGACCTTTGATGACATCCTCTTCCTTTGATTCTGAATCATTCTCATGTTTTCAGTATGACAGAGAGTGATTTTATTTTTTTTTCCCCTAACATTACAAAAGGACCAACCTCTCTTGTTAGGATTTCTTTTGAAGTAGCCAGTGTGAAAAGAGCTGAGCTGCGGGATAGAAAAGTATTGCCAAAACATGACATTTTAAAAAAATTGATAATAAAGTCTAGGTTAAAAAAGAAGTTACTGTGAAATGCATATATTTTCATCCAAACATTACAGGCTGTTCTTTTGTTTGAATCTTCTGAGTGATGAAGGAAAACAGATAAGAGCTTGTTTTGGTAAAAATGCTACTTTTCAAGAGTATTATCAATTATATTTGGACACCTCATGGCATGTTTCTATCCTTTAAATAGGATTGGTTTTGGCTTAGTGTGCTTATACTACTCTGATTCTGCCTTAATTCACAGACATTTGCATTTCTCTGCTTTCCCTGTTGGTGACATGCTTGGTGAATAACAGCTTGTTGGGTTTACATTATGAAAATAAGAAAAGGAAATGAAACTGCAGATCCTTATCTTCAAGAAAGATGCCTAAATTAGAGAAAATCTTTTTGTTGTTCTTGTGTTTGCTAAATATAAGGCGTAGTCAAATCCCAGAAGCTGACACAAGAAGCATCTGCAGTTGGAAAGTGGCAGTTTGAATTCTCAAACCCATGACATAGCCATGCCCATTAAACCCAAACCAAAATGAAAGTTAAACCCAGAGATTGTTTTTGTCTTTGCATTTGAGGTTCTCTGTCATTCTAATGCTTGCTTGCATGTCTGGCTGAGAACTTATAACCAGGCTGTGCTATATTGTCCTGGGAAGAGAAAGAGGGACTCTCCAAAGGACAGGTTCCATCAGTGACCCAGCATCAGTCATCCAAATCAGTCCAAAGACCTAGTGGAGAGCTGGAAGGAGGTGGCTAAAACAGGTGCCTAAAAACAATCCAGAGCCTCCAAGAGCCCAGATCAGCATTAGAAATCAAGGAGACAGTGCTGTTTTGTACTGACCAAGGGTCTTTATGTTTAATTCTAAGTTGGTTATTATGGAGGTGCATAAAAAAAGTTCCTCCTGTTGATTTAGATTCAGCTTGCAGCTTGTTGTATATGTCAAGGACCTTGCCACCAGAGAGGCCATTGCAAGATAACACAACAACAAGAGCAATTGTTCTCCTCTTATCTGAAGCCCTAGTGCACTGATTACTATTTAAAATTATTATTTAAATTGTTTGTCATAAACCCTTTCGTAGCAGGAGCACTTTTGAAATATTAAATGCAATTTTCCTTTTAGCCAGAGCAAAGAATGGGGGGGAGATGGAGTTGCTTGAAAGCATGTGGCTCCAGTTTCTTGTATGAAGCTCATTTGTCAAGGTAACAGATGCAGTGCTGTAGAGATGGGGTTGTTGTCGTGTGTGCTGTTTATCACTGCAGGGGTTGTCCTAGAGGAGAGATGCACATGCAGTATAAAGCTCCCCTGCCCTGCCTGGGTGCTCCTGCACGGCTGACACAGGCACTGCTTGCTGGAGGCTCTCTGTGCTGCTGTCCATCATGTCGTGTAGACACATGTACAGTGTGCTCATTGTCTGAGCAGCTGCTAAAATTAAACATGTAAGTGCAAGATGTTTTTTACAGCCCCATTTTGATTTTCTCAAGGCAGTCATTTGTATTAGAGGTGGGAGGCTGAGATCTGGTCTGCAAGGAGACTGGCTATAGCATCCTTTATAGTCGTTTGTGTGAAGAACAAAGTTAATGAAGTTGATAGTTGCATTAGTGTATATTTCATGGAAAACTGGGGCAAGGATTTGCGTATTTTCGAAGTATTTTTTCTGCGTTTGACCTTGGTTTTGAGTTTCTGACCTTCAAAAGAGAAAACGAGATATTTTCCTTGCAACAAAAATGGCAACAGCAAAATCAACTCTGGCCTCTGTTCGGAGCCTGAGAAATTTCAGCCTGAAAGGGGGAAATTCTAAGTCACTGACTTCCCACGAAAGGGCAACCTTGTAGAATATGTGTATGTATAGCTGTAACTGTTGTAACAAAGGCTAATGTGCTGCTGCCAAGGAAAACTCAAAATGGCAAAACATAATGTGAGAAGTGGAGGTGATAGAAAAGTAACCAAGTGAGTTAATAGTACAAGGCTTGCAAGAAATCCATTGCAGCGTGAAAGTGAAGTTAGGGTATTTGCCAGCTTCCTGAGATGAAGGTGATTATGCTCTGGACAGTCAATATCAGGAGCAAAAACCTAGGATGCAAAAGCATGTACTAAACTGGTTTTACTGGGGTAGTTTCTTTGATTGAAGAGCAATTAGATGGATGTACCACTCCTGGACTCACTCTCTGTGTCACTGGAGAGGCAAACCATCTGAAATAAACAGTCTGGCTTCTGTTAATGTTAATCAGAGTACGATGTGTTGCCCTCAATAGTGTTCCACCAGTGGACAGCTGAGTATTCAGTCTGTGGCAGACATAAAGTGCCAATCAGTGCTGGAGAAGAGCTGCTTGGATGCATAAGCTAACAAGTTAGAAAAGTAAGAGTTGAGAGGAGCTGACAAAAAAAAGCTTCCATTTTCATGGAAGAGAGTGAATTTTTGGTGGGTGTTAAGTGTCCTTTGCCATGCTTTGTTCCCAGCTGAAGAGAAACATATGCAGTTCCAGCTGTGGAAATTACCATGAGGTAAACTAGTCTCAAATGACTTTGCTGCTTCGTTTCATAGTTATAATTTTGGAAGCATATCACAGCAAAGGTCTTCATCCAGGACTAAGTTCAAATCAAGTTTTGAGTTTTGAAATTGAGGTATTTTGTGAAATCCCCAAGCATTTAAAAATAAATGCCTCTGGAGAATTTAACAGATGAAAAATGTATTTTATGTTAAATGATTCATTCAAAAGATAAAAAAGAGAAGGGAAGAAACAGTTGTTTCTTAACTACAGAATAATCTATTCACTTAACTTTTGGATTGTCTTCTCATCTCTGCAGAAAGTTGTGAGGACATTAAAATAAAAGTAGAGGTAGGAATGCATTTATACCAGAAGCAGGCACGCATATACATCTTGATGTGAATTGTTGAAATGATACCACATGCATGAGTTTACTCAGAGGTCCTCATTGTCTGCCTCTCCATCTTCCTGATGGTTTAGCTGCTTGTGTAGAGGAACACTTTGGAGCTGCTTGAGCTTTCTGGTCTCAATTCTGACTCTAAAGTCCCTTAGTCAGAAATGTCAGCAGGGTACTCATTGACGTTAATTGATTTCTGTGGGACCAAGGTTAAGCATGAAGCTATTGCCCATCCTTTGACCAACTGTCTGTTGCTGTTCAGCAAAACATAAACAAGGGTTTTATTCTGCTTGAAGTTGAGAAGGTTTAAGCACAATGCTTAAGGACAGCCACACCTTTGGCAGAAGAGGAATGGAGTTTCAGAGAAGAAATGCATGTGAAAACCTGTGCAGAGCCCTCCTGTGTCCCAGGGCTGTCTGTGGTCACCTCCAGTGGCACATGTCAGAGCACAGCTTTTCCAGCTGTGACAGCATGGCAGCTACAACTGTTGTTGTAAAACATCCAGTTCTTTTCCCTAATGCCCTCTAATGCCAAACACTTGAAAGTATGTGGGAAACTTATGTTGAATCAATACCTTATGAATAAGGAAGCTTTTCTTACAGAGCTCTTGATAGAAATGAGTGTTTGGCTCTTATATTGAACAAAGTGTACTTGTGCAGCAGTTTCATCTCTAAATGGCATTTTTAGCTGCAGCTACTAGAAACATAATGACTAAAAACCATGCTCTGTTGTGAAGACCGTGTTGAAAATAAAACTTGTCTTGTGCTCATGTACCAAGTAATAATGATAACAAAAAAAGCTGTTCAGAAAGTGCTACTATTTGAATTAGGCCTGTCTTCATCTCGTTAAAATAAATGTATTTATTAAGTATGCATATCTTTATCTCTTATGTAATGAGAAGAACAGAGCCGTATCACAGATCTGCAGTGTCTTTTGTGCTCTGCAAATTCGATGCGACAGTCACCAGACAAAAAAGTGATTTATACTGTGTCTTGTAATGGGTGGAATAATTAGCAGTGGTGGCATCCATCACTTCTACAACATGCTTATCTCAGAACTTTTCCATTGATTCAAGAGAAAAGCAGGAACAAACCACAGGAACTGAACAGTAAAAGACTGTTATGTACTCGATGCTTTAACTTGGTGTGTCTGATTGGACACCTGATTAATAGATCTCTACAGCTTGAACAAAGTGTGGCTTAGTAATGGGTTCAGTCCATCAGAAATTAATGCTGCAAGGCTAAGAATGAGAGGAAAATAAGCACCATAACTGTCTCTGGATTGTGAAGGCTGTCAAGGGGGTTTCAATTCTGTTTTCTGCCCAGACGCTTTGTTCACTGGGAGCATGATAAGCTAAAGATTTTGGAAGTTTCCTGTCATTGTGAAGCATGTGATCTTGGATTCAAAGAAGGAGACCATATCTTAACAAAATAGTGCACATGAGTAAATCGTTGCTCAGCTCTGGTGTAACTTCTCTCTGATTTCCAACACTGTTCATTCCTTTAAAACTTCTAAAACTTTTAAAAGTTTTTAAAAGTGAGAGCAATTGGGAGTCTGACTCTGACTCCATGCACTTCTCTTTCATTCTTTTGGCACAGGTGAGAAGTTGGGGTTACTGTATTTCCCTCTTTTTTTTTTTTTTTAAGCAGCTGTTGCAAAGCTGTTTGCCAAGTTGCAGGTCATCAAACTGCATGGAAAGGACAATTCAGTACAACCTGACAACATTTCGGGAGCAAAAGAAATGTTGCATTAGATACAGAGCATGCCCTAGTGTAACCCACACTCCTGTGCATCTTCCTGCATTTTGTTGCTTGTTTTCTGCCATCAATAGCCTTCTGTTAAAAAGAAAAGTTTATTTGCTAACTATGTTGGTTTTGAAAAATAGGGGAGCAATAATTCTGTACAAGACATGGGGATAATGGCTCTCAGAAGGCAACTGTAGGAATCAAAATTGGTGGGATTAGTCTTTTTTTTTGTATTGAAAGTAAAAAACAACACATTACAAGTATGGGAGATGTCTGGGAAATATTAGGTACAAGATTTATGAATAGCTTATGTGCAGTATGAAATTGGCTGGCTAAAGATAATTTCAAGGTTAAAAGAGGAGGAGATAATTTCTGACTATAAATGATATTTGTAATTCTACAAAGTAAGGTTAAAAAGGCATTTGGATCTTGGGCTTCATCACCTGAGATAGTTCTTTAACACTGATGCTGCATCGTTTGGTGTGAGGCGAAGGAGGGAAGAGGAGTTGGTTAGCAGAGCACCTAAAACAAAATCAGATGCACAGATTTTGAATATTTTACACAAGTAGATCTCAGATTAAGGATGGGATAGTTCCACACTTCCTCTCTAGAAAAGTAACAGTGAGAAGCTTGTTAATTTACGGGAGTACCTGTGAGAGCTCTGGGGAGGAAGTGGGGTTACCTCTAAAGCCCACACCAGTTCACCAAAGAATGCGGTCAGAAGAGCAGGAGGCAATAATACAGGTCACTGGAGAAACCATTACACATTGATATGAACTAGTACTGGAGAATTTAGTCTGGAAAATCACAGAATCTGCAAAGGAAGGAACCCAGGAAAAATGTTATATTCACTGTTATTAAAATTGTACATTCACTTGTACGATTTGGGGGTTATTTCCATTATGATCCAAGCAGAAATTTCTTTCAAACAAGAATCTTTCTGGCCTCTGTAACTCAGCTCACATTCAGATGGAAAATGAAGAAAACTTTTAGTTCTGTTGCCCTTGAAAAACAAAGGCCTTTAATTAAAGAGGGATATTTTTTGTGAAATACAAAATAGTTTAATAAAACAAAAACATTTCTAGAGGTCATTGAAATTCAAAGCACTTTGAGTTCTGGCATCAGTGCAGAAAGAAATGTAATATAAATATGTACAGAATGTCTGTCACTGCTCCCGTTCCATGTTGGTTGTATTCTTAGAGCACATGCTGCTTTCTGCGAATCTGCTGACTGCTAAATAATCTTGTCATTTGCTGAGTTCCTGTAACAGCAGACACATAATCATCTGTTCAAAATAATTATGTAAGATTCTAACTGATCTGAAGAGTGTCATATAGCTTTTTAGCCTATAATTAACATGGATATTTTCCAGCTTTGCTTTTTCACATAGAAATAGGAGCAGTTGTATATTTTACTACATTTTTCTTTGCTAGAAGTCTACATTCCAAACTCTACAGAAAGCTGTGAAGGTTTTACACACTTGGTGCTATAAAACAGTGCTTGATAAAACATATTTTCTGTGCAAGGACCCCAGTGAAATAGCAGAGCCCCACTGCACCTACTTAGATATTCTTTAAATAACATTGAAAAAAAGAGAATATGAACATTCTGTTAGGGTGAAAGTGGCTCTGGTTTTAGTGGACATAACTCTTCATGTGTTACTAAGGTGCTTGTGATCAGTGGGTTAGAAGAGATGGAATCCAGACTGGTAAAGAATGAGTTGTTGCCCCCACTAGTGGTTGACCCAGAATGATAAAAATACATCACTGCTGGTTGCAAGTAGCAGTACTCCCTTACCATGGCTGCTATGTGGCCTGCATGGACATCAGAAACTGCCAAAACTTAATTAAACCTTCCAGGTTTCAGCTGTGCTGCTCACCCTATTCAACTCATGACTTTGAAAAAGTTATTAACTTTGGATTGTGTCCTTTCCCCCTCCCAGTAAAAGCTTGAGCATACATGCTGTATGTGCAGTGTAGGATAACCAGTAAATTCATACTTCCAATATTCTGTAGGTAGAAGGATAAGAACTAACAATAATAGTTGTTATGTACCAGGGCTGTAACTCTGAATTCTTCCTGTGCTTGGCTTTGGCTAAAATGTTTTCGTGTTTGGATAAGCCATCATGTAATTTTTAGTGGTTTAGTGAGAATGTGGAGGTGATTGTAAGAAAGCCCTTGACCCAGCAAATAACTCTGACATAATTGGCAATATTCCAGCAGGACAGCATTCAAGTAGCTTAGATTCATGCCAGTCCTAAGAAATAGAAGCTGGGGAAGAACAGTGGGCGTGTACTGCTCTATAGTGTTACAGTATTGTCCTGCATCCAAACACTTTTAGGACAAATCATACAAAATTCAGGTCTCTCCTGAAATCAGAAAAATGGTTATGGACAGAGACATAAATCAGTCACCTGGGATATGAGGAGGATTGGTGCAAACCTTCCAGTTTTGGCCTGTGACTTTGGGTTCAGACTTGAAGGGTGCCTTGCAGCAGAGCACCTGATCTCAGGTGATAACACAGAACCCAGGGCTGTACACAGTGATAAATAACAGCAAGTAGTCTGTTCATCAGGGTGTCTGTGACATTAGCACTCTTGTTAAAAAGGCACCTCTATTCATGTGGTTCCATATTAGCAATTTTCTTCATAGAGAATAAAAATATCTGTGTGAGAGCCATGTGATTGAAATCTACTCAGAAGTTAGCCACTACAACAAGAGCAAAAATTTGCTGGTGAGGCCTGTTGGTGTTAAATCTCTCTGCAGACAGTGTCTGGCATCATTTTATTAGCACACGAGATATGATGTTAAAAATTATATCTATTGTACCCATCCCAGAGGCGTTCATTCAGAAGAGAGTAATGGAGCTCAGCTAACAAAAGAGATTTGTCCATTTGGACATGCTGAAGGGCCTTTAGATAAGAAATAATTCTCACATAAGCAGTTCCTGAGTTAAAATATTAATTTATAGGAAATGCTTTAAAAATAGGTCTTTTGAGGAGATTTTGAATGGCTCAGGTTTCTCATTTTAGAAGCTTTAGAGCTTAGCTCACCTGGTAAGAGTTTCCAAATCCAATCCCAAAGATTTGTGTGTCCACATTCACACTTTGAAAAGTGAGACCTTATCACTCTCTACAACTCCCTGAAAGGAGGTTGTAGCCAGGTGGAGGTTGGTCTCTTGTCCCAGGCAACTATCAGTAAGACAAGAGGGCATGGCCTTAAGCTGTGCCAGGGGAGGTTTAGGTTGGATATTAGGAAGAAATTCTTTACAGAGAGGGTAATCAGGCATTGGAATGGGCTGCCCAGGGAAGTGCTGGATTCTCTGTCCCTGGAGGTTTTTAAGATGAAGCTGGATGTGGCACTTAGTGCCATGGTCTGGTAACCACAGTGGTGGTGGATCAAGGGTTGGACTTGATGATCTTGGAGGTCCCTTCCAACCCAGCTGATTCTATGATTCTATGACAGTAACTTCCTGAGCAAGGAGTATGTTTTGTCCAGGACATAGCTATGCTGTGTTTTGGGGGATTAGCTCAGGGAGCTCACTCTTCTGGCAGTTTTCAGTGGACAAACCTTTGCCCTGGTGGAAGCTCATCTGCCTTCCCTGAATGGTGCAGTGGGGATGGATGGGCATCACTGCAGAATCCTGCCCTCTTTGTTTACTCCCTGAAAGCCCTCCCTGAGCAACTGAGTTGCAGGCAATTCTCTGACAGACTGAGTTGTCATTTTTAAAATTACTTAGAGACATAGGAAGTACAAAACCAGTACAGCCACAACCTACTTTTCTCTTTGGAGAAGCCCACTCCCCTGGTGCTGTATGCCCCACTCCACACATCATCTCAGGGAGGGCTGTGCTTCGCTCTGACAAAGGACAGTTTGTAACTCCCTTTTCATATCCAACGTAGCAGCCAGATTTCAGCTTACATGCCAAAATGCATCTCCTGAGATGTTTCTGTGCATTTCTGTGATTAATTAATAAGGAGCAATATCAAGTACTTTGCTAACATTTGAATTTCTGACCCGTGTTCCTGCCTGCCTTTACTGTTACAGTTCTGCCAAAGAGCAGTCAGTTTGTCTGGGGTGGTTAATTCTGTGTGTACCATGCTGCCTGCTGCTTGTGTAGCCATTACCCAGTAGGTACATAGAGAGTGGTACTTTGAGGGGTGGAGGAGGAGGTGTGAGGGTTATTTTGCTCTTGTAGTTTGCTAGACACACTGAAGAGCTATGAAGGCTACCACGCTTCTATTTACCTCATTCTTTAGTTGATGTAGAGCTTTCCACTCCTCTGAATGAGTCACAGATTACATTTACTCCAGCTGCTAAAGCCCCCTGGTCAGCAGTGTACAGGAAAAGAGTGTACTGGTTTGCACCTTGTCTGTCTTTGTGATTATTTTTTATTGACTTCAAGAAGTCTGGTTCAAACTAATAGAAAAGATATCAGGAATGTAGCTACTAAGAGAAGTCACCCCTTTCCAAGATTGCTTTTATATTAGTAGATTTTTAGACATTTTGAGTCTTTTCAGTGGAAGAGACAGTGTTGAAGCCCTGTTTGTGCCTGGTTTCTTCAGATTGTAGATTAAAAGTTCTGTTAAAACTGTGTTGGAAAATGCCATTTATGAGGACATACAAGGAAATTGGACTACCTTAAAAAAAAAAAGGACCTAACCCAGTTGTCAGTAGTGAACTGTAGAGAGCTTGGGGACATGCATTGTAGCTTGTATTTCTCCTTATTTTAGTTTCGGGAACATCTGACATTAATCTTGATTGCACAAAGTGAAAGAGAACCATCCCAAATTTCTACAGAGTCCCTGCCCCTGGGGTTACTATTGTAAGAATTTAATTTTCGAGAATTGAGAATAGTTTCTTAAAGGTGATCACTGAAATTAAAGGTTTATCTTTGAAATTAAGGGACTCAAAGCATTCAATGAAGTCCAGGTTTTTTCTCTGCTGCTGATGAAAATGCTGTTGCATTTGGTGAGACATTCCCAAGTAATATCTACTGTTTACTCAGTTTTGTTTGCTATCATCCAGGCAGAGTGTACTTACCTCTCCAACCTGCAAGAGGTATGAAATTTGCCTCTGGCTCTTTATATTTTATATTAAGCTATTTTTCAGTCTTCAGTGAAGAAAATTCTTTTTCCTGCTGTTCTCTCCTCAGTGCTGGAAGTGACAGCAGTGTGGTCCTGCCATCTTGCAGCCTCCCTCCCCATCAGCACTTCTGTGATCACTGTGTGATTTTTTTTTTTTATTCTTCACCATGTAGCTCAAGCAGAGACTCCTAGTCAGTCCTACCAGCCTGTCCATACATGCAAGAAGTTGTTATTCTCTACAGTGCCAGTGCTGTGGTTTGGAGTGAGTCTGTCTGCTAGTTGCGTGCACGGAGACTATGTTTTCTGTCTGCTTCAAGGTGTGGTATCAAAGGTGCATGCAGGACTAAATCCTAAATGTGATTTTCTTGGGAATAAGACATGGAAGCCTCTTATCCCTTTGTACATAGACTGGTTTAGTCAAACAGACCACGGAGGCCAGGCCTGGAGATGTGGGTGTTGGTGGGTGGAGCAGCTCACCAGAGCCTCTACTCTTTTAAAGTGCCAGGAATCTTCTTACCCTCAGATGATCCTGTCTTGTGGCAGCGGCTTTGTCTTCCTGGAGCTGTCATGGAACTTTCCTGTGGCTGGAAAGGAAGGGGGATGAGGAACAGGAGAAATGTGGAATTAGGAGTCAACAGCAGGTTTTGGCAGTAGCAGGACAAGGCTGTCTTGCCTGCGAATCCCTGACGGGAAAATGCATAAGAAAATCTCAGACAGGGAGCAGTTCACATAGCCCCAGACATGGGGATGCAAGGCAAAGAGAAGGAGGAGGGCATGTTTTCTTCCGTGTCTTTGTGAGTGATCTTGCACAGTATCATCCACCCATGTTGATTTTTTTTTTCCAGACATTTTTCATCATTCTGGATTTTGTTTTGCCTTTTTCATTTCCCTAGATGTCTTCTGCAATTATGTGCGAGCAAGGAGAATAGATGCATAATTTCTTCACAGTCCTGGTGTTTACCTAGAGGAGAAGCTTCATGTCGGTGTACAGAGAGACACGCAGACATAGGTGTGCAAGAACATAATGGCTAAATACTGCAGGCCCAGAAATGGGCATCCTCAGTGGAACTGCTTTCACAGATAGAAGCTGTCAGCATACACGTTCTGGCAGCTGCCTAACTGTACTCAGACAGAGCACTTCATTATTTGCCATAAAGAGTAGAGGCTTTTGAACCCAGGTGTAACACTTTCCAAAAGGAGCTCTTGCATGCAGTGGCATGCCAGGAAAGGCTGCTGTGCTCTCATCCTGGTCTACCCGTGTTCTAGTTTGTGAGTGGTCTGTGTTCCCATTTGCTCTATGGTCCCTCCAGGTGCGTTTTATCCTGTGAGTTTGTTTTAATTACCTTGCATTGACCGTTGGCTGTCTCTGTAGTTACAGAACTAGTGAAGTGATCTCTCATTATGCAATTTGGTTTAGGCATAATTATGAAATTATGGGGTGTAATTTATTCATTTTGAGACAGGCCTGTGATAAAATCCACAGCTGCTTCTTTCTCTAGGAAACCTTTTTTTTAACTTTCAGATTGAGTGAGAGGTTCCACAAAGCAGTTGAGGGCAAGTGGCAGCGGGGTTGCCTTCCTCCCTGCCTGTTCTGCCCCAGCAAGATCAAGTAGCCAGGAAGGAGGGAATGGCAGCAGTCACTGATCCCTGCAGTTTTCCAGCCATCAGTATGGTTTATCTCAGATCTCACATATCTTTCCACACTTGGGTCTTAATGCAGGTTTAGCAAGCAGGTTGGTGTAGAATTCATTACAGAAGCCAGGCTGTCACTGCATTCAGGGTTTGATAGGGGAATGGAAAAGTGAAATATCTTTTCAGTGAAACAAAGGAAGCTGATAAAGAATGTCCTGTGAATTGAATGTTAATGCTATTACAGGGCAAATACTTGACAGATTGAGATGTTCTATTGAGAGCAGATCTGATCACAGGCCTTTAAGTGAATACAGTGCCTTTTGACTCCCATCTTATTCCCATTTAGAAGTAATTAAATTACTTTCAGATTAAAATATGAATTATTTTGTGGTGATTTAGATTTTCATAGAGACAAGGTATGAAAGTATCCTATTTTCTATTTTATCTACATTTTAACAGAAATTTATAATGAATTGAAATGTTGCTTTTCATAGAAGCTTTAAGAATTACTCAAGAACTTCTACAATTGGGATTGTTTTAGCTTTAGATTTATTTTTTTTAAAACTTTAGTAACAATGTTTTAACCCAGCCTTATACAATTAGACAATTTAAAGGCAGAGTTAATTTAAATACAATAAATATTTAATCAACACAAAAATCTACAAAAGTCTTTCAAATAAAAAATTTAATTTTTGTTGGGAAATGCTGTCTCATTAATATGGACCTGCCCATGGAAATGCATGGATATTGGAGGAAATTCCAGGGTGTTGGTGAAAGTGAGGGCATTATAGGAACAGCCAGGAAACTGATTGTCCATGCAGTCATCCTGGGGAGGCTGAAGTTCTCATCTCCAATTAACTAACTGCCCTTTCTACCAGACCACTGTTGCTTCTATTCTAGTGTCTCCTATTATGATATTTATTCAGGTTTTGGGAAAGAGAGATCGGGATTTGCATATAGGTTAAAAGCAGTTTTGGAAAAAAAATGTTTCCTCTGACTTTCCTGCTAGATTGAATTGTTGTTTTCTGATTATCCCTAAATCATTACAATTATAAATAGTGGAAAATGGACATGAAATATGTTTGACCCGAACTCTCAGTCTCAGCTTGCGCACTGGGCACACATCAGCCCTTGGGGTATCCCTGGGTGTCGTAGCCTAAATCGTCTCAAGGTCTGCGAATCATTCCATTTAATGCTGTTGTCACAGGTGATTAACATCATGAGTGTCCTCCCATTGCAGTGTTTCATTATCTGCTCTCAGCAGTGGAAGGGGAATTACTTCGTGCCAGCCCTGCTCGGGGTTGGGTGCATCTTGGAGTGCCGGGCACGGGTGAGCTGACTGCTCCCTGACAGCTCAGAGATATGTGGAAGGGGACAAATGCCTTCTGCTGGGAATTGCAGTGTAGCCCTGGGAAGTGATACACAAGCTCGCTGGGTGTATCTTCTGCCTTGTGTCTATGGTAGTGCAGGGCAGGTGTATCACGTTCAATCCCTCAGTCGTGCTGGAATACAACAGGACAAAGATTTTATTAGAGTCCAGGAATCTCAGTAACTTAAAACAGTTCTCAATTATGAGAGAAACCTTTGCCTCTCTTCAACACCTTCAGTGAATATTTAAAGATGTGAAGTGACCACTTCATTAGGAAGAAGACTCCTTTTTGGCTGGATATTTCTTGCAGCATATTTCTCTGTAGTGTTAGACACTGGTTTTTTGTCTTTAATACCTCTTGATTGCATCTTGTTATCATCTTGTCTTGATTGGCTTTGTGGCTCGTTATACAAAAAGGGCGCTAATCTTTGTTAATTAGTTCCTTATTAGAGTCAGTAGAGATTTGTACCACAATAAGTGAGCTGTGTTTCTGATGATAAATAATTGGCTGCCAAGGAATTCTTAGCGTGAAATCATGTCAGTATAACTGATGATACTTTAATATTTTATGTGGGTTTGTATGTGTTTACTACAGTACATCTTGGTTCTTCCAGCTGCGATTTCCAAGACTTTTTTTGTCCTGCAGTTCTACTAGTTTAAACATAGCTTATCTTTTCAAGTTATTTCTTTCCATGTTACATTCTATGATTTCATTACTTCATTGCTAGAGAGCTGTTTGGTTCAGAAAATTCTCTTCTGTAAATGGCAGAAAGGACTTTTAGTGGTTTTCACACCTGTCTTTATTCTGTTCTGGTTTTGCTGTGTCATAGGATTGGATATTATAAGGTCTTTGGAGAGTGTTAAGACCTGAAATGTTTTCTGGAGAACTGGTAATAGGAAGTGGGATGTAAGGTTCTAGCAATACTTTAAATCAGTGGGATGCTCCTGTATTTCACCAAAAATCCAAGTCATTGCTCTGTATGTGATCCCACTGATGATGACCAAGGTCCCTCTATCACAGCTCCTGGCTCAGGAGGGAGAACCTGTGGGAGTAGGGTGTAAGGAGTAAACCTCTCTGTGCTTGCTTGCCTCTGGGACATACCCTGGGAGATGAGGTCGAAGCAAATCCAAGCCTTTTCCTGACTTTCTGGTATGTCACAGTGCTTTTCCTGGAAGGCAAACAAGGATATGCTTTACAGCATTAATCCATATCCAAACAAACAACCTTAGGGGTCTAAGCATTTTGAGATCTGTATTCCCACTTCCTCTGCAACAGCTCTGAGGCATTGACATGGGTAGTGGTCCTTTCTCCTCTGTGAAATGAAATATAGGCACCCTTGGGAGTACACTGATGAACTGAGCTATAGAGAAGTTGAGTCTGTTTTTTAGCTGGTGCTTGTGAGGAATTGTCTGAGGTCAGAGTGGGCACTTCTGCAGCGGAGCTTTGCTTGTCCTTGTATGTTCCCATAGAGAAAGGCAGCTATCACTGTGTGCTCATTCAACCAAGCAACAGGAACAGGCAGAGGAGAAGAATGTATGTGTAACCTCTAACTTAGTTTTTAGTCTACTAAAACTTCTACTAATACTTCTGTCTATTTGTTTTGTTATCCTGCATGGCTCAGTGAGATGCCAGATGTCCCTGCTGCTGTGTCACAGTCAGCAGGGTTAAGTGGAAGTGTGGGATTTCCCTGCATTCATCTCCCCAGTGGAGCCAGGCACAGCCTCCCTGCAGCATCTGCCTTGCCCTAGTGCATTCGTTTCAATAGGGATCCTCATGATGATGTAGATTACTGCTTTGCAGGAGGAATGAGGGTATTCTCAATATGGGTATCCTCATCTGGGAGATACTTGGTGAGAGCTTTGATGTAACAGCCTGCTTTTCCCAGGAAGCAGCAGAGAGAGTGTAGTATCAGTATCATATTAAGGGTGGTTTGCCACATGGAAGAGAAGTGGGGCAAAAAGCCTGAAAAAAGTAAAAGTGTCAGTTTGAGCTATACTTGGTTAAGAAAGCTTTGGGTTATATGTTCCTCTCAAGTACTGTAATGTTTTGCATATCATTAACGTACATTTTGCAGAGCAGAAAAGTCAGTCGATTATTTTAGTCCCAATGATAAATTGTGAAGTAGTTTAGCTGGCATACTGTTTGCTTTTGATTTCCTTGCATTATGGATGGAACCTAGAGGTATCCCCCCCAAATACATACTTTATGATTTACTTTTTACTGTCCAGCAGTACTTTAATTTTATAAAACTACCAGAATATTTCTTATGTTTAAGTAACATTTTTGCTGTGACTCTTCCCAGAATCAGAATTATATTGAGGATTAATGGTAGAGGAACATTCTGGAACAAGTTGCCTCCATTATAAGCTGGACTTTTTAATTTTGCAGAAAGGGTCAGATCTCTCTCTTGCTAAAATTCTGTGGACTTTCACCTTCAAGGGGCAGCAGCTCCAGTTCTGCATACTGGCCCTTAGCTGCTTGTTCTCTAAACAGTAGGATTTATGTAAGTAAATGCTGCTGAACTCCACTAGTTCATCTGGGGTGTACTGATGTGAGGGGGGGGCACAGGCAGTAAGGGGCTGACACCCATTCTATTCTATTCCATTCCATTCTATTCCATTCCATTCCATTCCCAGAGGCAAGTCTGTTGGCAGCACTGTGGGCTGGGTGACAGCTTTGCTATTAGTTCATATGGCAAAGCATTTCTAAAAGCAGCCACTGTACCTGCAACTGATAATGATCACATTGTGTACAAATCTGTAGAGCGCTGGGATACAAAATCTATCCGAAATTTAATAGTAAAATTATGTTCTTCCACTGCACAATACATAACCTGGTTTGTACCAATTTATCAGTCCTTCAGCTTACATTACTTTCTCTTGTCTCTCTAACATACTGTGTCAACCATGGTCTGGTGGTGGAGCTTTCTATCACAGTTTGTAAATTTTACCGTTTCTTTCAAGCAGTGTAATTTCACAACAAACAAATGTGAAAAATAATAATATAAAGAATCAAATGCTTATAAACAGGCTAACCTCTGGGGATTCCATTTTACTGTTGGGTGGTTGGAACTCATCTGCAAAACAATTCTGTGTAATTTCTCAGGGATATGTACTGAAGTCTAAAGCAGTTTTGATACTGGAATCACTGAAGGATAACAGTACATATCAAAACTACTTTTTGCATTTGAGCTGCTGCATGCAGAGTGATGTAGATTTAAATAGTGCATAAGGTATTTTGACAATGACATATTTTTAAAGACATACACTGAATGCTTGTGAGTTATGAGCTTTATCCTCAGTAGTCAGAATAATGCATTTATTCCCATTAGTGCAAAAGAACTCATAAATCAGAGTGGCAAGATACGACGCTCCCAAATGCTCACATGTGTGCAGATGCCCATACTCTTCCTGCTCTCAACTGAGCATGTGTTTATTTTGTTATCCTAAACCATGCTGGTCAAAATCACCATAACTCCTGTTACAGTCGAGTGAGATAAGCTGCTTAGCTCCAGCTGACTCTCTGGTCCATAGTGATAAATAAGTCAGGAATCCATGGTCTTGAATTCTGTATTAATGGGACAATTTGTGGTAATTTCTCAAAGATGATTTCTGTGCTACAAGTTGGAAGTCCCTAACTGAATGAAGATACAACCCAGAGTGGGTGTATTGACTCCTTCCAGTGCTGAGTATTCCAATTGCATGTGCTCATGTGCTGTAGTGAGTGCTGATGCTGTTGGAGCACAGATTAAAAAAAAAAAAAAAAAAAGATGAAAAAAGGAAAAAAAAAAATCAGTGTGAGGTAGCCAGTGTCTTGGAGAAATGTATACATTACCCATGCTTTTTAAGCTCTCCTTTGAAGCTTTCTGTGAGATGCCTTCAGTAACCTGGTTTTCAAAGTGGCCCTGAGCATGTGCAACTGAACATGGAAAATGCTGTGGAGGCAACCCAAGCAGTGGCTGCAATAGGGTACTGTCTCCCTTCTCTACATATTGTTCTTTTGCTGGTTCTTGCTGCAGTGTTTAACAGAAAATGTCACCAAAAGATCCTCTTAATCAAGGAGTGATTGCTATTCTCTAGATGGACAGGCAGAATGGGCAGGAAGCTGGCCTACAGTGTTCCTTCTGAGTCTCTTTTCTGTTCTGGACATGGAAATATGTGCCTAAAATGAACATGATAATCTAACATTTGAAGCAAAAGTGTCATCAAGGGATGAATCCTTGTCAAAGGAAGACTCCTCATCTTAATGACTGCCCATCTAACAAGTTAAGAATGTTTTTACAGCGAAACTAAAGAAAGCACAGTGCAGGGCAAAGTCACAGTCTTGTAAAATAATAATAAAAAAAGATTATGAAAGAATACAGTAGCACCTGTCATTTAAAAAATGATGAATTCTGAACCAAAGACTGTCATGAATAAGATAAGGATGAAGCTCTCCAAGAAATACTTCAGGGGATTTCTTTTAATAAGACCTGAAAAGTATGCCTTGGGCATAATATCACAGAACAGAGATTTGAAAGCCTCGAGCCAACTTTCTCTTTTGCCATTGTAATTTGACCCAGCTATTGTACTTAATCACTGAATATGAGGTAGCTACAAGTTCCCTCCTTTAGGTAACTTTTTAGAAGTTCAATAATTGGAAAAGTTTCAGCTATTCCCCATCATGTCTAAATGGTTGGAAAAATAGCATCAAAGCCCTTTCTCAGGCATTTTAAAGAAGAAAGGCACTTAATGGGGAACCTCCCATTCCCAGCTGTTCATTTGTGACATGTGAAGGGGTAAACAAATTTCAGAGTATTAAGACATTTCAGTGAGGTGCCTAAGGGAAGGTAGGGAACACTTGACATGCAGTGAACCCAAACTTACAGGGATCCAATACCCTCATCTCACTAAAAACGCAGGTTGTTCTGTGCCAGTGGGAGCTGAAAGTGCTTAGCCTTGTGTGAACAATCTCTGAGATTGCAGTTCACTCCTGCATGGAGGGCTGCTGGAGAGGGCCTGGTGGTTACAGAGGATGCCGAGTTGAAAATGAGACAGCTGTGTGTTCGATTGCAAATAAGGCAAAACACACACTGAGATGTGTTGGGAGCGGAGAAGTCAGAAGATAAGGGAAGAAGGGAATGCGTGTCCATTCTGACTTTGTTCTTGTTAGGGAGGATCGGTGCTGACCTACTGAGGTTTTGGTTTTGATTAACAGTATGTGTACTGTCTGATTCTAAGTATGTTTACTTGTATCAGCTCACTTGGAGTACTTTAGTTTGGGCTAAAAAACCTGAGCTCGGTTAGAGAATACTTGAGCTTTGCATTGTATACATTGTATGAAGTATTAAAGAACAGGCTTCCAAAGCACGTTTCAGATAGTAACTCCATGTCACCTTGAATATCTTACAGGTTCAATCAGCACTTGTCCAGAAAGCAGTGGTAGTAGTGGATTGTTGAAAGTGAAGCTGATCCTCCCTAGGGGTGAGGGAATGGTAAAAATGGTCTCCATGGGTACCTTGCTATTTTTTGTCATCCCTCAGTAAAATGTAGCAATAGTAATCTGTCTAGTTGCCTTTAGTTCTCTGTCTGTCATTAGTTCTACTCCTGAGACCCTTCTGAGCACTAAAGGTCCCTGAAGCATGAGGAGAACTCCACAGTGTATGAAGATTTGGTGATGTGTCTGTGTGTGTGTGTGCAATCTGTGATCACATCAGTCTTCCTAATGCTTGGTATCCTGAACTTCCCTGGTTATTTTGCAGTTAGAATTGTGACCAACAGCTGTACTATTGATTTTAATGCACCTTGTTCTTAGAAATTTGAACATCCTGCTCATTGTTTACAGTGAGCTCCTTTGAAAAAGTTGCAGATTAATGTACCCTTTTATTGTAAAAGTCTTACTAACAGGAATAACATCCAAATGCACAGTTTGTTTGAGAATCAATAATGTCATTCTGCATGGTATCCTCAGGCAAGGAAATGACATTTTGAAATATTAGATTTTAAAATATATGAAAGACCTTGCACCCAAAGTATTGCAGAAAATCAAAAACATTGTCTGTTACATTAATGCCTTGATTCCAGACTCTGTGAAACTATTTTATGAAATTTATAGCTGCAGTTCTCTTGCAGACAATCATGATATATTAAAAAGTCTATGGAAATAGACAGGTTCTGTGTGAACTTCCAAAACAAAACTGAGTTTGAGTCTGAGTTTGTCTGGATAGCACATCAGTCATCTTTTGGAAGTCATTGTTTAGCAGTAGATGCAGGATAGTCTCTTAGAATTTGAGTCAAACATATTTAAAGTGAGATTTATTTATTTGTTTGCAATTTCACTAGGAGAGGCAGCACTTACAGAAGGCACCTCTGAAATTGTGAGGTTTTCTCGTTTTGAATCTTGTCCTGTGTCTGTTGAGAGTTGGTTAGAGGGAGCAGAATGACACCTTCTGGATATTTTTAATCTTATGCTTATGACAGCTGTTACTGGTTATTACATTTCTCCAGTCTTCTGTCTATTCTGTCATTCTAAAACAAAGCCAGTGAGGAAATTCACATTTGTCTTATGCTTTGAGTTAAAATACATACATTTGAACAATGTGAGTTTCCTCAGTTCAGCAAGGTGGGCTCTGCTTCTCAAACTCTGTTTTCATGGGATAGGTTTACTCCACCTTAAGCAGCTGCATTCCCCACTGGTCACCAGGGAGGTAAATCTTCATGTGCAGGGTGCACCTGAACTTTGCCATTTTAAATGGCTTCAGAGAATGCCTTCCTCCTGAGTGCTTGTGCTTGTGGATTCTCAGGATGACAGCGAGGAACCGTGAGAAATCAAGAAAAGGAAACAGCCTTTGACATAGCAGTTGCACAAAAATGAGAAGAAATCCAGGACATGCACTTTAGTTTTTCAGTTTTGTAGCCTTTGTGTTGACAATACACTGATTTCCCTCCCTATTGCACGTGGAGTACTTTGAACTCAAGGAAATGTATTCCATCTTTACAAGGACACTCCTTGTGTTATAGAAAACATTTAAACGTTTGTGCAGCACTGGACACAGTTGTTTTCTCAGGTTCGGATATCATGGTTATCTCACTCACTTTTGTGGTAGATCCTTTACATAGAAACTTGTTTCAGGCTTCAACAGCTCAGGTGAAAATCAATGCAACTTGTCCTCCAGTCTGAGAAAACTTTTACCTTTGTGTTCCTCAGACTAGAATTAACATCAGTGAATGCAGATACCTCCGTTCCTGAAAAGACAAAATACTGAATACAGTCCTCAGAAGAAATCCTTTCTCTACTAGTTTTGTTACTCTCAGAATAAAAGTTAGATTCTAAAAGGGACCTCAGTGTAAACTGGAAATGAACTTAGGCCATTAGAAACAGGTTTCAGACTTTGTGTAACTCTAAGGATGTTGGAGGCTGTTGGCTGGGCTTTGCTTAACAAACAAGTTTTCCCATAGCTTTGATGCAATTGCTCATAAACTGAAAATGGACCCCACTGACCAGTATGGATTTACAATTCAGGGCTGCACAGTGAAAATTTGTTGGGACCAAGATGTTTCCTTCTTTCACCTTTACCTTCTCCTATTCCTTGACAGTATTCAGGTCGTGTGCACTGTGTAATTAGGCCTTCCAAACTCCATGGCCTGACACTCATTATTCTGCATGCAGTGTTGTCAAAAGGGCAAGAAGGTTGCATGTGCTCAACATGGATGGAGCTGTCTGCATGAAAGGAGCTTCCAAGTCTGTAGCTGCACCAGAGAAGGATAAGGCTGTTTGATAGTCACAGATGAATTTTGGCTAAGTTGAAATGTCCCCTTGCCTGCATGTTCCCCGTATGCCGGTGAACAAACATCAGCATAATCAAGCACGAAAGAAAAGCCCCAATTCTCAGATGAAAGAGTGAAGGCAAATTTGAATGCATCACCCACACAGGCATATAATTATGGAGTTTGATCATTATCTCTGAGCTACTGTGGGATGTGTACAAAAGCTTCCTAAACCATGGTGTGGCTGAGCCCTGTGAGGATATTAAGGATTCCTTCTCTGTGGACCCATGTAAATCAGCACAGGGGCCGTGCAGTGCTCACTCTCCAGCACAGGGATAAGGGAGTGACATATTTTAGTTAATTTTACAGTATCCAAAAGGCAAAGCTCCCATGTGATGCACTTCCACTCACACTGGGTTTTGCCACAGAATTTGTGTTTCTTAAAGGAAAACATCAGTCCATGACTGTGTCACATAAGCAAATGCAGGTAGTAGAATTGCTCCCTACTTTGTTGTGGGGATTTTTTCTCCTGTTTGAGTGACTTTTTTTTCTCAGTGAAATCCCATTTAGTTTAAACATGTGGGGGTTTTTTTCAAAGTATAACCTCAAGCTAAACTCTTTTGCTTATGTTGCTGTTTTTTGCAATGGTTTAAGCTGAAGTTAACCTTCCTATTAGCATTTTAATGGAAAAGGAGATTCTAGCACTTAGCCAGACGTTTTGTCTGCTTTCAAATGGCAACATGGTAAAGGTATGAAATGCTGCTTTCCAGTGTTTGCAAATTCCTTCTTTTCCTACAGCAAGACTCTTTTCCCTTTATTGATATAAATAACAGCATTTGGCAGGGACATCCCAGGTCATCTGTTACAGTCATTTCCTTTATAACCACATCAAATACTTCACTTTATAAGCTAGTGAGTCTTGTTTTAAATGAAATTGAGTTTTTTTGCTCATGCTTTCTAAGCCTATTCTAAATGTTCACATTTCTGGTGGTTAAAATACCTTTTTGTAGCTTAAATGAATTCGTGGTCAATTATAATCACTTGTTTCAATGCCAGTAATGTCCTTTAGCTGACATATTGTTCTTTTAAGTGAAGATGACTTTCCAAATATGGTTTTGTTGCCATAGTCCTTCCTTACAAATGTTGTCCCTGTTGTCTGACACTGTATGGGGAGCCCTTCCCTTAGTGAGGATCTGAAAGTGGGTCAGGACATTGTGTGCCTAAGTGAATAATATTAAATATACTGTCAGCTTTCCAAAGGTACTGCAGGGTCTTTCTAACACCCTCCCAAAACAGTGGAGGTTAAGCCATGTGAAAATTGAAGGGCAAGCAATAGATTTGTTGTACAGGCAAGAATTATTTATTGAAAGTTCCCAAGGTAATAAAGACTTTATGTAACAGTTATAATAATAGCTTTGTTCCTACCTTGCTAGGATTTCCATTAGATGTTAATTCTATTATTAAAAATTAAATTTGTTTTATTTATGGTCCTATTTTCTTAGAAAGCACCTATTGATCAAAACAGACCTTGCCTTATTAAAAATTCAGAGCTTTATCCAGATCTGTTGTCAAGCTGGATATATTAAACCAGAAAATGTTTTAACACTAGCAGATACAAAGTGATGTGCTCAGCAAGAGGGAGAACTAGGCACATGTACAAAGTGTATCCCAAAAACCTAAAGCACCCTCAGGGGCACAGGGGTAAGAGCACATTGAGGTACTGTGCCAGTGGAGCCACCAGGGTGGCCAGGGAAGCTGTTGGCAGGAAGAGCCTGGTGATAGCAGCTTGTTGAAAGGGCTAAATATTGAGAGAATTTAATCTCTGTGCTGATGAAACTACTGTGAAGGTGCCTTTCGGGTGATGTATGTGGTTCTTTCACATAGAAGGGCTCACTGACTGTCACTGTAAAAGAGAAAATAGAAGCGAGAAGGTGGCAAGTGAAGCCAGACAGGTGTGTACAGGACAGAGTTGGGAGTTGTTAACACTGGAGTGAAGTGTCTGTGTGATGGTGATGGTGCTGCCTCCATCCCCTGGCCGCTCCTGGCTGGAATGGGAGGACAGGCACGTGCCAGCCTCTGGGCTCCAACGAGGAGCATCTGCAGTGTGCTCTTCCATGGAGAGAGTGGGGGTGGGTTGGCTTTTTCATATGCTGGCTGGAAGACCAGTTGATAGAAAGCTATATTTTCCTTGTAAATTGGTTGAATAATGGTGTATTTGGGAAAAATACTGGATCTTGCACACAGGTATCTGATGAGGTTGTGTTAAAAGACAGAAACCTCCATCTGCTGTACGAGAGCAGTTCAGTGTCAGTGTCAGAACAGCAGGTCATCGGGGCTCGTGTGACTTAACTGTGCCAAGAGTTATTTATATTTGTTTATTGAGAGCAAGGTCTACGAAGCTGCTGTCCTGAAGAATCAGAATTTCAGATACAGGAGGATTTCCAACCAAAGGATGAACATTGGATTAGTACATTAAATTTAGTTTTAAGAGGATAAACATACATTTTTTCAGCCAGACAGTACCCTTCCTATTCCTGCTGTTTCACTGTAGAATGGGTTGGTGATGTTGCATTACATTAATATAAAAGTCTTCTTTTATATTGAGGCTGGGTGACTGTACCTGAGATTATCCACTCTGCCAGAGGAGGAAGCAGCTAGAAAATACATTGCGTAGTTAATATAATGCATTTTCTGGTTAGGATAAACTGTTTTGTTTGGAAAGACAGATTGTAGATTTTCCGAATTGCTTTTCCGTCCTTTTAAACAAAGAATCATGAGGAGAATAAAAACATCAAGACCATACATTAGGTCTTGAGGTCACTTCTACTGAAAAGTTAAATTGTTTGAGTTGAATAATAATGAGGAGGAGGATGATGATAATAATAACAATAATGTGAAATTATTTAATCTTTACTATTAAGAGAATTTCCAAAAAATAGTGATATCTTTGTCCATTCTGCTATTCAATGGTATGAATTTTGTTCAATTTTCAAAATTGCTCATTTTTAAGAAGAACCAACATTTACAGGTTGTTGGGTTTTATATATGTTCTATTAAAGGATTGTAACCACAGACAGGTACCCCAAATTCACATATATAAAAAATGAAAATATGTCACTTTCGTTTGAAATAGCTCAAAAGTGCCATTTAAACCAGTCAATTCATCCCAAGTTCATCTTACCTGGGGTCAAGATTTAGACCTGCAAAGCTGTCAACTGTGGCTTAAATTATACTTGTTTGATTTATCTGCATTCAGGAAGCAAAATTAGAGGCATGTAACATGACATAATTGTGGATCATGTATGCAAGAGGAATGTTGTTAGTAGACAAGTACAAAGTAACTGATGTTTGGCAGCTGCTGCTCTGACTCTGCTGTGCTAACAGACTGTTGACTTTGTGTATATGTAATGATTTTTTCATAGAATCAGTGATTATTGAGGCAGAAATAATTGGCACTGGGGAAACCTTTTAGCATGTCTTCCCTAGCAGATAGTGATATGTTGATTTTCACTGGGTTTTGAATAACTAGAAAACATGCTAATTTTCAGTTGTGTAGTAGCACTTAATTAAAAATGCTATAGAGGCTTGAAGGGGTGGGCTTAAGGTTGGGCAAGATCCTGGTAAAAGGGCATTGTGTACTGAGGAGACTGTAAGGGAAGTATGGTCCCAGACTAACTAAGCAGTGGAGGAATAGAAGGCCTTGTTCGTAAAGAAAATGCAGCAGGAGGAGAAAAATTCACGGCAAAATTCAACAGAGAATGGAAGTATGTGATACAAACTGACCAACTTGGATTATCTAGGAGCCAAGTGTCCAACCATGCTGTTCAACAAGAAGCACTGGGCTCCAGAATGAACGCCCACTAGATCAAAGCCCAGGCTTGGGATGTTACAAGTTTAAGGCCATGTTGAGTTCTGTGTATGTAGGACATTACAAGGGACATCTGGAGATGTCTATTCACTTATCACTTGCAAGCCTGGCCATCATCATTATTTACCCCCAGGCACAGAAGCCATTATGGCTGATGCACACCAGGGTCAGGAACATGTCACTGGAAATATTCCTCGACCGACTGACCTCAGCACTTTCAGTGTCTGGAATGACTATGGAGAATTGCTGACCAGAGTCCCCAGTAGGGAGACAGCACTTATGCAGTTCCCATCAGTGTAAATGCACTCAGTTGAGGAGGTCCTGTGCCTACCATCATTTCTAGCACCAAGACTGGATACCAGATCTCAGGAAGCATTCAAACCAGTGCAGTCTGGAGACGGTAGGCACGCTGAGGAATTCTGGCTCCCTCTGTCAAGAGCAATGTGGGAAAGGGTTCCATAGATGTGTTTTTCAGGAAACAGGCATTTAGATTCCTAGTGAAGGTGAACATGATTTGGATCGTCCCTGTGACGCTGCACCTCCATGTGAGAGCTGGACAGTTGGTTTATGACATGCTAATAGCTCATGAGTCACAAGTTGACATTTCATGCTGCTGCTGCTCATTCTATTTGGTCCACAGAGGAATCAGCAAACAGAAAGTAGGATCTTACACTGGGGAGAGATCATGAGTGTCCTCAGATGACCCTGTCTCATGTGTTCCTACCTGTCACCCATATTTACAGCAGAGCCAGGACGGGTTAATCTCCTGCCTGTCCCCAGACCCTTTGACTGAGTGTTGCAGAGCACTGTTGTCCCGTTCAAAGTAATGGTCTCCTTTACCCCACAGAATGGGCCGTACGCCTTTTGTGTGGTCTCCTAAGGGAAATAACACTAATGAAAAGGATAATGGCAACTCTGTTTTTCTTTAGTCTTGCCATGCTAGTATGCCATGCAAGTATAGCTGTATGACATGCTGCTGTCAGGGTCAAGCTCCTGCTGCATATGGGTTTATTATAAATGTATTACTTAGTTATCAGTGTGCTTGACCTGGTATTCGGCATATACATGTTTCAGCTGTGGGGGTAATCATTGACTTGCCCACATTTTGGAAACTGGTGATTTATAGATTTTAAATACACAAAAGAATTAAAGGAATCTAGGATCCACTTGGATGCCTTCCACATTTTACCAGTACATGAAGTGCTTCTCCAGCCCGTCAAGGTTTTTGCAGAACAGAGGATCGATTTTTGCTCCTGTTAATTGTCAAACATATGCAATGGCTGCAGGTCTTTGAGCTAAGGCTCAACCAAGGATTAAGCTTAGGATTTGGATAGGGTTAGGACAGAGATAAAGCCTGCTTTGCAGCTGTAATTTCATTTGAGCAGGTATCAGTGTGGAGCAACCTTGTGCATAGGAGCAGAACTAATAAAGCCAGGAAGTGCTTCTGTTTGTTTCATTTTCAAATTACTATTGTAGTTGTCCTTACTCCTGCTTCCTCAGCCATGGCTTTAATACAGAGTAGAAGTTCACTAATTTACCATAAATATTGGTATAAAATAAGTTGTATACGTGTGGATAAGTGAATAGGGAACTCTCAAACAGAATCTCTGTGCATTTTTTCCATTTTCTCTTTCAGTTTAGGCAGTAACTCAAATCTATTTGTACTTCGTGTAGGTTTGGATTTCAGCATAGGGTTTTCTTGAGCCTCACTGAAGTATCATACCTTGCAAGACACTCAGGCTTAAAGGGCTATTCCATTGTCTTAGAGGCCACAGTCTGCTAACCCAAAGAAAACCTACTTGTGCAGGGACAGACAGCTGAGTTCTGAGGGATGGGATATTCCTCCTTGGAAAGCTGTGGTATGGGAGGTACAGATGGTGGTTTGTTTTCTCTCCAGAATTTTTGGTTTATAGAGAAAAAAGACAAAAGCAAAAGTTAAGGCTCTAGCTGCTGCAGCTGTTAAAGAAGCTTTCAGAACTAACATGAGTTTAAATTAGGAAGTTTTATCTGCCTGAATCTGAAGCTCGAAAATGTAAGAGTCATTTCAGTCGATTCAGTTGCTTAATGAAATAACGAAAGCATCATATGAAATTATGCAAAACCAGGGGAAATTCAATATCCTGAAATCCTACACACAGATTAATCAAATTAATGGCAAGGTATAAAAGGACACATTTGGGAGATTATGTAGAAATTCAGCTGTACAGGGTTTTAAGAGCCTTGGAAAGGGAAGATGAGCCATTGCTCAATGCTGTATGGAAATTTTCTCAGTATAGTAGTTAAATATAATATTTTGGGGAAAAGAATTTTTTTTTTTCTTTTTCTTATGAAACCTTCTCAGCGCATTTGTTTTAGCTTGGACAAAGTTAAGTATGCTTCAAAGATATTGCCTTAATTTTCTGAAGAAAAATATATAACTATGTTTTATATAGTAAAAATGTCATACCGAGGTGTTTCTACTTGTGGAGAAGAGGTATATTACTCTTCCTTTCTTTTTTTTTCTTTTTCTTTTTTATTATTATTATCTAAAACTGAATTTGACATTAATATACGAACAGTTTCAGGCAACCAATAACACATTTCTTTTCCTTCATAAGCCATTTGTCTGAAAAAATTAATGGGGATCCTACCTTGAATATTTGAGAACTTCTCAGTGTTCAAACAGTGTGAAAATATAATTGGAGTCTCCTAGTTTCTGCCTCTACCCACTGTCATATTTTAAATAGAATAAACAATATGTAGAAGTGAAAAAGAAAGAATTATTACCTTAGAGAGGTGACATCTGGGAAAAGATGCAATATACCTAAAACTTATAACAAAATTTATGAATTAAAAAAATGTACTTACCAAAAGTACGAGCGAAAATGAAAACTATGAAACAGATCCCTCACTGCCAAACCATTACCCCCAGGCTTTAGGAACTTGGAACTCGGGTGCCAAATTTACTCTCCTTGGTGACAGGCTGCTGTGCCAGTACTTTGACCACAGAAAGTCAGGAGACTAAAACCACAAAGGATCAAGATAAATATCAGCATCACAATAATCAGCCCAAAGCTTCTGAATGTGCTCGCGTGTAAGACTGAAGCCTCATCTCTCAAAGGAAACATCCCCAGATGAAATTTACTTCACTAGAGGGATTCAGATTGGAAAGTTTCCTGATCTGAGGGTCTTTCCCTGCTTTTAAAACCATGCTTCCCCTGCAGCAGTCCAAAATGCATCAATTAATATGAGACCATACCTTCACGTAGGGTCTGAGTAAAGCACTGCTTCATTGCTGGTAGAGAGCTTTTACACTTTTTTTATGACTGCAAACCTCCTCAGTACATTTATTTTAGCTTGGAGGAAGTTAAATATGCTTCAAAAGTATTGTCCCCCATCTCACATCTCAGTTTCCTCTACAGAGTCCCTCAAAGAAATGCTCCATCCCCACATCTCCGTGCTTATCTCAGTGCATCTCTGACAGGGCCCATGGCTTGTACTGTTACTCTACGTGCCTCTCCTCTTCTCACCTAGGATCCCTCATGCTTATTCCCCAAAGGAGACATTTCAATGTGTGATATTGGCAAATCATCTTCCTAAGAGGCACAGGGAAATGGAAAGGAGGATTAGAAAGATGGAAGGAACACACTCTGTTGTGCTGTTTCCTCCCACCATAGTGCAAATCTGGAGATTTTGAGCATTCCCTGGTGGATGCCACTCACCCCAATCAGATTTTTCTGACACAGCAGAGATGAGCACCAGAGAGAAACCTGTGCTTCTCTGAAAACAACTCATCAAAGCCTGTTCATTATGACTAGCAGTGATCAGTGTACAAAAGAGACAGTGACATCTCTTGAGTTAAGCTGATAACCAAAGAAAAGAGAGAGAATAAATGAGTTTCCTCAGATGCAACCAAATCTCCTACCAAGCCAGTTTGCCTGCCCTGGCCAGCTCAGCTCAGTCACAGCCAAGAACATCTGCTTCAGCCACATTGTCAGGGTGAACACAGAGACTCCTGACCCTGAGCTGCTGATACTCTCATGGCTCACATCAGTCTAGGTTAAGTCAGGTTCTTTAACCTAAAAATTATGACTGCAGAATAATCCTTGTTGGTTTGTTTCCATTCCAAGTGAGCATAAATCCTCTTGCTAAGTTCTCTGTCACAGAGCTGTGGGTGTTGTGCTGCTGGGAGCTGGCTCTCAGGGAGACATCCCATTGCCTCAGAGGTAGTTCACATATTATTAAAGGAATGTCAGACTGCCAGCCAAAGGTGGAGAGATGGTGGTTCGTGGTGGGCATGTTTGTAAAATCTGGGAGGAAAATACTGGGGAGGAAGATGAGGGTTAGAAAGCAACGCTCTGTTAGATATCTGTGTATTGAAAATGAGAACACCCAATACTACTAACAGGAAAATTTATCATGTGTTAAATTAATGTACCGTATTATTGGGTGCTTTTATACAGCAATTTGGCACTCTCAATGAAGTTTTGTATTTAGAACTAATAAAGAAAATTCCAGTGTAAAATATGCTACCTTCACCATTTATAAAACATGCCATACTTTAAAGGACCCAATCCTGTTCATATCCAGAGAAATGGAAGCTTTGCCATTGACTTCTGTGGAAGCAAGGGCAGCTACAAAATGATCAATTAAATCAGATTCAAAAATGATTTATTGTCCTCACGATACTCATTTTCACTCCATTAGTGTTCCTTTTGGTTAGTGTGACCTTCAGTCTTGCATAGTGAAATGCTATTGCTCCAAACCATGACCTAACACGATGAGAATACAACTGATAAAGCAATGATCTGAATTAAACAAGATAGTACCAGTGGGCAGGAACCTTTTGTAGAATGCAGTGGACTCCTGGCCTACACACTGTAGTGGTTTTGGACACCATGGCAGCATAAAATCTGTGTAATTCTAATAAACCAGTGAATGTGTAGGTTTGAGGAATCAAAATATCTTTTATAAGATTCATTTGACTGCTGATAATTTTTTAAGGATTTCAATGATTAAATATGCTGGGTTTGGCTGGGGTAGAGTTAATTTTCTTCATAGTAGCTGGTATGGGGCAGTGGTTTTGATTTGTGCTGGAAACAGTGTTGATAATTGGAGGATCTTTTCATTATCACTGAGCAGCACTTACACAGAGCCAAAACCTTTTCTGCTCCTTACCCCACCATACCACTGAGGAGGCAGAAGGAGCTGGGAGGGGACAGAGCTGGGACAGCTGATCCCAACTGAGACCCAAGGGATATCCCAGACCATATGGCCTCACACTCAGCAATAAAGCTTGGGGAGAAGGAGGAAGGGGGGGGATGTTTGGAGTGATAGTGTTTGTCTTCCCAAGTCACTGTTATGTGTGAGGAGCCCTGCTGTCCTGAGGATGCTGCACACCTGCCTGCCCTTGGGGAGTGGGGAATGAATTCCTTGTTTTCTTTGCTTGTGCACATGGCTTTTGCTTTATCTATGAAATTGTACTAATCTCAAACCGAGAGTTTTCTTACTTTTACTCTTCTGATTCTCTCCCCAGTCCCAAGAGGGGGGGAGTAAGCAAGTAGCAGTGTGGGGCTGAGTTGCCAGCTGGGGTTAAACCATGACACTAAACTAGCATCCAGACTAATATTTTCTTGGGGAGTGAAATTAATGTTGGTTTGCTTTTCCAAATAAAAATATCTAGCTAATGGGAAACAAGCAAAGGACTAATCCCAATGGAACAGAAATTCAGTTACAAACCATCTATAGCACAGACCTAGGAAATCTTGACTTTTGTTTTCCATTGAAAAATAGAGATGTTAGATGTAGTGACAGATGAAACACTGTACTCTATGTTCTTTTTCTATTGCTGTTGGAATTGTATATTTAGTGAATTAGTTGTGATTGATGATAGTGTTTTAAAGACTTACTAGTTCTTCCAGGGAAAAGATGGCATATTTTAGCTATATTAATGGTTTGAGACTTAAGGATAGCACCATATATTTTTGTAATCTTTCAACAGCGAAGCCACAGTTTATATAAATGGATTCACTCTGTCTTTAGCTCAAGCAACTCTGACAAAAGATGTCATTTGAAGTAATGTTGCTCATCATTCATAGATGCAAAAGTTTAAGGCTCCATTGCTTTGATATGAAATGGTGTTGCAGTTTTCTGCTCCTTGCAAGATCAGTATATGGTGTTAATGATACTTTCACTGTTAAGCAGCTCCTGATTAGACCTAATATGAGCACAAAGGTCCTTATTTGCAACAGAAAGAGCTATACTAACTTGGGAGTATGTAGGAGGAGAAAAGGAGCATTCCAGCAACAACTCAGAATTCCCTAAATGTTAGCTCTGGAGCAGTTAAAAAACGGTGCTACAATGTGTTCAGCCAAAATTGCCAATTTACAGTACAGTACAGTATATTAGATCCCTTTACAGCACCTTGGTAAGGAAGCACATCATTGCAGAGTAATATCAAGGGCTGGGAGAGGTCTCTGACTTACTCTGGTGTATTTGCTGAAGTGAGCCCAATCTTGCAGTTGCATTTGAGGACTCCCTTTAGTTGTGATATCAGTAATGCATGTGTAGGGACCTGTCTCTGGATGGGTAGCAGACAACAAAAGCGTAGTACAGAGAGTAGTCTTTAGACACAAACTGAGAATAATAACAGATTAAGACAGACATTCTGCCTTAAGAGCACGTCTGACAGTACTGCTGCACTGTGGTTTTGCTTTTGTGATCCAGCCCTTTTACGATGCCACTATGCTTTTACTGATTAAAAAAACCCCAACCAACAACCAAGGAAACACCAACTCTTTCTTTCTGTATTTAATTCACTAGTTCTATAAAAAGCAATGATGTCATACAGCATGTAGATAATTGATAGATCTTTATATAGTGCCTGTATTACAAGTGTGCTGACACACAAAGATTTCCTTTAATTACTAATTAAAATCTGGGAGAGAAAGTGATAATATTTCCCGTCTCTAATTCTGTATTTAGATTATCTCCATATTACCCTGTTAAAATACTTTGTTCTCTAATTATTAATCCAAATATTGTTCACCTCCTGAGAAACTCTCATCCTCTTTAGCTATGCATCTCACGTCTTTCAGTTTAAACCACTGCCTTGCATTTCTAGAAAACAGGCCTTAGAACTGAGGTAAAAGACTTGCTGAACAAGACATAATCTTTTTTCCTGTAATAAATAAAAGGTGTTTGATAGCCATTGTGCATCAGAAGGAGTTGGTGGATGTCTACATGTTGATTAGAGAGAACTGAGTGTGGTGCATAATACATTTTAAAGCAGAGAACAAAATGAAGAAAAATTTTCAAATGGGGGTAGGTGGTAGGTAAAACAATCCCATGTACCTGGGCAGGTTACCACACTCATCGTATGAGGAACATGATAAGTAATGCAACCTTTACTATTTCCTACACTGCCACTGCTGAGTTTGTGCTCAGCTTTTTCATCAGCCAGTCATCCCATCCTTGGGGATTGAAGTAGGATAGATGGTCAGAAATTTGTATTTGAGAGGAAATTTGTGTAGGTTTTTTTCTCAGATTTTGCTTTCATTTTACGGTGGAAAAAAAGCCAAAATTCTCCAGAATCCTGTCATAAAGGCACATCTGATGAATGCTACACGAGAATGCTGTTTCAGAAAGAAATTGAAATTTCAAGGTGGCATTGTTGGACAGTTGCAGGAGGTCTTCTTTAAAAGTCTTTGTTGCTTGAACATTGTTCCATGAGATGGGACAGTAGTAGTACATAATCATGCATAAGATATAAAATGGCAGTCAAAATCATATGTTGAGTTTCGTTTGAAAGATGTAGTTTGAATGTAATGGCAGGTAGTACCTAGAACAGATTGAATCATCTTGTTCTCTTGTTGAAAATGTCAAAGCAAAATCTTAACTTGCTTCTACACATGACAAACAGAAGACATTTTCTGCAGGAAAATGAAGTGTCAAGCAGGTTCGTTACAACAAGCTGACACAATTTCATGAAGAATTTCTCAGAAATTACATTCCTGATGCAAAACTTTAATCTGGCTTCTGGGAAAAGAAGTGGCAGAAAACCTAAAAGCTGGGTAATGAATGGTCCTCTGAGAACAGCAGAGAAATGCAGAAGCCAAGGAAAGCGATCCTTGTTTTGAGCTGCTTCACCAACAGTGTCTCAGTGGCTGAGGGGCAGGAGCAGTGCTGATTTCTGTCCTGGCACTTGGTGGAGAACCCACAAGAGAACAGAAAACCCCTCTTAAGAGCCTGCTTATGCACAAGTAGTTCAGGCAGAGGATCTGGGTATTGGGGCAGCCCATTGGTGTTGTGTCCATGCACTGTTCAGAGAGCTGGTGCTGCTTTGTCTACCAGGGCTGGGGGGGAGGGGGTTGTCCTAACCACACGTTTTGGGTATATAAGCCTTGGCTGAGAGGATTTGTTAATAAAAATAGGGTTAGTTCCTCTCCAGTTTTTCTGCTTGATGTTTGTTGGCTCTTTCAATTTTTTTTCTATTTTTCTCTTGATTTAAAGATTATCTTCATCTCTTAATAAAGGACAGAGGAAATATACTGAAGGATTAAATCCTTATCAGCAGCCATTTGAAGTGCCTGTGGGAGTGTTTAATCTCACATTTCAGGGGATTTGGAAGCTAGGCCTTCCTGCAGTTTCTGCTGTCTACAGTATATGTAACATGCTCAAATTGACCTGTGGGACAGGTACAATCCATCACTCACTCTGCTGACAAGTTTATTTTATACTCCTCTGATACAAATGTCTGGTGTGTTGGCAGCCTACTTAGCAATGGTCACATTGATTAAAAACAAGTATAGTCCCAAAGACGTTTTTTTTGGCCATGTCCTCACTGTTTTCCATTGCTTTTAGTGTTGCCTTGAGGTCTCTGAATTGTTTCACTGGGAAGTTCACTCTTAACTCTCCACTGTGCTGTGTGTCACTCACTGGGCTTCTTAACAGGGCTGCCCAGAGATGCACCACTGGGCACTGGAACATCCATCCTCATACTTTTTGTACATATGGATCTCTATGCAGCCTTTAGTCATGTTCCTGTAGGAGGTTTGCTTGCAATTCTTTGCATCCTCACTGACCATTAAACATTTGCAAGTAATATGTTAGTTTTAAAATATTACATGTTTATTGTTGAACAGGTGCCTGCTGCAAACCTGATACAGTGCTTTGCACGTTTGGTGGATTTTTGTGAAAAAGAAATTGCATTCTCAGATCAGAAAACTTTCCTGTGTTTGATGGTAGCTGACACTGAAAGGTTCAGGTCCCAGGCTGATCACTAGGGGTTACTCTGCTTCCCATCAGCTGGTATAAACTCTGATGTGAGTGGTAAAAGGCAGCAGTGCCGACTCTGAAAATGGGTCGTCTCGCCAGAGATTTCTGTGGATGCTACTTTTATTGTTAATTCTTTTAAATCCTTTGCCTCAAATAAGAAGACAAATTTCCTGGGATAACTATCTCCTTCATTTCTTAAAGCATTGTCTTTCATCAGAAGATTTACATTTTCTTGATCTTTGGTCATGAGACGGGATAAACAATAGTGAGTGTATCTATGATTTCCTTATGTGCCTTTATTATGCCTGCTTTTATTCATTTTTCTGCTCATCCAACCAACAATGACATGATTCAGCCCAATTTTTTCTTAACAATGCTCCATGTGCTTAGTGAATAATATAATTCAAAACTTCTTCGATGGGAAAATGAAAAAATATTAGCAAAACCTGGTGGAATATATTTTGCAGCTTTTGAAGGCAAATTAGAGACAAAGAACCTACATAAATATTGCATAAACATTTTATGAAAAGGTTTTCCTTGTCGAGGATAGTAACATTTTTCATCACTGTAACAAGCTTTGGAAGCCAGGGTGCTGATCCAAAGAATGGATCTGAATTAGTAGACTGTATGGGGCAGGATGAAACCTACTCATTAGCCCCCTACAGAGCAAAATCAATTGGCAAGGGATGACTTTACTGAAGTTCCATGTGTCTTACTTGTAAATATAGTTAATCTAAGAAACTTACAATTTAAATTCCATCTAAAAATTGTTTGTGGTATGGTAGCTCTGAAATTGTGATGGTGCTGCTGAACATCAAAGCAGGCTGAGCTGTTACACTGTGCAACATCTAATCTTTTCCTGAGTGCAAGTTTTAAATGGTTTCTACTGCCTTTGAGACTTAAGTGAAATGCATTTTTAATATCCATCTTCAGTAGCTCTGTCCTCTTTGAAAAACTGCACAGGAATGTTTGGTCTGTAGCGAGGGTTTGATCTGGGCTGTCTCAGGGCGCAGCCATGTGGTTGCTGAAACAGCAAACTAAGAGAGGTGGCAAAATGGCACCATTTCCTCCTTTGGCAGATCGTGATGAACACTGGCTGGAAGCTGCTGTTGAGCTTGGAGATGGCTTTTTCCAGCCCCAAAAAGAGCACCCATTGTTTTGCCTGTGTATAGTACCATAGGGGCTTAAGACTTAGTTCAGCTGGTGCTCATCATCCACGATAATTCTCTTTTGATACACTCTCTATATTTAATACAAGTTTTTTTGGTTTCAGAGAATAATGGATTGCTTTGAGTTTTATTAAAACAATGCATAAAATCCACTCCATGATAATTCATGTGGCTTGAGCTGGGCTGTGGTGCAGTAGTGGTCAAATTGATCATGGAATATTAATTGGTTGTGGACCGCAGGCTTTTGGTACTTTGGCTTCAGGTTGACAAGAATGATAGCTTTCATTTGCATGCAAAGGCTCCAGCTGTCCTTTTAAGATGGATGATGGGATATGGCTTCATCCGTCACCACTTTTTTACTTTTTTATAAGACAGAAAGAAAAAAGAATTAAAAAAGCCAAAACATAAAATGTCATAAAATGTTCTTTGCAGATCTCCTTGAAATAGAGGGTAATTTCAAGCATCTTATTTCTGCCCAGAGTCCAAGAAAAACATTTGGAGTGCAGATCAAATTATGTGTCCTTTGTGCTAAATACACTCTGTTCATTAAATAAAGCACACTCCATTTGAGATTTTCATGAATTACATTGCAGGAAAATGTAATTTACATTTAGTAAGAATTTATTACACTTTTTTCTCTACTTCAGAGGAAACTCATGCTTGCTTCATAAAAGCAAGCTGCATGATCCACATTTAGGAAAGGAATAAAATGATCATAGGATCACTTCGGTTGGAAAAGAATTTTGCATAATATAACACAATCTGTGAAATTTGGAAGTGCAGTGAAAAGAAAGGTGTGTTGGCAACTGTGGGAGTAAGGAAACTTGATAGCACCATACAGTGAGAGCCTTGCTAACACAGAATTCTTCTGCTTTCCAGCACCCACCTTGCAACGACTCTAGTGATGGCACCAACAGTAACCCCCACCATCAGTGTCACTGAGTGTTTCACATCAGGAGATGTGTAACAGTCAGCTGCCACTGGCATTTAACACATATATTGCAGTCGTGTGAAGTGTTCAGCCCTGTTGTAATTACTTTGTGATAGGCACCTTGTGGGATTTTGCCATCTGTGTTCAGTAATGTGCAATCTGTGCTATTGTTTCTATTCCACTTCACCAGAGTCCTCCTAAGTCGTACTCTATTGCATAAGTTCTGCTAGAATCTCACTATTTCATTTTCTACAGCCCTGCATAACTTGACTGCATTCTGAGAAGGGGGAAGGAGATCCAGCACAAATCAGAAAACTAGAAGATCCCAACCCCAAAATCTAGTTAATCTCTGCTTCTCTTAACATTTCATTAATTCAACAGTTCATCTAGTACCTGATGCTGCTGCTCTTCTCTCCAAAGCCATTTGCCTATCTCCGTGCACTCCGATAGCATCCCATGTGCAATTGCTGAAGACAGATGAGAAGATTGGCAGCAAGACTTTTTATTTAGAGTTGATTTTGCACATTTATTTAGAGTTGATTTTGCCAGCTGCTCTTACTGGTTCAAAACAGTTACCATGGGCTGCAAGGTCATGCCTGCAGCAGAAGCTGTTGGAGGAGCTGGCAGGAACAAGCCAGTTGTTTAGAATTTTGACTGCCCTCAAAGTCAAAGGAGGTACAGTCATGGCCAGCTTCTTCTTGGTGCCAGTAGTATGACCTGTGAAGCATGGGGCTGTTCTGAGTCATTGAGGACTTAATGGGTTAGAATCAAACCCACCAGTAATGATCCAAGAGCATTTGACTGCCTCAAAATTCATTTCCCTTGCGAGCTGCATTTCAGCACGGACACAGCATCTTCCTTAAAACTGTGATTGTGTTGTCCTTCTTTCTATGTCATAAAAAGAATTCATGTGATGAATGCCAATTATTTACTGCTAATATAAAAGCGCTAAACTCCTTCTTGCAGAAAATTGTCCCACAGAGGCAGTCCAAACAGTGCATTAAGGCACTCTTGATCCTAGGTAGAGTTTTCAAAAAGTGATATTCATGATGGTGGTGGCAGAGGGGGAGGCATCTGGTTGCTGAATCATTTCACTGCCTTGTCCCAGAAGAAGCATTTCCTGCTTGAATAGTAATAAATAGAGAAAAACTCTTTGTCACTGGTTAATGACTCCTGACTTCCACGCAAGTTCTGAGTTTATTAAGTTGGAGTTTTTTTAAAATAAGTGTTCAGTGTTTATTTTCAAAGATGTAGACATTTATTCTTTGTCAACATTTCATTGCAATGGCTTTATTTCTGTTAGAACAAATGACAGACAGAGGTGCAATCGTTTTGTCAGCTTGATACTGTGGCGAAGGAAATAGCACAATAGCCAGCTGATGGAGAAGTGTATTTTGACTGACTGGTAGAACACACTACAATGCAGCTAATGAGGAAACAGAGTCCTTGTATAAACACAGCCTCACAAAACTGCATTTTTATGAATGAGTTGCTTTATGTGGTTTTCTACTACTTTTCACCTTGTGTAGTAATTTACTGCTGTGCCAAGAAAATGAAAAGCAACTGTTCTGATCTGATAGCAGGGCTTACTGGAGATCATGTGTTAGAGGCTCAGTCTGCAAAGTCCAGGTGGGAACCCTTGGCTCTTTAAAGAAGCTTTTAACTCTGCAAGTGCACAGTTCAGTCCCTGGCAGCCAAATTATAGCTGTCACATTTACATTTACATCTGCACAATTGGCTCACACATTTGCTTAGGTGTAAGCAGCAACATGAAAGATAAAGCAGTGGTAGGTCAGGCCTGAAGCATTTTCCTGCCAGCCATTGAGAAATCTCTTGGCACAAGCTGAGATTATGGATGAGACAAAGGGAGTTAGGTGTATATCTTTTTAAAAGGTATAATGCTGAGCTTCTCTTAGCAACATGTGCCCTCTGGTTAACATATTGATTTAGAGTTTTAGACGCAGTTAGTTCTGTCGTCATCTATGGTGTGAAAGTTGCAGTGTCACTGCCAAGATTTTTAGATGCCAAAGTAGATCTAAGCCATGCCTGGAAGCATGTGTACTTGAACTAGGAGTGAACAAAAGCTTAACTTTGAGTATGAGCTGGTTTCAGATTAAGGATTTGGCATGCAATTATTTGCCCCAGAGGCTGCCATTCCAACAGATCTGTTCTGCTGTCAAAAGGTTAGCCAGATTCTTGATTGAATGATACTAGAGGCTCTGTGTTAATTAATGGTGAGAAAATGCCAGATCCTTTGATTGAAGGAAGTAGGTTGGTATGTACTTGTCTCATAGAAGATTTGAAACAATTTTGTTAGATTCCCTGCATTCTGCTTCGTATTTGGATAATTTTTCCTTTCATCATCCCCAATTACATGAACAAATGTCCAGGAGGTACATCAATAGCAAATTATAGAACAGCAAATGTACTTTGTGTGCTTATCACAAGAAGAGTGATACCATGAGAAAGAAGAAGAAAACTGTTCCCCAGAATGTGACCAATTCTTACCCATATGGGAGTTAACATTTTAGATTCTTTAGAGGAGTTATCTGACCTGGAAAATGCTCCAGCTATGCTGAGTCATAAGAAAGAGGCCCTTTAAATCATAAGCAGCTGGATTTCAGTGCATGACCCTGGTGCTGACTGGCTTCACACTGGCAGCAGTTCAGGTCGTCAGAGCACAGGTGATGCCTGTTGGCTTGGAGCATGGCCTTTGCATGGCACTGGGGAGGGTGATCTGTGTTCAATTCAGAAGTTGTGTTTTGCTGAGGCACTCTAAATACACAGTAAAAGACTTGTGTTCACTGTAGCAATAGCTTGGGCTGTCTGTCTGTCACTGTGGCTGCTGTAAAAGTCTGACTGGAGTGGGGTGAGTATTGTGAGGCTGCTGCAGAAGGAAGGTAGGAAACAGCCTAGGGAAATAGAGCTGTGTCAAATAACAAACTGTGAAGGAACTGGTGCTTACTTAGGAGCCTGATAGTTTTTCTAGCAAGTTATCATCGCTTATCCCTAAATCATGATATCCTAAGGCTGTTTGTTTTCAACTGCTTTGTGCTTTTTTTCAAGAGAACTCATTAGTGTGTCAGATTATGTCTGAATACAGAATGAGAGACTTTTGAAACAGTAAGGCTGTGGTGGGGAAAAAATAAGCCTTCAGGCTCTTAGGCTGCATTGACACTTCGAAGCAGAAGCTAACTCCATCAAGGCAGTTTTCTTCTTCGTTTGGTCCTGTGAGTAGCTCAACATTGACCTGGGCAGCATATCATGTTCTCCTTTATCTGATAAAGATCACTGTGTAACTAACTGCAGAGACCAAATCTTTCACAAGTGTCTTCTCTGCTCTTCTGCAGCACTTCTGGTGGGACAGCATACTCCTTGTGCCTATGACCAAGAGAGAATAAAAATATTTGTCTTTAAAAATCTTAGGGACAAACCTCATGACAAGTGTTGAAATCACAGCAACTTGATTATTGTTGAAAGTGTGTTACTTTCGAATGAGGTGAATATAAGCATAGGAGAAAACAGCACTTCAGGCAGTCTCCAAGCAGTCTGGCTGCTAAACAGCCTCTGGCCATGTTCAGCAGGCTCCTATGGGAGGCACATGCGTTGCCAGGTGCCCCTGGGTAAAGAAATGTCTTTCCAGCTTGTCATCCAGCACCTGTGACTTCCAGCGATGCCCCAGGTAATGAGCCTGGTGTGAGCCCCCCTCAGTCTCTGCTCAGCACGGTATCTATCCATTGGCACCTGCAGAAACAAACCCAGTTTGTTCATAGAATGAAATCCTAGAACATCAGGTAAAGGCAAAGCAACCCCTTAGTGTGCTGCATTGTCAGACCTGGTACCTTGCAAAGTTAGGTCTGTCTGTGTGGCTCAGGAATTGTGCCTTGGGAAACCAATGTCATCTGTGTTGTAATGGCTTCACCATGTAAGTGTTGCTGCTCACAGCAACCCAGGGCCCTGGCACATTCCATGGTGTCTGGAAGGAAAAATAATAGACAGCTCTATCCCAGTTCTTCCCATGACAGTTCATGAGGTAGATTCAGTTTCATAGCAGAAGTACTGCTGTCCCTTTAATAATAGGAAGAGTGTTTGCAGTGCATTTAATTGTTTCAATTTAAAGTGGCTTTGTGGGAGGTGAAGTGAGAGTTATACTGTTAAATATATGTTGATACAATAACAGCACTAACTTTTTGTTCTGCTTCCCCTTGAGCAAGGCTGGAAATCAGAGTGCCACACATCTGTCAAACTGTTCTGAGAATTAAAGAAACTTCTCATAGAGGACTGGGAATTTGACTAAAGGTTGTTTGTGGACTTCTGTCAAGTACAGAGATCATGTAAGATTAGAATCCTTCCTAGCTGAGAATATCTTGTATTGCCTTTCTGTTTAAGAAGGACCATAATGAATAAGTGATCTGATGTCTGACCTCTAAAATAACAATGGCTTTTGTTTTCTGTAAACACATCTGACATTGAAGAGCCAGCAGTTCATTGCCTTCAAGTCTCAAAATCCCCTTGGGCCATTTCAGTTCCTACAGAAAGAGTTCTGACAGTAATCATTATGGTGATTTCTCTCCAAGAACAGTATGGCAAAGTATAACCATTTAAAATGCAGGAGCACATTTAGAAAACATCCAAAGACTGCAAGTAAACTAAGGGAAACAGGGGGAAGCCCTGGTCAGATTGGGTTGCAAAGGGTGCAGGTGGAGATGAGATATGAAGAGAACATTAAGCAAGGAAAGCCTGACCACACTGGCACAGCATGGATGCAGCTACTCCAGCAAGTTTTCTCCATATCTTACAATGCACAAAGTACAGTTTGGTACCAGAAATGAAAAATAATAATATAAGAAAAGCCTAAAGGTAGCAACAAAAGCCTGGAAAACTGAGGAAAAAAGCTGATAAAAAGATTACCAATAATATACCAGAAACTGAAACTTTATTGAGGTCCTTCACAAACTACAAGGCACACACTCAACTGAGATGCAAGGTTTTGGAGGTTGGGCTTTCCCTCTCTCCCACAATCAAATTTCCACCCAAACCAACACTTACCTGGTATATCAAGTTGTTTAGAACTTCGTCAAGCTGATCTCTTTCTGCATTTCATGCTCTACTCATGAATACTCGTGTGTGTGTGCTGAGCTTCAAACATATCATCATGTCTTCTGAAGGACTCCCTTAAGTTTGATGCCCCAAACTCCTACCTCAAAGTTTTCAGCTTTTGTTAGGATTGAGATTCCCTAGAAAGCAAGTACTTTGACCATATTTACAGGTTTGGCAGTACTTTGTCTCATTCTCTAATGATGTTCAGATGACTTAGGTGCTTTAGCACAACAAATTAGTTATTTGTTTCTACCAGAAATTTTCTACTCCCAGGCTAATCCCCAAATAATGTGATTGTACAGGTAGTGTTGGTGCTGCCTTCGCATCAGTCTTGTGACTCTGCACTAGATGAACGTTTTTGAACTGCTGAATTCTCAGTAACAGAATTTTCCACTTATCTATCATTCTGAGCCCTGCTTGTGGTTTTATTCTTGATAACATCCTGTTTAAATCCCTTTGGAGATTCCTGTGTTGTCCTTGTGGGTACACTGTACAAGGAGTTCTTACAAGCACACATGATTTTGATTTGAAATGCTGGCTGCTGACTTGTTACCAAAATGCCTATTTTTTTAATAGGCTAAGCACAGCTGTAGCATCAGTGGAAGGAACCCTGTTTACTTTTAAATGGCACCAGGGAAGTGGTTTGTGCTGACAGTCACATCTTAGAGAGTTTTAAAAATAGCATTGACTGTAAAGCAAAATCAAGCAGGTATTTCTTTAATACAGTTTTAATTTTCTGTAGATGTTTATGTAAAATTGTTTTGTAGGTTGACAGTGTTTGTTGGTTTGGGGTTTTTTTTATAGCAGATTTTTTCAGCTGCCTCCAATTTCACACAGGTGTGATTTGATAGCTGGTTATCAGAGTCACATTAGTGGCAGGTGTGACTGCTGCACCTCTGCTTCAGCCCCTCAGCTGACTTGTTTTAAAGCCGTAGAGGGCTGTGTGGAACCCTTAACTCATGGCTGCAAGAGATCTGGGGAGAGATGTCCTTCCAGCGTGCCAGTGGCTCAGGCTGAGTTGGGAACATAGGCTTGGAGCTTTCAGAGCTGGAACTCCCTCTGCTTGGTTCAGGGAGATCTTCTGCCCCAGCCACGGCCAAATTTCAGCTCTGTTTAGGCTTGTTTCCTGTCAAATCAGTAAGTGCCAAGGCTTCTGAGGTGATCAGGGCAATTTTGTCATAGTCTTTTATTGAAAAATGCTAATTCATTTTACAAACTCAGATCAAATAATTTCAGGTGATGAATTTTAACAGGAAAAGTTTGGAGGTGCTTTTGAAATGTTTGATTTCATGTGGTTCAAGATGCTATATGTGATTAATATCAGTTCTCCCCATTTCCAGGAATATTCAGTCATTTATTTCAAGCTAACCTGAATTTACAAAACCTATTTTCACTATCTGGCCCTAAGCCCTCAAGCAGGGTCATGAAGCCTGTGCCTGTAGCTATGCTTTTTAGTAGTCATATTATCTGGTGGCTGGAGCAGTCCCCTGGTAGGACCAGGCTGGGGTATGTTTTCCTGCTCTCAGATGGAGAAACTTCTGTTTAGCAGGAGGCAGGGTCCCCACTCAGGCTTTGAGAAGAGGGTCCAGGTGCCCCACGTGCTGGGGTGGGAGTCTAAGCTAAGTGTGGAGCTGCTGGGGTTTTTCAGGCACATTCATATGCAAGTTTTTTACATGCCGTTTTGGGCAAACATCAAGGCACCTTGGGACTGGTCACACTGAAACAGATTTGTCTGGCAGTTCAAATTAGTTGTGTTAACTTTGCAACAGGAGGGTCTAAACTGCTTGATCTAGTTATTATAGGTAGGTTAAAAGTGAGAAATGGAATTTCTTTTGCTGCTTTTTATTAAAAGTGTAACTCTTGAAATAGCTCATTTCTGTTGAATCAGGGGATCACCACAGCCATGAGGAAAGTGGTAACACATTGGCAGCATAACAGCCATAGCATGTAATAAATGTTTATGTACCATGAAGTGTACAAACATTTGATTGCTTACATGACAGAGCTTTTTTTTTTTTTGCAGTCATTGGTCTCAATTTTTCCATTACATTTTCTCATTTTCTTTTCTAGCTTTACTCACAGACAAACCTCCAAAGCCATTGTTCCCCATGGAGAACCAGCCAACTGTTATAGATGTCCAGCTGGGTAAGTCCCCTTCTGGGAATAATAGATCCTGAAATTCCACTCTGGTAGCAGATGGGATAAATTGAAAGTGGTAAGAAAGGTTTACTGGTACTGTTATTACATGCAAATCAATTTGCAGCTTCTCATTTATAACCATAGAATTTACTGCCATGGCAATTTAAGGGAATGAACTTGTGTAATATCAGGGGATGGCAGTACTAATTGGTTACAATGGATATTAAATATAAAATGTTGATGCTTTTTTAAATATATGATTGATATAGTAATATATGTTTGCATTGGTGCTGTATTGATTAATTGATGTTCACCCTAAGACAAATGTTCTCGTAAAAGAGGTGCTGATTCCTTTGAAAGTCAATGTAAAGCAGTGCATTTTCAGGTTGTTCTGAATGTTTACTAGAAAGGGCTTTTGACTAAAATGCTTGTATCCTTTTCTCACTCCTGTTATATTTTCTTCTGTGAATGCACATCTCTGGATCTCAGCTAGCAGCCTGTATTTTCCTTCATGTTAGAAACTAATGGTAGAGAGTTCTGCTAACATTGAGGAACAGTGACGCGTCTTGATGCTGAAAGAACTGCTCAGCTTTGAAGTTAGAAGTTTTTTTCAGTGATTTGAAAATAGATTTCTAATTTTGAGAGGCAGAATTGGAGTTGCTGTTGAGGACTGTGGTGCCATGAGCTTAAATTACAAGAGATGTATTGCAGATGGGGATTATTCACTTGGTGCTGAAGCTGTGGAGTTTTTCTTCTTAAGCTTGTCTCTCTTCCTTCTTTTATAACAAAGCTGGCTAGGAGTCAGAGGTAGAATGCTGTTTAAAGGCAAGCAGGGTCAGCATGAAATGTTTCAGTGGGGCTGGTGACATTGTGGTAAAGCTGTGAAACTCTACAGAGGTCTACTTGAGCTGAGTACAAAGGCACATCCTTAAAGCAGGTGCCTATCAATGTCATTGAAGTACTGTAGATGCTATGAAGCATTTAAAAATGGGGTTTGAATTCTTGAATGTGAGAATATAAATGAGAATATGAATCATTTGTGACCTTAGCTAATCTTAAAGATTAGCTTTCTCTCATATACCTGAACTGACTGCAGTCAGGAGTCTGCAAGGGCTTGCACAGGGAAGGAAGACACCAGTGGAACTGGGAAGCAGCCAGTGCCACATTAGTTGTGCAGACAGGTGCATATGTGCCTGTTTAGGTTCCCCTCCACAGGGCTCAAATGTTTATAGCTGTAGCTGAGCAGAAATGATCCCTAAAAGAGGATACAAAATGGTCTGAAGCCACAGTCAAACCCCTACCTGAATTAGCAGCAAAACATCATCATCGAAGTTTGGATGAGCCCAGAAGACTGAATTCAGTTTCCTGGTCCAGCTTCTTCAAAGTCAACTTTCTAATGATTTCCTTTGGGGACACACTACCCCTGCATACATCTGTGTAATAAAGGCACCGAAAGAGTACACATCTTTATTTCCTGTGTTTTCATTTCATCTTCATTTTCTCTTCCAAGTTCCCCTGTTCCCTCAGGACTCTGGTTTTTTGCACTGATTTTTTTTTTTTCTCTGTGAAAACATTTTTTTCTGGTTGATTAAAAGGAGTTTTGATTTTAAAAAAATTAAAACAAACAAATCCCCTCCTCTCCCTGGAGATGTGGCTCAGTAATAGGATTTTGGAATATCTCTAGAGGGAAATATAAATCTTGCATCTTTTATATGCTGGAATGTAATCCATTCGTTGTCCCCTAAGATCAGGGAACTTACATATGGTGGGGGTTTTTTATCTGATATGTTAATGGGTTTGGTTATTGCCACCAAACCATTTTCATATTATGTGTTATATTAATGCTTATGCAAGAGGCTGAACTGACTTATTTTGCAGTGAAGTTCATTGATTTTTCCCCTTGATTTTACTTGGCGAATAGGTAAAGCTAGAAGATTCTCAGGGAACACCTTCATCTTGTGGAGGCCACCTGCAGCTTGGGGCTGGGAGGCTTGTTCTGGCCTCTGCAATGTGGTGCTGACCCTCATGATCTGCAGGAGAGAGAATCATTTGATTGCAGCACAGTAATGGAGGAGAAAGTTGCATGTGAGGTCACCTGCTGGAGTACTTCTTTGAAATCTTGTTAAGCTCTGAGGAGTTTTGAACAATAGATGTTCTTCAGTATTTTATTAGAAATCAAAGCAAAGTTTCTGTGTTTTACAGGCCCTTTAGCACATGGAGTCAAATCACTCAATATGCCTGTTTTTTTTTTCAGTGGTTCTGCAAGTATGAATGTGCCACTAAACTACAAAAGAAACTGAGTTTAATCCATCTTCTTGTTCTGCAGAGATTATTTTAGTTTTCTATTGGAAAACTAATCTTAAAAGAAATAGCTGTCTTTGCTGTATAAGTAGAGGAGATTAATAGTTATTTACTGTCTTTATGCTTAATGATAAGCACAATGCAATGCAAAATCTCACTAGAACTCTAGGCAGTGGCCTAAGTATTTAGCAGCTTATTTGACCTTACTGCAGACTTCAGTATTCACCTTTTAGCTTTCAGCTTTTATAAGAAGATTCAGTGAAAACAAGTATTTACAATTCTTATTGACAGCAGATAAAAGAACTCCTTCAGGCTTCAAACATGGTCCAGAGTCTGCCTTGTTCTTCTTAAGGAGTATGAATGTACTTTTTGCTTTTTCTGTTTTTCTTTGGCATGTGACAGAGATCAAAACCAACCTCGCCAAGGTTAGAGAGAAGCAGAAACTGGAATTTGCTTCTTTCCCATTTTCCATATTTGCTTGTGCTGGAGAAACAGAGTCAGAGACAGGAGGGTTGACAGGAGGACAAAAGAGCATCCCAGAGGACTAGAGATATAGTCAAAAACAGTTTCACTGTCTCAGTTGCTTTACCAAGTCAGATAATCATTTCATGTCTTGGCCAACCTAGGAAATAATGACAATTTTTTTTTTGTTGTCTGCTTACTGCTTCCTTTTCATACAAACAGAACTAGGGGAAAAAGACCCTTTTTATTTGTGTTTTAGCTCTTTGCTTTGGGGTTGGTATAGAAATGGTTCTTGATTGCATTTACATTTAATCTTTATCGTGGTTTTAACAAATAATGTTTATGCTTACTATATAGTATATGTTTTGCAAATATGTGATGTTACTCTGATAATATAATGTTCTTACTGAAAAAAATATCCTTGAGTTGACTTCATGACATTAAAATGAAATATGATAATACAAGCCAAAATACACATAACTCCTATGTCCAGGAGATGATGTGGCTTTAGTAGAAGGCATTCAAGATTGTCTCCTACCTAAAGCTCTCAATGTGAATTTATTAAAGCTTAGTGCTGTTGTGATTTGAAGTAGTTGTTCAAAGGCCCCATTTTTTAGAGAAGGAGCTTGCTGTGGCTTTGACTGACCATATAAACCTAAATGTGTTTGTGGATTGTTCATAACAAATCCCTGAGGTTACAGAATTCATTAAGTGATTTAGAAGAGTGAAGATCGAGACCTTGGTCAGAAGTCTCAAGGCTGTGAGCAGTAAGTTTTAAAGATCTATTATCTATTTTCACATACAGCTATCTGACAGTAAGCGGAGCATGCTGTGCTGTTAAGTCTTCAGGTGACATGTTGGGACATGGCTCTGCTGATTTCTTAATTTATTCTTTAAATTATTTTCCAGCCAACTTTGCTAACTCTTAGTGCTTTGAGAACATGCAAAGAAAGAAAACCAATAATTTGTGTTTTGATTATATGATTACAGAGTAGGTTTCTTCTCTGAACCAGCTCATTTGCACAATTCTGGAAGCCAAAATCTGACTGATACCTGATAGCTGTGAGCTGTTGTGCTGCCAGCTCTCTGCTGGTGTGAAAACAGCATGGGAGAGGCATTTGCAGGAGAAAGGAAGCACAGTTGTGCTCTGCTGATATTTGGCTGGACACGGATCTGTAAGGATCTTGTAAGGAGCTATATCTAGCTAGTCTATGTATAAGCAGCTGCCAGAGTCATCTAGCTTGCACCATGGCTATTATTTTACACTTGTGTGTTCCACAGGGTATCAAAAAAGCTAAAATTACAATATCAAAATAGAAACTGCATCTGTTAATCCTGTTCCATGTAGTACACAGAGTGTAAAGTTAGTCTTCTCCTTATGAATGAGTTAGTTGAGACGGGAATGAATGTTTGCATATTTGGATCTATATTCATTGAATGTATAATTTACGTATCATTTGCTTTTCAGCTATGTACTGGGTTTGTTTTCAGGCATTTACTTAAGAAATGTAGCAGGAGTCTTACAAAACAAAGCAAAAATCATCTATGTTAATTCATTTACTGAACAGGGAAAATGTCAAGAGGTTTAACTTGCTTTTGTCATGGTAGTTTCTCTGCTTCTAAAGATGCTGAGAAAGGAAACACATAGTTTATGAGGATTGTCACTTTTCTAATAGCTGACCTGTTCAGAAAGATTTTGTTTCTAAAAGATTTAACAGTGCAATTCCTTGGGACTCATTATTAAGCAGATCAATAGAGATCAATAGAGCTACTGTAAAACAAGTGCAAGGGAATATACAAAGTTACATCTGCTGACAGGTATGGGAATAGAATAAAAATAGGAAAAAACCTCTTTTTGTTTGAAGCAGTGGCTGTAAGGAGTTATTTAGGAAGTGAAAATTTGTGTATTTACTGACATTTTAAATATATATTTCTTCACTGTCCACAGTGTCTATTTTCACTGAGACCCCACTTCTCTTCTTAAAAATAAATAGTAATTATTTAAAAAAAAAACCTGCAAAATGTTTGAGACATCCATTTCATACCAAGCCTAGTTATTCAAGACAATCCAGCACTGTCTCTCATTACTGATTTGCTCATTAAATCTTGCATTCTTCATATATAAAGATACAGGTATTTGATAAACAGTTGAATAGGGTGGTGATCTTGGACAGAAAGCAATACAGAAATTCTGAACTGTAAAGTGATTCAGATAGAGCAAGTGATTTTAAAGTGAACTTGGGAAGGAATTCTCATTTTGTGTGTTTGCAGTGTGGAAAGAGCACTGACACTTGTCTGTGGTCAGGCCTCTGAGTGTTGTGGATGTGCCTTTTGATTTGCTCTTTGTTTAAAGGGTCATGTATGATAACTGCTCAGGAATGTAGCAGGTATATATGAAAAACAGGGATCTTGGATGTTGGTTATTCCATGCTACCCTGCTGCCTGTCTTTCCCTCAGCTCCCTCAGGCATTCTCCAGCCTAGGGCTTGTCAGGGGCTCTCAGATGGAGATCTGGGTTTCTGTGAGCTGGGTCAAACCCAGAGCTTTGCACCTCCCTGAGGGCAGTCGCCCTCCATCCCTGTGCTGCTCCTGCTCCCTCTGCTCAGTTGGACCAGCAAAGAAAAGAGGAGTATTGAGGTGAGCTGACCCAAATGGACCCTGAGTCAGCAAAGAGGCTGAACTGGGCAAAAGGTGAAGCTGAGACCAAGAAGGAGTGTCTGAGGAGGATAAAATTAAAACTTAGAGGGCAAGGAGAAGATAAGACTGCAGATTTTTTTTCTTCTCCCTGCCTTTTCTGTTGAGATTTAGAGCTCTTGTCACCCTGTATGAAATGTGATGACAACCAAAATGCATGTTTGCAAGAAGTTCTCGGAGCCCAGCAAGAAGTGTGCTGGTCTTCTGCAGCTGGTACTCAAATCACCACATGTTCAGAGTGACTCTTCTGAAAGCTCATAGCCTGATTAGACTTGGAAGATTTTCCTGGAAGTGTTCTGTAGAGAGATTGTTGACCATCAAATTGGACATCTCTTCTCTGATTGTGAAAAGAAGGGGGATGGAAGGAAGTAAATACTTTTTTTCCTCCATTCTCTTCACTCATTCTGTGAGAATGCCTTATGGTTTTGATGTAGATTCCACCCCTTTCCTGTCTTCCAAAATTAAAAAGCTCTGATTAAGATAATTAACTAATATCTCAGCTTTGATTTCACCTAACAGATCAATCAGTAAGAAATCATAAGCATGTAAAACCAGAGCCTTATGAAGAACAGCCTTGATAGATGATGATATTATCTTATATGTACACTGAGGATTTTTTTTTCTGGTTGGGAAAATACAGTAACAATCAGCATACCATTTTCCTATTAGAATAGTCTGATAGGACTAGTAAATATTAAAAGCAGTAGTACCCTAAGTGGAGTAGTGGCTTATGGTACCCCACACAACTGGCTGAATGGTGCACTGAGTACCCTAACTGAAAGTTATCCTTAGAGACTCATTACTCTTTCCTTGTGCAAGACCTGAGTGTAAGATGAGAGACAGTCTTGCCCCAAATCATGTTCTACTGTCCAGTTCTGTCTGTGTGGAATAACCCTTACCCCCACAGAGATCTAGGTCTGTGATCTGAATGGCAGAGCAGAAGGGAGGTGGGATTAAAGGCAGAGAAGACCTGTGGTTGGTGTGCCCTCCATCCCAACACCAGCAAAAATTTGGTCCCCTTCATTCCCAATTCTCCCCAAGCTGCACCTTCGTCTCACAGCTGTGTCCCCTCTGCACTGTTGCTGTCTGGAGGAACAAGCTGGTACCCCTCACTGTTGTGTCCCCCACACTTTCTTCCAGACATCCATGGGTCTCTACTGCACCACATCCTCCTAGAGATAAGATGGGAGACCCCTGTTCTTCCCAGCAGTGGATGAATCTCATACGCTGTTCCCCTCCCTTGGAGAGGTTACAGACTCACTGTGTAAATTACCCAACTTGGTGCTGGAAAATCATTTCTTCCCAACAGTGCAGAGTCACATACCAAAACTTCATGTTCCTGCATAAAAATACATGAAGGAGCAATTTTCACTAGGAAATGAAGAGAAACTCCGGGTATGGTCTTTAGGACCTGCCCTCCTCTGCAGCACAGGCAATACAGCTCCACAGCTATTACAGCTGTACATGCCTGTAGGAAAGGAGGCAGGATTTACATCTATTACAATCATTTTATACTAATCTGCAGGGAATATTAGAGACAAATTGTCTGACATTTAGGTTTAGAAGTAGTTCCCTAAATACCCAAAGTGTATTACTGCTAATGCTTTGATGCTAATTTGGTATGTTGTTAATATCCCTGCCTCTCTCAGGGGTAATGGTGAAATGCTGCACTTCAGAGACTTGGGCTGGGATCTGTGATTCAGCTGGTGTAAATCCATGGTGTTTTGCCTTTTGTATGGTTAATCCAGGTTTACATCTGTGAAACAGAGAACAGTTCATTGGCACACTTCTTTCTTTTGTTTTAACGGACTTGTAAAACTAAGTGAAATTCTGACTGCTGATCCATGGTTTTTACACCCATTTAGATCCCTGGGATTGGCACAGATATGTAAGAAAAGAAGATTTAGCACTTCTCAAATTATTTTTTTTTGTACTTCTATAAACCATTTATTGCTTATATTGAGTTCAGTGGTTGTTAGGTCAGTCCTATATATACTGTGAGGGCAAAATGCCTCTGCCTTTATAGAAAAAATTGATGAATTGATGTCAGATAGACACTCTTGCAGTTAGTTTTGACAGCAATACTATAAATCAATCTGATGTGCTCTTGTTATTCCAAGGAAGTAGTTAAGAAACACTCCAGTATATCCTGACTTACAGTTGTTCCAAGGCAGTCACCCAAGGACATTGGCTAACTTGTCATGATAGAGAAATGCTCAAATCATCTTGCGCCAGTCCCTGAAAGTGGTGACTGTCGTGTGGGGGTGTCCAGGACAGGGACCTTTAGCACTTCACTAAGAGTTAAGCTGCCATTAACAAATACAACTGTCATCCCTTCAGCTGCCACAGACATGTAGCTGTGATCAGCTTGGCTAAAGGATCTCTTGTTTGGTTTCTTGGTTTACTGCATTTGTCTGGTGTCTGGGAAATGGGCAGAAGTTTGTCCTGTTGACTGAACTTCATTTTTGCAGAAACAGAAAATAGAAAAGATGGTCTTCGTGAAGAACGGGGACTTAGGGCTGTTGTAAGAGCTGTGGAGTTTTTTCTGCTCTATCTCTCCTGATCTTGGCGAGGACTCTGTCTGGTTTTAAGGTGAGGATATTACTTTAGTTTTCAGGATTGTCGTGACAATAAAATCACCTGATATTGGGAAAGTGCTCCAAGAAAGGCAAAGAAAGAGTGCAGATAGGGAAGGCTTTAACCTGGATTTTTCCCTCAGAGACCTTGCCTTTTGGGTTCTGAGCCTGACTGCAAGCACAGAGGCATTTGACTGTACAGTCCACAGACATCTGCTGTTGTGCATTGAAAGTCAGACAATATTAATGTTTCAAAAAACAGAACCACAGGGCAAAGTTTGCACCATTTTCCATGCTTGTTGGAAGCACTGTCACTGGAAGGAATTCATGTGCTGCCATTTTACATTCTCTCTACAGTGTTTGTCATGTGAATGAGTTATTAAGCTGTGAATGCCTCATATATTCTGTAAATTACAGAGTAGAAACATTCAGCACTACTATTTTGACCTTTTCAGCATTCTGTGATTTGCTGGGCATGCCATTCCACATCTTTTGTTTACAACCTCACTAAAGTGTAGGGATGGAGCTGAGTGGGCAAACAGTCAAAATATACGGGGCTATGAAAGGTCAGGGTCATGCATCACAGCACCACTGTTCAGTGGGTAGGGAAGATTAAAACCTAGACTAACTGTTCGCATGATTTTTTCCTTCTTCACTGAAAAATAATAGAAAATTGTACTTTGTAATCTGTTCTGAAGGCAACAGGGCAGAAAATGAAGACTGATGGTATAATTTTTATTTCTTAAAATTTCAATATCGTAATGTCATGATCTTAGAGGCCGTGAAAATCAAAACTGTCATAGGCTTTCAAAAGAATTGAGATGGAATTCCACTCACCAAATCTTTGCTTCATTTAATCCTTGTTTGATAAATGTTGCTCTTACCTTCATCCTCAATACCCTTGCGTTTGTGTCCATCTTACAGAAACAAATAGTTTTTATTAGGTAATTGAACTTCGACCATTAGAATGAGGTTGATTTACTGTACTTGTGTTAGACACTACAGTCCAACAAAGACCAAATGAAAGATGAGCAAAGCAAGATTTCTCTTGAAATGAAGAGATACTTTTATTACCTTCTGAAGACATGTTACATGACTTCCCAGGACCCCAAATCAACTAGAAAGTAAAAAATCTAGGAAGCAGTAATCTGTAGAAAGGCAGCAGAGGCATGCTGGTTTCTACCACACATTTTTAGTTTAAAAAACAAACCTCACAGTAAATGACTGCAACTTTCTAGTACTGAATGTATTTTTGTTATCTGCCTATACTATATGAGAAACTTACTAAGTTTTACATACTTGGCTCTAGTCCCATAAACAAGTGAACATGATTAGTCTCGAAAACATCCACAGAGATCTCACTAATGCACAGTCAGGTGTGCAGTTAATTCAGCTCACAGGAGCTTAAACACTTATTCTTTGAGTAATGATTTATATTACTCAAATACAAATTTCACTGATGGTCTTGCACAGTGTTGATTAAAAGGCCTAAGAAAAATTTCATTTTAGATTTTAATTTCATTTTAATTTCATTAGAGTCACAAGTGTAAGTGAACTACATATGCCACTGCTATAATCTCAGTGATGAAGTTTGTAAATGGTGCTACATGCCTTACTGTGCAAATTCAAAATGTTTACCATGTTTCTCTGATCAAGCTCAGTTGTTTGAATTGAGAATTTAAATATTTAGGATGCACTAATTTTAAAAAGAAAAACAACTGGTGTGTTAAGCGTGCTTTTTCATTACTAGTGAGCTCAGTAAATAATAGCAAATAATCTATTATATGAATTTTATCTCTCTTTATGAAGGAAAAGGTTTTCCCTGTGGATCCTTCCTTAGACACATCCTCTAAATGCTTCTGGACTTGACACACTATTTTGAATAGTTCATTGCTAAGTCCTGAATACGCAGGATTGAAAAAGTGAAGCTGTTATGATTGGTCAGACTGATCAAATCAAACTTTGTTTCCTGATTACATTACTGTTAACTCTTTTTAATGATTTCCTGATCTGCATTGATGAATTTGAAATCCAATTTATGGATAATATTCTGTAGCCTGTCATTCAAATTGTTGGTAGCAGTAAATATTGCAGGCGGAAAACTGCTCTGCTGAAACATTTGAACATTGGCCCAGTGAGGTGAATGCATATAGAGCAAGCAGAGGATTTCATTGTAAGTGCAGTGGGTACTTGTGGTTTAATTTCACCTGAATTCACCTGCCTTTCATGCTTTACTCAGTTTGGAAACTAAGTTGTGGGGGCTTCACTATATGCAGTAAGAAATCTGCTTTACTAAGGATCATTGACCAAGCGCTTTTATTTAGGATTGTGGTTTAACTTTTCTAAATATCATCTGGCATAGTGAGTGGTGTGCAGATATCAAATTGTTATTCAACCTGTGGGCACATTGCCTCTGAGAAGGGATCTGTTGCATTTGAGCAGTTATTTGGAGGCAGGCAAGCATGTTCCCCCTCTCAGTGTCAGGATTTCAAACCCCAGCATCTCACAATCCAGCTCATCCCTTCACAGCCTGACCTCTCTTGTGTGAAATGTGTCCTCAGTCAGAAGACTCGTAAACAAACTTGTGATTCCAAACACCTACATTTTCAGCAGGCATTTGGGGGTTATGAGCCATAGTTTTTCCTGTTAAAAAAAAAAAAAAGGAGAACCACAAGTGAATTACAACATTATAGTATATAACAGCAGGCATGGCTGTCTTAGATTATTAGAATAGGTTTTTAAGAGGAGACACCAGTAAATCCTCCCTGGGAATTTGCAAGCATCTTGTTTTCTGTGCTAGTTTTGTGTCAGGACCTTGGTTCACACCTGTCATGTACAATACTCTGTGCCAACTGTGTAGTGAGGTGTTCGACCAACATTTCAGCAAAACAGACCTTGCAGATTCATTTTTTCCTGTGTGATGTAAGGCTCATAGGTAACTATCTTGTAAATATGGGTGTATGTACATCATTGTCTTATTTCCTGTTCCACACTTATTTGCCTTACAATCTCAAGCACTGAAATCCCCTTCAGAGTTTCCATTAATCTTGTTTTTCAGACCACATTAATTAAATATCTCTTGATTTAGAGAGCTTTGGGGAATTTCTGCTGCAAATAGTATTTTTTGAATTGTGACAATGTTATCCTACATAACCATCTCAAAAGTATTCAGAAACGTCACTTCAAATGTTTGGGGGGCTGTTATCAGAAGCTTGGTGTATGTCCACTTCTGGCACTGCAAAAATTAAGTGACAGATTGGAGAAGCTGAGGGTCTAAATTATGAACAGAGATGCTAAAACAGCAGGTCCAGTCTAGTTCATCTTTGTTCTAAGATGGCATCTTCTTGTCATTGGAATTTCAAGAATGTGTTTATTTTTGACTCAGAAAACAATTTTCAAGACCTAATTTAAACTCAGAATATCTGATCAATGTAGCCTGCTGCCCATGTCACGCAAGTGGTGGCACTTTAAACAGACCTTAACCCTCAAGTGTCAATGAGCACAATATCTCCTGTAGGAAAGGGTGCATGGTCTCATAGTGACAGTGTAGTGTTCCTTCTCTGACATGAGCTAGATTTCCATCTGTGAAGCCATTGCTCTCCTTGTGTTCCTGTTTCTAATGGTATGAACAGGATATATTTTGTCTATATATCTTTGGGTTTCGTTGATGTTGTTTTAATGCAAACCAGATAAACTTTTTTAAGCAAGGTTTGTTTTTTTCTTGACCAGACAATAATGAATGATTATGAGATCAAAAGTGGGCAACAGAACAGCTGGCATGAGTAAAGACTCTTATTTTTTGCTATATCCCTGATTGAAATCACCAGTTTTCAAAGCCGATGCTGACTCTGTTGAATCTAATTTAATTCCTGCATCAACTCCGTTGAAGCATAAGTGTAACTGGGAAGGAAACTGATGTTCTCTAACGAGGTCTCGCAGCCAAATGCCACATCTGCAGTGTCAGACACGTGAGTGCCCACAAACACCTGTTTTAATAAACAGCCAATTTGCTAATGCTCAGTTATGCCCACAAATAGCATCTGTTTCTGGCCTGTTGTCTACCTGAATATAGCATCCTTCTTAATCAGTGAAAGCCTCTGTTGCATAACTAGTCTGACTCATTTTCCACCCAGAGATGGGAATTACCCACTCTGCTCTCTGCCCTTAATATCTTTGAGGGAATTGGTGGAAAATAGAAAGTCTGCTGGAACGGTTCCACCCTCCCTTCCAAGGAAATAAAGCTGTCAGGGCTTTGATATGTGCATAAAAATAAATACATTTTTAGAGCTGGATGTTATTAAAATATCACATTGACTGAATGATAATTACTGATGGACCAGTGGAGCTCCTGGGGCATTCCCACGGTGGATATTGCTTTAATGATGCCTCCAAAAAAATGCCCACACATTTATAGTGGGTTTGGATGCTGGTGAGAGAGAAACAGGAACACCTTCCTGACACCTAGAAGTCAGCACCACCTTGTCAGCTAAAAGGACCCTGGACAACTGATCCATGCAAACCTGGCATCACACACTTCCACTGTGCTAAATATGTGCTGTGCACTGTTTGCCCATGGGCTTCGAGGAGAGCCTGGCATATGGACACAGTAAAGACTTACTGTTCTTCCTCAGGAAAATTTTGTATCTTTAGGTTGAAATTCCAGATCTAGCAATAAATTCTGTGTATAAAACCCTATCACTCTGTGTACAGCCTTACGGTGCCAGTAAAGGAGTAAATAAAGCTTATTACGCTATATAATCTCTAAATAATATCCTGCCTTCTTCTTTGAAGGAAACAACCTCGGGGGAGAAACAGTGGTGATAGAGACAATCCTTTTCTCTTCCTGGTATGCCCCACTACTAACTATAGAGATGCAGAAGTGGATTCAGTTATTAAACTGTTTTATTGCTTTTCTTATTAAACATTCCTAATGGGATTACAACTAGAGACCATTGCACTTACACAAGAATAAAGCATCTTCTGACCTCTGCCCAAGCATGTAATAAGTAATATATTGTCTGCTATGCAGTTATTACAAGTAGTAATGAATTGAGGATACAAACTATCAGGCAGGAGTGAGGGACCAGAGAGACAAAGCAATGAAATAGCAATATTTTTGTAATTTTAACCTTTCAGGAACAGCATTGCAGCTGACCATGTACCCAATACAATAACCTGAAACAGCATGATAATATAGCCAGGGAGAAGCAAATCTCCAACCCAGCAAAAGTGAAACTATGACTTAAACCTTGACGTGAATTTTTGTAAGCCAACCTGTGCTGCTTGTTAACAAAAGACAATTCCTAAATCTTTCATCCTCCATGCTAATTCTGCCCAGCAGATTGTATTTGATAGAGAATCAGATCAGCGGAAGCCAATCCAAACTGCTTTTGACTTGATTTTATATTTTGTAGAAATCAACCTGCCTAAAGTGTTATGAAAAAAATGTGGTTCTGTGGCCCCTGATTAAAAAATGTGATGGAGCTGATTATTCACCATTTACACTACATTTTCAACAAGAAGTATTCATATAGTGCAAACTGTCTGCTTAGTGAGAGATGAAGCACCAGAAGCTTAAACTGCTCCTGTGACTGAGCAACCAGCAGTGGTAGATGTTTATGTTTTGAGTCCATAATGCACCCTGACAAGGGAGGCCACTGGATAGAGGTAGACAGAAATAAAATTAAAATTGAATAAAAACAACTGAAGCCCTGGGACAAAATTGCAACATTCTATTTTTATTTTTGAGACATCTGGTCTCACTGGGATTTTCTGAATGTCTCTCACCGAAGTTGCATATTAAGTACCTTGAAAGCAAATGATGCAGCACAGAAGGGAGTTGGCTACTTGCTGTGCACTGAGCAGAGATTTTTCATTTCATCCATCATTCACAACATGTTGCAGTACTTTCAGAACTACTGAACTTATCTTACATAGAGTAGAACAAGACCAAGAGCTCCATTTGCAATGTATGCTCTGACTCTAAACTGAATGCAATAAGGTGGTTTGTAATTTCTGGTTTTAGTAGCATGATTAATCCTGTAGAATGTTGTGGGATTGTGCAGTCTGCTTTTTAGGATATACAATTATCGGCTTTCAGGAGTCATTAATTGGTTATTTATAAATCGTATGACTGACATATCAGGCTCAAGGGGGTTTTTGCATTTTGTTTCTTGTAAATGTAGGTTGTACTCTACCTGTAAGTACATAATTAGAACTGCACATTAAGAACTACTGTCCAGCTTCTCCATTTCCCACAGTATATCCCATAGTGCCTATGTTAATGGATTTCTGGCTTTCCAGGTCATCCCACATCTGACCATCCACACAATAGAGAGCACACTGTATAATCATTTACTCAGAATAGCAGTAAAAAAATGCAGCTGGTTTTGCTGGTTTACTAATAGTTGGCCAGCTTTGGGAGCTGATCTCTCAAGACCCTTCCTGGTTCACTATCCATTGTGTTATGATTTAAGAAGCTGGAGATTTTCAAAAGGTCAAGACTCATGGTAAAATATCAAGATGTTGATGGATTTGGCAGCATACATCATCTTCTCTCTCCCTATTTTCTGTAGACCACTTAATTGCAGTTAATTCAAATTCCATAATTGAATTATTAAAATGCTTTCATTTGTCAGCTTCTTAAGTGCACTTCTGATCTTTGCTGTTAGCACATATCAGTGTGTGCAGGTGGAGAGATGTTGTCATCTGTGGCATCCAAAATTATTATTAGAATTTTAGAATAGTTTGGGTTGGAAGGGACCTTTAAAGGTCACCTAGTCTATTGCCCCTGCAACGAGCAGGGAAGGCTTCAGTTAGATCAGGTCATTCAGAGCCCCATCCAACCTGTCATTGAATATTTCCAAGGATTGGGCATCCATCACCTCTCTGGGCAACCAGTGGGTGCTGGTGATACCCACTCTCATCATAAAAAATTTCTTCCTTAGATCTAGCCTAAATCTACCCTCTTTTAGTTTAAAACCATTACTCCTTGTCCTATTGCAAGAGGCCCTGCTAAAAAGTTTGTTCCCATCTTTCTTATAAAGCCCCTGTAAGGACTGAAAGGCTGACATAAAGTCGCCCTGGAGCCTTCTCTTCTCCAGGCTGTACATTCCCAACTCTCTCAGCCTGTTTTCATAGGAGAGGTGTTCCATCTTCTGAATATCTTTGTGGCCCAGTAGATCCAATTGAAGCTTTTTCGATTTCCATCTTTGAAATCTCTTAAATGTTTGTGATCCTAAGGCATAAAAGGAAATTATGAAATGTAGGTATGTAAGTATGGCTGGAAATTTTTCAACCTTGGAGAAGGTGGAATTGGAGGGTTTTAAGTAATTTTGCATTTGTCTTTTACTAGTGAGTGAGCCAGGCTGACAAAAGTGGCCAGTATCATTCACAGGGCTTGGCTTTGGGGATTTGGTGTTTGAACTTAAAAACCTTTCAAATGCTTGGGATTTCCAGCATTGCAGTTCCAATCTGCCAATGGAGATAGACAAAACAACAGAAGACAATTGCTGTTCAGTGCCTAAAAGAGAAAACTGTGCCTGTGCACGAGCAAGGCGTGCGACACATGGGGCAAGTGGGTTCATTGGGTCGGATGTTCCTATTTGTTGTTTGAGACCAATGAGCACTGTTGAAATTGCTTTCAGCTGCACCAAACAAAAGGCCTAAAATGATTTACCTTTCTATTGCCGTGGTGTTCAGGCTGTGTCTGGCCTGTTTTCAGATCTCCTGCATTACAGAGTTTTTATTTTTGTCGTACTGCAAGAGGTCAGGGGAAGGGCAGATCCTAGGAGCAGAAAAATCTCACTTAAACAAGCTTCTGTTTGTTTCAGTCTTTGAAAAGGTGAGGATTTGCACAGCCCCTTGGCACCCTGAGTGCCTGCTCTGCCCTGACCAAGCACCAGCATCACTGCAGTCATTGTGTGCACAAAGGTCTCCCTTATCTTTTGTAAAGTAGATGGAGTTGTTACTGTGGAGAATGAGGAATTAACTGTTTTGTCCTGTGACTTCCAAAGAGTCACTCTGGGCCATGCTCAGGTAAGTCTGGCAGCCACAACAGGTTCTTAGACCTGAAGCATGTGCACAGTGCCTGGACTGTTTAGATTACTGACAGACAGAACTAACTTTGACTTCTTCAGTGGTTAAGTTTATGAAAGAATCTGCAATTTGAAATTTTTTTGGGAGGAGAACTATGAGGACTACATTCTTCACATCCCCTTTTTGTCTCTTCTTGCAGAAGAAGAGATTGTGGGGCCTGTCAGCCTGTCTAATAGACTGGCTTCCACCATTCATGTGAAGTACCCCTAAAAAAAAAGGTCTGTAGCACCTGCAGCTTCTTGCAGGAAATATCCTTTTATGTTTTAGTGCCTGACTGGCTCCATGTGTCACATCCACCTGAGTTTCAAAAAGCATTATTCCTTGTGGATTTTGTGCTCACCTATGAGGACAGTGTCTGTAGGAACCCAAAGCACGTGCAGCAAGGTTACTTCAAGATTTATTTTATGGCAGCCTCATTTCTCTGCATGCTCTTCCTGTGCCTCATGAGATTAAAGTCAAACTTAAAAGAACTATTTTCCAAAACAGGAAGCAAACAATGATTTAGCAAGTCCATACCCCATCATTCACCATTCAGACTTGGGAGAATGGCAGCATTATGTCACTGTCCTAACTGTGAATGTTGCCTCTAAATTTGTACGTTCTAAGGATGGAAAGTGAAGCAGCCTTTTTCTGATAAAAGAAAGGCTGGTTGTCTTTGATATCATAGATAAATGCTTTGATAGTTACTTTTAAATTGCTTTATTGCCAGAAATTTTCAATGAAACCATAAAAGAGGAAAAAAAAATGATCAGTCTAATTGCCTCAAGATGGATATGTAATGCATAAATCTCTTGTTTAATGGATCTAGTAATAGACCACCTGTTTCAGTTGGCTTTTCCTGTTCAGAATGTGAATGAATGATTCTCTCAGATGATTACAAAGAGAAAACACAATTGCACCATCAAAAACTCAGTGATTTTTCTTTCTACTTTTTTTCCTTGAGGTTTGTTCATTCTTGTTCTGTGTATCAGCCAATCTTGGTACATTTAACCTTGGGAAAATAAAACCATTTGGTGTGATGTGTAAAACTTCATGCATTTTTGTTTTCCAGTTGTGTTTCAAATGCAAATAGAGAGCCGTGCACATTTATAAAACTTTTTCAAAAACCCAGAGAGTCAGGCCTGAGTTGCACATCCTTCATTATGTGGTGTCTGTAGACTCCCCAGTCTGGATTCCACCCCCTTGCCCAGTTCTGTGTCTTCAAGTGTTATTATTAATTGTCTCTGGCAGGATTCAGTGCAGCAAGGGTGTTTGAACTCCCCAGCCTGTCTTGTGATTCCATGTGTTTTAAAAATAATAATAAAAAAAAAGACCACACAACTTTGAGGCTTTAGGCTTTTCCTTTTTGTGGACATGGGTAATTACTAAACCATTTATAGAGACAGTGAACTTTAGTAAGTAGAAGTTTCATTTTTTCCTTTTGTGGTGTTGGGGTTTTTTGGTTGGTATTTTTTGGGGGGGAGAGGTTTGGATGTTTTGTTTTATTTTTCCCTTAAGGATAATTTAGAATGCATTTACAAACAGCTGAAAGTGCATATGCTGCCAATCACTGTGTCCCACTCCTGTGGGTAACTTTCCAAGACATGCTAATTTGCTGTCTTTTTAATTACGAGGAGCTCAGTTCTGAGGTTACATCCTCCTGCTGTAAGTCCTGTCATGATCCCTATAAGCACACCCAGAAAAGCTCTCTCTGTGTGACTCTTCCATGTTCCCTGTGGTAACTGTGTTTCAAAGATGCGCATTTTCCTTATGAAAATGTATTCCAGGGATCTCTTTCCAAAGCTCACCCCGAGACAGTAGAAATTGGAGACTCAGAGGGCTTCTTGTATCTGGAGGCTTCACAAGCCCCAGTCACAGATCAATGAGTGAAGCAGTCTAGCAGGTTTTACAATGGCAACAAACAGGAAAGGTGGGGAAGGAACAAATGAGCACTCATTTAGAAAAAAATCAAGATGTCAAGAACAAAATTAATCAAGCCATCAGTGGATGTAAAAAGTGGTTTTTTATTTTTTGTTTTAAATGTTTACACACCCATGAAAGGAACCTGAGTAGTAAACAAGAAAGATAATGGCACATTTATGGGATTAAATTCAACCTAGTCAATAGCAGAGAAATCTGGTGGGAATGATTTCCACCATGGAAGTGTTAAAATCCATGTTTATAACCTATTTAAGAGCAGATGAGGGGAGGAGGAGCCATCTGCCAGAAGTGGCATTTGCTGCTTCTGGGAACCTGGAAGCACTTCTGATGGATGCATATCAATCAGTGCTGTAGCCATGAAAGAGCAGGAAGGGGAATGGGCTCGTATCACTGCAGACCATGGTTTTGTAGTGAGGAAGAAGATGACCCATTGTGAAACCTTTCACTGTTAGTTAAGGGCTGGAAGAGCTATTCCATCGTGTTGCATTTCATTCTTATTGTGGCAAGCTGGAAATCACACTTTGTCAGCAATAAAACTTCCTCTAAAGTACTACATCCTTAGCAGGGCATTTATATGTTGCCCTCATCCTGAGCGGCAAAGAGGAACAGACCAGAGCTCTGGTTGAGTTTAAGTAGGTGTAAAAGACCTATGATTTGGTGATCTTGTTTCCACATTACATATATATATATATAAAGCCCAAATGGGTAAAAAAAACTTGGAAAAAACCAAACCATGAGCAATATTGCATGGTACCAGTTTTATTTGTCACTGATATGGTAAAGTTGTGCCTGTGTTTTGTCTCTGTGCCAGAGTCTCTGCTGCTTTATCCCTCCAGAAAGCCTGAGTTATGGTAAATCTCCATAAAATCATTTAGTCTGGTTGTCATGCAACATTGAGGTGGTGTCAGTGATTGCCAGCTCGTTTCAATAGTTTCTGCACTACTTCCCTGTGGATCTTGGCTCCACAAAAGAATCCAACGGTATTTTGTGCTTACTCTGCTAAGAGCAGTTAGATTGTCGGTCTCAGGGGATGCAAAATGGACAGAAGAGATAGTCCCCAGTCCCTACTCTTTCAAAACTGTAGTCAACCAAATGGTTAATAGCACTGGGATGCTTTGTTGTATTGAGAAAATATTTTTTTATATCAATTTTGTTGAAAAGTTTCAGTTGTATTGCCTGTGACAAAATTAAGATTAAAAATTGCAGCTTTAAAGGAGCCACATTGAGTGTTGACAAAAGTGGTGTGGTAAATGAGTTTGTAGGACATAAAAATTATAGTTAAGAACTGGGAAAAGTTAGAGAATACTTTTGTAAGAACCTCAAAGCCAGTAGTCAAGAAGACTTTGCTCTGAGTGGCATTGAAATGGAGATAGTATGCAGTGACACAGGCACACCAAACATCCAGCATTTCAGTACAGCTAAATCAGCCATGTCTGTAAGAGTACAGGCTGTAAAAAGGATGAGGAGATCTGCTTGGAAAGTGTTTCAGGAGTGCTACTGTGACCAGAAGGACTAACACAATCCCTAGGGAATACACTTATGGAGGGTTGGAGAAATGATATTTCCGCATCTGGCATCTTGATGGGATCCTTGCAGCAGTTTCCAGGTCTGACTGTTAGTGCTTCAGGGAAGCTGAGCATGTGGAGGGTAACTGGGGAGGCCCACAAGAAAGGCTGAAGAGCTGGGAAGAGTTAAAGAAACTCTGCTGTGTTCAACACGGTGCCACACGCCTTAGTCTGTGAATTACATATAGAGGGAATTGAAATTTGGTGATGGAGAGCTCTTGTATCTGTTACCTGAAGTATATAACAAGAGCTGATTACTGTGTGTTGATGCTATGAATGTATACCAGACTTACAGCAGAGACTTTTACCAGGGAAGGTAATAAAGCAGTACAGCAGCTCACCAGCCTGTGGCTCTCCATCAGTGTGGATTCTTCAGTCAAGAATTGGGCTTTGTCCGATTCAGGATATGCTGCAGTCTGACCTCCTCCTTTGGCTTGTGCAATGAAAGAGCTGGAAGTAGGCCCTTCTGCCCCTGTCCTCTCCAAAAAGCTGGAAGCCCAGTGTTAAGCTCTTGTACAAGTACACCTGTACTTGTATAAGACTTGATTTTCAAAACCTTTTGAAGTCAACAGGGTCTGGGCCTTGGTGTATAGCCAGAGAGAAATTTCTGGTCTATAATTGTTAGTTCTATGTGAATGCTCCATTTTTTAAAAGTACACACTGTAGAGGATCAGTACATGAGAGAAAATAGCCCAATTCTGGCTAAAATGTCCTATTTCTAATAGCTAGTCAAACCAGAACTTGTTCAGGATGTAGACCCCAGGAGGCCTAAGGATTATCTTACTCCAGAACAAAACAGGGCTCATATACCATAGGGCTCATACCCCAAAATCTCTCCTAGACCTCCAGTTTTGTTTGCTACAAGCTAACTTTTAATAGCAGAAAATCTGAGAGATAGACCTGCACAGCAAAGGTGTGATTTAATAAAGTTTTTAGGGTTTTTTTCATAGAACTAGTTATTGCAGTGCACTCCCTGCTATACAGTTATGCTAATATGAAAGTATCTTATATTTCAAAATACTTTCTTGTTCTTAGTGTGGATTGTCTGTGCTTGCGTTTGAAGATTCTGAAGTAACATATAGTTTTAATCAACCCTTTGGATGATTTGAGTTTACACAAAACAAATATCAGATTATGCTTACTTTTTATGTGCTGACTCTATTTCTGGTTTTATTTCTCTATAAATAAGGAGCTAAGCTCTAGTTACATATGCCTAAATGCCTGCAAGGAGGGATTTGATTCCAGAAGTTGTTGTTGTAATGCAGTTAGCTCTGATTTTCTGCTAGCAAATTCCATTTTGAATCATTTTAATGTAGGTTAGTAAAATAGACTGTGAGAGTTAGCTATTTGTAGTGTTCAGAAGAACCTACTTTTTTCGTCTATTCTGTATTTTATGAAGGAATAAGTCTAAAAACAAAGATTTTTTTTTTTTTTTTTAGCTATTCCCAAGGAAATGGAAGTGCATACTCTTGATTCTGCCTCTTACAAGAAAAAAGTAATATATAAGTCTTGTGGTTTGCCCAGGAGCGTGTAATGCCTTATCTTGTTTAGTAAATCTCAAGTTTGGTCTGTATTACCTGAAAGCTGAGTTCATAAATAGCTGTATGGGAATGGAAGTGTTCATTGTACCTGATGGTTTTGCCATCATCTGCAACTTCAGGTGCTGAGATACTCTGATAAAATGAAACTAGATGCTCATTTATCTGTTTTTTCCTCACTTAGTTCCTTGACTTTTAATTGCTGCATTTTAGGCTGTGGTCTTTTTTAACATACAGTAGCGTTGTAAGTCTTCAATGTGTCCGGAGGCAATATGCTTTTCCCCAATTTCTGAGGTAAAGAGCCAGATTTTCAAAGGTGTGGCAAGTTGCCGGGGAAATCATTAAATCTGAACTCTGTTATTTTATCCAGGACTGCTAATGACCTAATTTCATTGGTTTCAAGTGAGCTTTGCCTAAAGTGAGATGCAGCTTTTCCAATCAAACTGTAGCAGAGCCATTGCCTTATTTGAACAACTTGTCCTTTTGCCTGCAATGTGCTGTCGTTGGGTATTCAGATAAAAGGGCTAATTCATTATGACCAAGTTGTCTTTATTAAGAATAAATTAGATCAATTATGCCGTTATGTAAACCCAGAACATCCTACATCCGTTGCTGTATTGGCCATGAATTGTATGATTTAATAGAGTTCTATCAGCCCAAAAAAGGAAGAACCAGTCAGTGACAAGGAATTAGGCTTAATAATTATGTACAATCAAATGTTTAACAGGCTTGAAAGGGATTTCATTTAACTATAACCTACACCTTCAACCATAAAGGCAATGGTTCCTCAGCCCAATGCTCTTCAGGGACCTTCATAGCTGTCGTTCAGTTTGCGTCTTTCAGCACCACTCTGTGTTTACCTGGATTAGTTGTCAACATTTCCATGTGCTACTCAGAGAAGGATTCACATGAAGAATTCATAATGCTAGTGTTAAAACATCTCAATATTTCAAAAAAAATCATAATGTTGTTTTAAATGTTGCAAAAATTAAATGAGAATGGGGGATTTGTCCTTTTCCAGGGACTCCAATGAGGGTTCTGTACAGGGGCTCTGGTATCATTTATCTGGGATGAATGTCCTGTAAAAGGTAGTGAAATGTGAATGATGGTTACATCAGCAGGACAGAAAGTGAGAGATACGAGGAAATACAATAAAAAGTGGGGCAGGGGTTGAAGGGAAGGAAGGAAAAAGCTTCCTGGGGGGAAAAAAGAGAAAAGAAATGGTAGAAAGACAGGAGGAGAGAAACAGAAAGCTACAGAAAGTCATCACCTATCAGTGAGAAGAAAAGCAAAATGAAAAGGTTGTGGTGGAGAAGAAAGTATCTTTTTACAAAGAAAAAAAAAAGAAAGAAAAGAAAAAGTGAGAGAATTAAGAAATGGCTCTACCTAGCATCCAGCCTCAAGAGAGCTGTCCTAAAAATGAAGTACATAAATAGGATACGTCACTTCTCCTGGCCGTCTACTCAGATGTATGTTTTATTAAAGTCTGAATAATTTCCTCAAATTCCATTCAAACACTGGCATCTATGCTTGCCACTCCCTGAAACCTGGCAGGATTGCTTGGGTACTCGCAGCAGATCCTGACTCTTCTTCTGTTACATCTTTATTGGTGTGTGTGACTTTCAGTTGACCAGTACTGGGTGTAAGTAAAGGGATGAGTTTGTACAGCCACATGTGTCCTCAGGAATGCACAATGCTGTGCCACAGGCAGGGCACCAAGTTCTTGGATGGTTGGATCAGGTAACTCTTCCTACAGAGCACAGATTCTCTCTCCACTTCTTCACCCTGAATCATGCAGTATTGTAGTTATTGTTGATTATTGTCTGTGAGGTTGAGCATATGGGCCTTAAAGAGTTCTAAATGATTTTGTTTTCTATTTTATTGTTATCCATCTGATACATACAGCCAGGTAGCATAAGGCACTTGATTCTCTTCACCAATCCCTTGTGTACAATATTGAAAGAATTCAAAACAGTGCATATTTTAGCTGTCCTTTAGAGATGAGTTATTGCTGTTTATGCTTCATGCAGAAGCTTGGAAACAGATTTCTGCATATATATGCTATTTTGCTTGCAAGTCAATGTTTAAAGCCACAGTTATATGACATGTAAATCTAAATTATTCTCCATTTGTTTAAATCTGAGATGAGTTTTTAATTAGCTATCAACAGTAAATCTGAAATGAATGAGGAAGATATTATGAACTTGGCTTTTTAACTATTTTAAAATCATCTCTTGAGAAAAAAGTCAAGATTCAGAGAAATGTCCTTCTAAGGGCATGTGCCCATAACCCTAAAAACATTTTGTGTAAGAGTTCATGAACCTCTCTCAGGTGCTCTCCTCACCTTGATTTAAACTGAGGATTCAGTGTTAAGGGTGAAATATTAATCTTGGAAAAGTGAGGGATAAAGCTGGGACTAATGGAATCAACATTTTACTCCACTGTTTGTGTATCCACAGGAACAACTGAGCAACAGAATTCTGCTTTTGGGCAGGTCAGCATACAAAGCCTGATCACTGTCTCACTTGCATATATTCATATATATATACTGTGCCCCTGGAAGAGTTCTGCATTCGTATGCTGAATTTCTACAATGAGATTAACAACTGTCTTTTTTTTTTCCCCTTTGCTTAAGTGCAGATAGTGGTTAAGGAAACTGTATGGATAAATCACAAAAATATTTTCTGTCTCTCTGCCTTGATAGGGAAAGTCACTGCAAAGCCTTTTTTTCTTATGTACAGTATTGTGTTATCTGCGTCTTTTCCTCACTGTAATCTCTTTTTCTGTGTCACTTATTAAAAATTCTGACTTTCAAACAGCTACATAAATTTCTTTAAACATCTCCTGACTCAATAAAAAAGGGAGGAAGGGATTAAATTGAACGCTCAAGCTTCATTCCATCGTCTCACAAAAGTGTTCAGATAAACTATGAAATAAATCTTTCTTCCTGTCAGGTCATTTCAATAGCTCTGATATTATTTATGGTCTCATCTGTATAATCCTCACTCAGAAGTAATCGCAAAGTTCCCCTCAGCCAGCTCGCATGATCTTTAGAAGTGGAAAGTGCAAATGCTTTTGCTTAACTTCAGCTCAGATAAGGGTCAGGGATCAAGCAGCAGGAGTGTGTGGTTATTCTCAAATGGTAATAATGTTCAATGAAATGAAAAATTCTGGAGATGATTCGCCCCATTTCAGTTCTGTAGTAACAAAGCTGTAAGTGGGGCTGCTGCTGCACGAGCTTTTCTGGTAAAGGATTCTACGAGTTACGTTGTGATTGTGATGCTGTGAGGAAAGAGGCCCATTGGGGATGTGTGGCTCACATTTTGCTTTGAGCTGCAAGACTCCGAGTAGTTTGGGGAAGGGGGTATGGATTTGGTTGTTTTTTGCTGTATGGGCAAGTTTTTTTGAGGGAGAGATATAATTCTGGAGAAGCTCAGAGTCCAAAGGAGAGCATAAGAGAAAGAAGGACAGCTTTCAAAACCTCGTCTATTCATTTTTGACCTTCAGCATTGGTGACTCCTAGCCCAGACTTGGGTTTAACCAGAGGCCATTGTTTGATTTTAAACCAAGGGGTGTAGGCCATCCATGTACTCCGGGGGAAGTTTGTGCCAAAATCTGCTCATACAGCCTGCTGCCCTTCCCCTGCAGGCTTCATGTCAGAGGCAGCGTTGGGCAGGTGCTCAACTCTCAGCTGCAAAGATGGGGGTTTTAAAAGTAAATGTCTGACTATAAAGGAACTTTTGGAAAGCTACTGGCATATGATCTGTGCCACAGCACATCAATATACCAAAGAAAGTAGAGGAGTTTGCAAACATCATTGCACACTACTCTGAATACTCTCACTCTCCCTTTGAGTAGGCTTTGAACAGCTCCTGGTGGAGGAAAATTATATTGGCTTTATTTCCTTGAAAGTCTTTAATGGCTTGAGAAACATGGTTTAGAGAATTGGACTATTACTTCTTAAATTATGTGTACTAAGATTATCTGAATTTCTAAATACAGACTTCAGGTTTTTTCAATCCTCCATTACATAACTCAGCATCACCGAGTTCAATACTATAGCAGCATAAGAAGAAGCACTGTCTTTTAAAATAAGGCTTTGCTACAGGTAATGGTTGGAAAATAGTTATGTTCTCCTTCTGGACTACTGAATACACATTCTTACAGCAGATATTCTTCTCCACGCCTAAGAGAATTATTATAGGCTGCTGCATGAAAGACTTTCATTGTTTTTAAATGTAGAAGTCTTTCCTACAAATACTTTAAAAATCCAATCTCATCACATCTGTTTCATTCATTTAGGACACTGCTAGGCAGCTTTTCTGCAGGTGTTTGCTGATTTTTTGCTTTTGTTTCAGTTGTCCCAGTTTGGTTCTATCTGAAAATCTTTCAGTTTGATGTCATCCCATACATTGTGTTGCTGTCATGGTTCTGACTGGCTGAGATGCCACGGTGCCTAACCCTGTTATGCTTCATAAAGGCAGAAGTTAGAATCCCTCAGCATAATCTTAGCCACTAACTCTTTTCTAAGCCCTTTACAGACAGACACAATATCATTTGGCATGTATATTACACTCCGACAGATCATGAAAGACAGATATCTCTTGTGCTGTCATAATTTAAACTGCAGTTTTATTTTCCTCGACAGTAATAGGAAGGTGGTGTTGAACACATGGAGTGCCTATATGCTTCTGTTTAGTGGGTTTGGTAACACGCAGATTTATTAGGGCAAATCTTGGGTGTTAGTTACTCGGTGATACCCTAGTTTGCATGATTCTATTTTAACAGTGCAGTTCCCTACTTTGCCATGGAGTCAGTCAGATCCTGCCACTGTTACTCTGGCAGAGTCCCACAGCATTATGCTTAAAAAGATCATGCACATGCCAAAAAATGCAGATAGGTTGGGGGGTGGATGGATGCAGCTCTATGTAGGAGCCTGCCAGCTGTTAGCAATTTTGAGGTCATGCTGGTGCCCAGCCTGCTCAGGCATGACCTATTTCTCACTGAGCACCTCTCGACTTCTGCAGTTCATGCCCCTTGCTGAAGAAAAGACAGTCCTTTTGACAACAGTGGGGCTCAGGTCAACCATTGGGTTATGACAACATGAGTCAGAATTTTGTCCTATAAATAAAAAGCTTATCCTTTATTTCAAAACTAAGTGGAAACTTTAAGTATGCCCAGCTGCCACCCTTCATTTAACTTCTTCCCCCATTTTCTTCACAGTGACTGTTAATTACATAGTTCCTCTTCTCTGGCATCTATTTTCCAGTGTTTTGCATGAAAGTGGTAGATAATACGGTATGTGTGTCTCCGTGGAGATTTGGCACTTCAGAGAGCAGAGTTGCAATGGGATTTGGTGATAATCCATATTGTTTTGAATAGTTTATGACATTGGTAGAAATAGATATTATGCTTTTACAGAAAATTGCTACAGGTTTCAAGCAAGTGCTGAATTTCTAATAGTCCTTTGCAAATTCTAAGGAGTTGTCTTGGGAGAGGGAACAATTACTTCATGGGACTGATTTTTTTTTTTTTATATTACATACATTTTAAGATCACAGAGTAGCATTGATGGTGTCAGTGTTAGTGAGATAAGGCCACTCTGAAGAAAGGAGCCCCAGTTCAGTCAGTTAAGAAACACCTGCAGCTCAGCAGTCACTCCAGGTTGTAAAAATCACATCCCAATGTGGTGGTTTCACTTAGGCACAGTTTTGGTGCCCATAAGAAGATGAGGAAATATTTGGACTCAAATTCAAAGCATTTCGTTGGAATGAGGACATAATTGCTGCACTGCTGTTGCTGTGCCCTTGCTGCCAAGGGTGGTGTGGTAGAGCTGAGAGTCCTGCTAAGGACCTGGCCCAGATCTCTGACTTGGTACAGCTGGATCCACAGAGGATGAAATTCCTTGGAGAAGGCAATGATAGCTTTCTCAAACTGTCTTTGAATCATCTGCAATGTCTGACAATGGCTTCTTGGAAAAGGCACAAAAAGACCATGTGAATTTGGAAGTGCAGCCAATTCACGGGATAATTGTGCCTGTGCCTTGGCTGCTGTATTTTATCAGCCTGAAGGATCAAAGGAGACTGAATGCTAACTGACTTTCAAGGAATCAACTATATCAATCACTAACTACTGATGACATTGATGTTCCAGCAAGCTGATGTGACAAGTAGCTAAGTTTTGACTATAATGAGAAAAGACAAAGGCAAACTACTGATGTGTCACTTTGATCTCATTTTAACAAGGTGCAAAATGCTTGCAGATCACACAAACCATAGTGCCTTTAAGTATTTATCTTAATCTGAAATCTATGGAAGTCATCAGTACCATTAGTTGAGAAAGCTAGAGATGTCTGTTTGACTTAACTCAAAAGGCGATTTTGATGTTTTAGGTATTTGAGAACTATATTCAAATTGATAAAGCCTAAGTCTAGACCTTCCTTGTAATGAGGGGCTGGGAGAAAGACAGTCTTTTCCTATACACTCTGCCATGCCATCACCCTGTGCAAAGGCTATGGGTTAAAGTAGCACCCTGCACCCAACAAATAAAGTCTGAGGGGAGAGAGACAGACAGACAGACAGTTCTTATAAAAACCTCTGCCTTCTCCATACAAGGGACTCCTGTGCTTCTTACGGCTGTGTGGAGTGGGCAGGTCTTGACTTTGGTTTTCCAGTAATGGTTATAGCTAGAACACCAAAGATCTAGCCTTCAACATCCCAACTTATGAACATGTGAAAATTTCTAGGGGGATTGGATCTGTGGCAGATTGTGAGAAAAAATAACCTGTTTAGGTTTAGAGACTGCCTTAGCCACAGCAGATACTTGAATAAGTATATTGCAACCTGAGGAGATATTACTGTTTTTCTATTTTTTTTAAATCCTAGCCATACCCACTGCACTAAAATGTGTGTTAAAGATAATTAGAAATATTAATACACTACAGAAAACTGGCATCATATTTCACTGTATTCCTTGTACCAGAATAGATTCCCTTCAACATTAAAGTGGTAATCTCAGAGGTATTTGTTATTTCCAAAGAATTAATGATCATTTAGTCAGCTAACAGCCCAAGGCAAAGCAGAAGGGTTTAACATTGTGCCAAGTGGTAGCTTCTTGTAGGAATGACTGCTTTCAAAGAATTAGCGTTATGCAAAATGCTTTCAGGATGTGCCAGTCAGCTCCGTGGTTTATGGCTCTAATAGTCTGCTTGTTTTTCAAATCATTTACCCTGGTGATTTAGATGCTGCAAGTTACATTTACAAATCTAATCACTGCTTATAAATGAACCAGTAATTATCCAACCAGTAAGTATATGAGCTTACTCTCAATAAAAAAAAAACAAACCCAGAGGTATGTGTGGTTGATGTTGGAAAGCATGCCTGAGGACTGAGTCCTGGAGATAAATTGAGCCTCTTGGGTAGATTTTCTGGAAAGCTGATCTAACTTAGAGTCCACTGCTTTCACTGAGAGCAGCAGAAGTTACTTGTGTGCATTTCTGTGGGTAGTGCCACGACTGTTACAGAACATGTTGATGTTCTTTATTCGGACAGAACTTTTAAAGCTTAAAAGCATTTAAGCATTTTGTAATCCCATTTTGAAACACCTCCAGGCCACATAGATGCATTATTTCAATATATTGCAGCATCACTGGAAGCACTATATCTGGAGAATACGTTCAGACCTTGAAAGTTTAAGACAGACACTGTTCAGAAGTACTGAGGCTGCCTGATCTGGCTGATCTAGGGCCCTGTTTTCACTCGTAGAACACCAGCTTAGTTCACATGAATACAGTGTTATATCATTTATTATCTACCTTTATCTGAAGACTGCAAATGGAATATTGCTTGTGCTGTCAGGTAACAGTTCAAAACATGACTTACCCACCTCAGAACTATTTATTTTTGTCTGCTAAAGCCCAGTTCTATGTGACTCTTGTGGTCCAGATTCACATTTTGTTAATGGAAATGACAATCACTTCATGTTTTTCCCCTGTGTTCTGTGGTTTGGGTTCGTTGGTGTTTTTTCTGGTCTCCACAAATGTGGTATGGACATTTGGTGTAAAATCTATGCTATCAACACATTTTCACTGATAGCAAAGAGAACATATCATACATTCATAGCTTTCTGAGTTGAAGCCCATATTTGGCATTTGCAAACCAAGACAAATTCATTACTTTAAATTTGTTAAACTTGTTTACGATCTGTGAGGGCAGCAGAATCAGTTTTATGGAACATGGCTCATTTCCTCAGCCCTCAGCCTTGGGAACAAGAGTGTATCCTGGCTCATTTGACAGGACAAGGACTGTCCAGCATGACCTGACAGTGATAAATATCCTCTCATCCCCCCACTACGGAGCTGGAATGAGTCCTTGGCTGCTTTCTTCCATATGTGCCTGAACAACATGAAATCTTATAGTTTTGTTACTGGACCTGTCCAATTCTAGCGTGTTTAGCATGTGCTTTGTGGGTCTTCATTTCACTAAATGGTGCTAAAAGGTGGTAGTAGACCACTCTGCTTTATAAGCAGAGCTCACACTGTTTTCTTATTAAGGTTGTTGGACACTCTCCACTATAAACACTTTTTATTTGTCTTCATTTAATTTGGGTAAAATATAACCTTTGAACTTAAATTATCCATTCTGTGGGAGCATGCCTTGGACAAACAATTAATTTAAATCCAAGCAACTCAGATGAATCTGAGAACAAAGCAAAATCAAATATTCTTTTTAACTAGGGCTTTGTAAAGAAAAACTTGCTAGTTTGGAGAGGAAAGTTAACACAGATTTCAGGAATGTATTATTTGGCACTGCCTAGAAAATCTGTTCAATTTGACCAAAACCTTCACAGTGCAGATGAACATCCAGCCTCTCACAGGTGCTGTGTTAGTTGTCATTATCTGGGGCTTTCCTATGTGGACACAGAGTTGGATCCAGCTGGCTGGGCAGAGACCAACTGTGCTCTGGGGCACAGACCGCTCTGTTTGTCCAACTCCCACATCACCTGGAGGACAAAATAGATTCTTAAACATTTACTTTCACTCTGTCTATAGAAAAGTACTTCATCCTGTCATCTGACCTTTGGAGAGGATAGAAAACAGCCTGTGTGAGGTGACATTTGTCTCACCAGGGTCCTGTTGTCTGGAGCCAAATCAAGATCTCTCTTATAGATTAGGGAAAATGGGGATGTTCCTTCTTTGCTGCTGTGAATTTGCTGAATCCCACTAGTCTCTGGAATGTTTCTGTAGTGCTAAGAAAATATGTGGAAGGTTCCCACTGGCCATGTAAATAGAATTTTTGTGATGAGGAAATGTGCTTGTCTTCATTAAGGGGGAGATAAATCAGCTTAAAAATAGCCTTGAAGTGGAAAAGGGCCAAAAGCCAAAAAATGTTTAAAAGCTGGATTGAGGGCAGACAGTCTTGTATTTGTTTAGTTGAACAAATTCCACAGCTACACAGTAGTTGTTAATCCTGAGCTGGATTATCTGTCTTTCCAAAAGCACTCCTTTTGTGGCTGCTGCTCACAGCTGCATCCTGACCCTGGCTCTGCTCCACTGTGGGTATCACAGCACCACAGCCTCGCCTGGTTCAGAAACACCTCCCGGGCAGGAAGGAGACTGTCCAGCAGTGCAGACCAGAGTGGTCCATTTTCCCTTCCCAGTAAATGTGATCGTTATCCTGGATGAGAGTTGTCTGTAAACTTCAGGATGGCATTTGCTATGCAGTTATTCTTCCTCCAGCTTTTTAAACTGAAATAGGTTTCACAACAGTTAAATATCAATTCAGTGGTTTGTATTTGAAACTTTCTTATTGCTGTGGCAAGAGCTGATGTCTTCATTGTATTATTAATCTTAGATATTTCCTGCCTGCAAATGCATCATTTAATTTATATGTCTAAGACTTTCATTTAGAAGCAGTAAAATTTTGTATGGCATCAGTCTTTCCTGCATTTTTACCTTTTAAATATTAGTTGAACCCCACGTGAGCAATATTTTTTTCTCATCTTTTTGATGATTTCAAGGCAGGTAATAATCACCATTGGGTTTTGTCTTTAGAAAGTGGATACTTTTCATTTGAATGAAGATGGGGCATCTGGAAAAGACTGTTTATTATCACTCCAAAACTACTGTGCATTAATACAGAGAGTCCTGCCTCTATCATTGAAGGGAATAACAATAACAGCGTGAAGCAGCTCAGCAAAAAGAGAAATTGAGTTAAAGAAAAAAACAGCTGTAGACATCCAGGACCTGATTCAGCTCGTGAATCAAAAGTCAGTGCTAGTACACTCCTTGGGTAGGAATTGGTTTTAACTAATGACAGTAAAAGGAAAGACAGGACTTGTGGAGTGGGGAAAAAAATTACAGACTGTTATGGGAGAAACTCACAGGCTGAAAGGGATGGGATTTTCAATGCAAATCCAATTGCTGTTTAAGTATGAATATCCCTGATTTTTCACTGGAAACCAAAGAGTCTTCAGATTGCATAGGTGCTTTTTGAAAATCCTCTTATAAGGTGCTTACATGGAATTCAATAGCATCCTCTCTGCAAACTGTATTTTTTATGTATTGCAATTCAATACAGTAAGAAAATGTCTTACAGCAGAGCAACTCAGCAGTGCAGGGGTCGGATCCTGCATCTCCCCTGCCCAGCCAAAATGGGGCTCTGGGGCTGTGGTGCCCCAAAGCAGTCCCTGATGTACCATGCAGAAGTGAGCCTAAAACGGTAGCAAACGAGCAGAGCTACCTCAGCTCTCTGATAGCACTGAGCAGTCTGGCAGAGTCACTGAATTTAGGGAGGAACATTAGCTGAGATACTGATGCACGTGGTGACAGCTGTGCTGCCTTGAGCGCTGCTCTGTGTGGTGCTTCACACATCTCTGTGTGCTACTGAGTACAACCTGCCCCCTCTGCACCCAAAATGTGTGCAAGCCAAGGCCTTTTTGAATGTTTTTGCTACAGACATCCCTGCAATGGAGAGCTACAGCTTCATTCCGGTAGTAAGCTGATTTGATTTGCGTTTAAATGTTGAAAAATATTTGGAGCAAATACTCTATTTTGCTCCTTAATAGGTAACTTGTAGTGAGACTTAAGAAATCTCCTAATTATGATATTTGTGTATTTGCATCTAGATTTGTACAGTGGTAACATCTGCTATTGCCTAATCAGCTTCTAAAAAATAATAGCAATAATCACAGAAAGTGGATTTAGGAAATCTGTTATTAAATCTGCCGAGTGTCAAGTTTTGTTATAGAACTTTCACTCTCTGGCTGTAGGCTTTGTCTTGTTCTTACAACAAAATTAATCATAACCTGGGGCAGAATTTTACATTACATTGGCTTTACTCTGCTCAGACCTTTTGGATGAGGAAGTACTTCCATTCTGCTCAAGGTCAAACTTAATTTTTACTGAGATTCATAAGCCTTCCCTTTAGAGTCTGCGTGCTGCTGTTCACCCACAGTCTCAGCCACGTTGTAAAACTCAAGGGGAAACCTAGTGTAAAGCTGCTGAATATTATACATTTTCCTTCTGGAGGAAGAACTGTGTTACTCATTTTTTTTAAAGGGGACATTTCTGTGTTAAAGTCCTATTCATAGTATTTAACAGTTTTACAGTGAGTTTGGATCTGTAAGCACTGCCAGGGTGCCATTAAGTATTTTGGTGCTAGCAGTGTCCTGAAAGCCTCACACAGGACTGGGATATCAGCAGGGTGTGGCACACACAGAGGCAAGAATCTGCTGCCCTCTCCGTTTTCTAAGAAAGGCATAGAATTTTTGGATACAGGGCATTACTAGACTCTATATCTGCTCTTCCCAAGCTCCTATGCTTTGGAACAAGGGCTCCCCAGTTCTTGGTATTAGTGTGTGATGCTGCCTTTTTTATACAGGAGGAAGTTGGGTTTAAAAGCCTTGGTTTTAAAAATAGTTTCTGGGCAGGCCTGACACTGGTGTCACCTAGCTCGTTTGTCCCCAGGCGTTAAATCTGTGCAGAGGGCAAAAATAAATAAATAATCAGAGTCTTTCTGAACTATAAATGTAACCAGCAAATAGATAAGAGTTCAGTGTCCTATAATAGGATGTCTTTTCGCTGACTAGCAGAAAGGGAGTGACTCAGCCTGACTGTGTACACACACTGAAATAGACTTTTTCAAGTTTGGAGACAAAGGCCTTTACATGCATTTATAAAATTGCCTTTAAAATGCTTGTGAATGAGTTAATCACACAGCCATCTGATTAGACATGAACAGCCTCCCTATTTTTTATGAGATTAGGTCATCCCAAGAGAATCATAAAACAAAATAGATGCAGATGTGTCATCCAAGGGTGACTAATAAAATGTAGTTGAAAACAGTGCAATTAGGAAAATAGTTCAAGTAGGAAATTTTCAAGCCAATTTCTCAACTCTGTGTCCTTCAGCTGCCCCACCAGAGCCTGCTCTTCAGGAAGCTGATAGAAAAAGTTCCCCTTGGCTTGCGCAGGTCCAGGCAGGTCTCTGCTTTCTCCTTGCTCCTCTTCATTCCTTCCTTGGGGCTGTCTCCAGCTCTGCAGTGGCATTTTGAGCATCTGAGCCTCACAGAGTCTCTCCACTTTCACATGGAGATTGTACTTTCCCATGAACTCACTGAAGTGGGAACTGCTGCAGTGGAGATTTGGGAGAGATTGAATGCCACTCAAAATCTTGAAAACTATAGAAATGGCACAACTGGCACTGCTGTAAACATGTGTCTCAGTAGCATGAGCAAGCACAGATCCATAACCTTGCAGTTCTCCAGAGTGGTTTCGTGCCCACTGTTTGACAATGACTCCAGTCCTGACTTGATCTTTGTTCCCCACAGCTCAGCCTTCCCAAAGTTCAATAGAATCATAGAATATCTTGAGTTGGAAGGGACCCACAAGGATCATCAAAGTCCAGCTCCTGACCCTGCACAGGACAGCCCTGAGAATCACACCATTCTCCTGTCACTCTCCTGCCCAATCTCCATTCCCCATTCTCCTGCCACACTCTCCTTCCCCAGCTTGACTGCAGAATCCCAACTCCCTCCTCTCTTGAAGCTTCAGAGTGAAGTGAAAGGCAACCAGTGGTCACCTTGCTGGGAGGATGCTTCATCAGACCCTCACAGACTTTACCCCATCATCTATTTAGCATATTTCACTGTTTAAAAGACAAGGAGAACATACAACAAGCAGGCCAGGTGGGCTCTCAGAGTCAAGAGATATGTATACATAGAGGGCACTTAAGCATTTTTTAAAGTACAGTGGTGGAGGATCTGAACCTTCTTACTTGCAGGCTTTCATCTTATGCTAAACTCCAGTGATGTGAAGTTTTTGATAAGCTGACATCATTGTCTGGATATTTGTAGCTTACTAAATAGGCTTTCGATTACAAGCTCAGAGAGCAAGAGAGAGATGTCAAAAGAAGCTTGATCTTTATAGTTTTCCTGCAGCTTTAATTGTGAATGGCACCTAATCTCTAGCAGTCATCTGTCAGATGCAATGCTGGGAAAGGAAAAAACCCCTAGACAGCTGAGAATTAAAAAGAAACACACAACTCACTTGATTGCTGGTGTAATCTTTGAGGTGTCTTTGCAGTCCTAAGAACCTTGTTTTACAGCTGTCAGCTTTAAAGAATGAATCTCATCTTTCCCAAGCCTCTTTTTCTAGTGGTGGCAGTTGTCTGGGGAGATAAAAACTACACAGATTGACACAGTTGCTGATATGAAGGGGCTTTCGATGGCTCACTCACCACTGCTGTAATAAAATGAAGTACTGAGTCCAAGATATCCTGTAGCAGATTTCTAGGGTGTAAAAAAGCTGCCCAAAGTAAGTCAGGCTTGTGCTGAAATTTTTTACAGTTTGAAAGATGATGGTGGAGGAAGAGGTGAAGAGGTGACTAGGTTTGATTATTCTGTAAATATTACAAATACTGTTTTGGAGCAGCTTACCAGTTCTGGGTGGTTCTAATGTAGAAATACTGGGTATTTGTACTGCTGAGCACTTTTATGCATTCATTCTAACATATCCAGAGGGACTCCCTGACAGGGAAAGTACTTCCCTACTCGGCAGAGGTTGTTAGTACGTGTTTAACTTCTCTTCTCAAACTGATTTAAAATTGGGTGCGCTCAGTTGCTTTAATTGGAAGGACTAACTGGGTGCCTGGTGTTTTACTCAGTGTTGGGATGTGTCAGCCACATGGTGTTTGGCAATATACATTAGTGATTTAGACATCTGTAGGAAAAATCAATGGAACACCAAGTATTAATTCACTCAGGTACTTTAACAAATGTACCCTGCAGTTGTTCAATATGCTCTGTTTTGCTATGATGAATCTTAAAATTAGGCTGACCCAAACCTTAAAAGTGTTATTAATAGCAGTGCATGAATATTGCATGCATAATCGGGGGTTCCTTAATTTAAATTTATGTTAATGTAAATGAATTCTTACCATGCTGGCTGATGGCACTCCATAATTCCCGTTTGTCCATGTAGTGTGTCACTGTTTTGCAAATTAGAGATTCTGGCATATTGAGTTTTGATGCTGCCAAAATTTATCTCAAAAGTATTGAGATGTGCTGTATGTAATTAAATGAATAAGGAGAGAAGCATCCTTCCTGGCTTCTTCTTCTTTTCTAACATCTTTTCTACTTTTTGGAAGTCGGATTTAAGTTCTTATTTTTCAAAAGGTGACTATCAATTCTTATTCTTGCCAGGAATGTAAAAGTGATGGGTTCAGGTCTTAAACATTTGTTCTCCTGTCAAGAACAGCTCCTCTAAAATCATTCCCCCAAGAGAAAAATATGAACAATCTTAAAGAAGAAATCTGTAGGCGGAAGAGAGCTGCTAAATAAGTAGTCCTAAGAAAGAGAAACGGTGAGCTGCAGCCTTCAACAGCTAGAAAAAATATATCTTATATAGACACTAACTGTGGTTTGCTATTCAAAGAGCTGGAGGGAGAAGGGAGCTAAGGCTATAGAAAAATTATTTCCTCAGAGATAGAGTCTGTAGGATATAGACTGTTGCCAGAGTTTAAGGGAAAACTGGAAAAATCTCACATTTGATTCAGAAGCTGCTGAAAAGGAAAAAAAGATAGCTTTGGATGTAGGGTCTTTTCAAGAACTCATTTGTTAGCATCCCACTATTCTTGGGAATAAGGCACCGACCCCTTCCTGGCAGACTATGGTGAGCTTAATCTGATCCTCAGGGCATTTAAAATAAACCCTTTTGCTGGTTTTACCTGGTGCAGGACCATATCACAGAGGCAGCGCAGTCAGTCATTCTGCATTTGCTTCCCTTAGCTGGAGAGGAACTCAAATCCAATTATTCTGTTGGACCAGGTTGCACTTTCCTGATGCCTCCACACGTGCTCCAGAGCAGAGCACATTGGAGAGTCGTGTGCTGTGCTTACTTGAACAGGGCTGAGGAGGTAAAATCAGAGGCTGGGCATCAGTAGTGCTTCTGCAGCAACAGGAATTCAGGTGCTGTTTGTGATCTTCTGCATGAATGTGGTGCCTTAGCAGAGCCCTGGTGACACTGCGATGTAATTAGAGAGGTGGCTCAAAAGTGCCTCAGTGCACTAATGACAAATCCTGTAATTGCTGAATTCATCTTCCCGGGTGACCAGTAAGGCAGTGTCAGATGGCACATTACAAATTACCCCCAAAAAAACAGGCTGTAAGTAAGAGAAAAACAACTTGCAAAATGCCACGGACAATAAACCCCTTATTTCAGAAGCAAAAAGAGGTTGGGAGTTGATGCGTTCACTTGGAAACTAAGCCAGTGAGGATTTGCGTGTTCAAATAAAAATAAATAAAAAATAGCAGAACATTTAAAAGAAGCTTATTTCTGTAATAATGTAAAATGTTAAGCACAGATTTAAAAGCATAAATAAGAACTCAAGTCACAAAATGGGTAGAGACATTATACCAGCGACATTAAATAGATGGAATAGCAGTAGTCAATCTAATAAATAGTTTTCCTTTGCTACCTCTGAAGCCAAAGAAATTGTACTGCTTTAGGGACATGTTTGAAAAGAATTCAGAGAAATATCTGCTCTGCCTTTCTGCCACTGCCAAAAGGCGCCATCTGAGGTTACAGCACCAAACTACTTTTCACTGTTGCCCTGGCCATTGCACACATAGCAAAATTCAACTTTTAAAGGGCAGAACAAATGATGAGGAAAACATGATGGCAGCAGCCGGGGAATTCATCCTGCTGAAATCAATGGCTGTTTGAATTATAGTTGCTAGATTAATCTGCCTACTCCAGGAATTTCTGAAACTTACTTTCTTTAGTCCAATTCCTTTTTTAACCATCTAGGTGCTGGTATGCCACCCTAATTCCTCCAGAGGAAAAATAACATCCCACCATTGCTCAGGGGTGGTGGAAGCACCGATCATTTTGTAGCTCTGCGGGGACATCTGTTGTTGTATCAGCTCAGTCTGTGAGTTAGTGCCAGCGAAAAAGCTCAGGTCAAATCCTCTTGTTCTGTTCTGGTAAAACCAATTTGGAATGCTAGTTCTGATTATCACCTATTTTAAAACCAAATACTTTATTTTTTTTTTTCACCCTCAAGTACTGGACACTGGCAATTTCCAGTTACCTGGAAATCACATCATTGTGTGGGTTTACAGGGAGAGCAATACAACAGCTAAGGAGGGACGGGGAGCAGAGTGCTGGTGGTGTTTATGATGCGTTGGGCAATCTGTGAGTGCTTTACTGCAATGAGAGTCAGTAAAACTTAAAATTTTTGGCAAAGGTTGTGCTGAAGTCTGTTGCTGAATACTTAAGCATATGCTTATGGCCCCTGGTAAGCAGAAGACCTGAGTCTTCTTTCTGTTGCTTCCTGCGCTTTTGTGTTTTGCCAAATAGAGGTGGGGAGCTATTTGAGGCCTTCAAAACAAAACACCTTCCCCTCCAGCTAGGGGTTTGAGACATCATTAAGCATTTCACCTACTGCTACTAATCCTTCAGTGGGCTGTTTTGCTGAGGTCCTGGTGGGTGCTCAGACATGTGTACACCCAGGGACATCTTGCAGAAGAAGAGTCTGGCCTTGCCATCCCATGTTAACTCATGGAAATAGAAGCTCTGTCTGGCACCATCAGTCAAACAAACCCACAGCTTTTCAGGGCTGTGACCTTCCCCTGATACAAGAAGAGCTTCCACTGCTTATGGTTAAGCCTTAACAAGGGGAGTAACTCCTTTATTGTTGCAGTTTCCTTAATGATTATGTGTTTTCCATTTCTGAATCCTCCCATTACACTGGAGGCCAGACTGGATGATATTTGTGATGACTCGTTTCAGTGCTTGTAAACCTATTAATTCATTTAATGAACTGCAGGCAAACCTCTTGTTTGGAAACCCATTTGTATGAAAATAAACAAACTTGGCTTTTTTTTTTTTTTTTACAGTTTCACTAGAAACCTGTATTTTTAAATAAATACCATCCTGCTTTTCAAAAACTCATATGCTAAGGTTTGCTTTGACAGAGAGAATCTGCAGGTGCCTGCAGTACCTTGTATTGAAGGAGTACCTCTCCATTTAGAGGGCTATGTCATGTTTGACGTAGAGTGCTCTTAATTTTACTTAAATAAACTATAGCTTTGGCTTCTGTAACAAGAGGCTAATTCTGCTCTGCTTGAGGGAGAGAGGAAGACAAGTTAGTACAGAGCACCATCAGTCTCGTTCTTGTCATTTGATTCAGTTGTCCGCGTAGTAAGCAAGGACCAAGACCACAAGAGTTTATGATTCAGGAGCTGTCTGGAGTAGAGTCACTCTCAGGTGCTAAAATGACAAGTGTGCTGTGAGAGACCAAACCCTGTCAGGTCCTGTGGTGGTGTCCTCAGTGATACCCTTCCTGTGCACATAAGGTGTGAGGGATTTCCATCTGGCACGTGCTGTTGTCCTGCCAGAGTTCCTGCATCACTGAAGTGTAGTTTGGGGAGTTGGCATGGGACTTGTTAAGCTCATTCAGGCACTTCACCCAGGGGAATGTAAGCACTCCAAGGGGATTTCATGGCAGAACACATGCTGCAGTAGTCCTAGGGTGGGGAAGCAATGCCATACTGCTGCTACTGCAGGGACTCTGCTTTCCAGCAGCTGGCATGGGCAGAGAAAGGTCTAAGGCACGTTTGAGCAGCTCCCCTCTTCAACTTTTATACATGATAATAAGGTAAAAGGGGTAAGCAAACTCTTAGCTTATTTTACGGATAACATTAGAACATGGTTTTTGTTGCAGAGACAATGCTGTTTTACTTAATTTCTTTTCTACTTTTGCAGTGCCTCATTTAAAATGAGGGGATGTTTTCTATTTCAAAACCTGTTCCAAGATCTGCCTGTTTTTCTCTCGAGTAAAATCACCTCTAAGTCCATATGGGTTTCACTGGAGAAAGTAAAATTGTTCAAGAAAGGTAATTTAGGGACATCCCTAATCATTTACAAAAGCAACATGGGTACGACTTTAAGGTGTTCCCAACACAGTAAAGTGCTACATAATATGTATACAGAAACAAGTCTTTCGTTTCGGATCCTTAATTGTGTTTGCCACAGCCAGGCTTCCCAGGCATCCTGAAGTGCTGAAGCAGGTTTTCCCCATATAAATTGTTGAGCTTTTAGGCTTGGGATTTCCCTCTTTTCTACAGTGGCATACTGTGGATTTTGTCCACACTTGGCAATATCATGTCTGTTGCTGACTGACAATGGAGCCAATCTAGAGTAGTATTGCAAGTCATCTGGCATGCTAAAAGTGAACTGAGCAGCTTTGGGAAGGCCCTAAAGGGCTCCTAAGCAAATCTAAATCCACTCCAGAGAAGAGTGTGAAATTGCCAATGAGAAATTGTGGGAAATATCACCAGGGAGGAACTAAGAATACTAAATGAGCTGTACTTCACAAAGTTTACTAGTATAACCTGTCCTTTCAGTAGCAGTGATGGCAGACCATTTTCATGTCTGGGCATTGTGAATGGTGCCACTACCTGTTAGTAACATATTTGTCAGCAGTGCTAATGGGTCCCCATTGCTGCACTGCAGTGTTTGATGATTAAAGGGAACTATTACATCTGTTTGACACTTGCAAAAGGTCCACATATTTGCTCCAAGGTAAAAAAAAAAAAGGGAATATCATTGTATTTTGATCCTCTATATTAGAGCTTATCCTGGTGCTCTCAGATTGAGCCCGAGAACTTGTGCCTGTGCAGTACTTATTCTCCGAAGGCATCCTCCAGCTGAAAAGTAAAGAAATAGAGAACTCAATATATTGCTTGGCTCAGCGTTCAAAAGCAATTCCTTGTTTCCCAAATGAATTTGTCTGGCTTCAGTTCCCAGCCATCAGTTCTTCTAGTGTAATTTCCCTGCTGGACAAGAGAGACTCTAAGTACCCAGTGTTTGTTTTCTCCCCAGGAAAGTGCTTACACTGTATAAACCAGTCACTTGTCAATCTTCTCTTTTATAAACTAAATGTATCGAGACTTCTGTAGTCTCTTACTATATGGATTTTTTCATATAGTCCCTGTAGTCAAGGTTTTGGGGCTGTTTTCTGTGTTCTCTCCATTTTTTTTCTAAGACAGGAGCACGCTGTGTGCTAACACAAGGTTTCACAAGTACTGCATACACTTCCCTGCTTCTTGTTACCCTTTGGTATTCAAAGTTAAGGAATAAGTTACCCTTTTCATACAGCTAGGATAATACTAGAGCTGGTGGGCATGTATAGATATGTGTGTAATGTAATGCAAATCCTTTCTGGTATCACAGAGGCATTCCCCTTCCTGCAAGTAGATTTGCATTTCTTATTTGCAAAGTCTTTGCACTTAGTTAAACTAAAATTTACTTAATTTGACTGGGCCCAGCTTGACAGTGATCCCCATCATTTTCACTGGCTTGACCTCCTCCTGATGGGTCACTGAGCTACAACTTGTCACCTGCAAATCTGTCAGCACGTGATCTTGTGTTTGCTTGCAGATTTCATGCCCATAGTTGATGTTCCCTTCCCTATGATTTGTACACCTCTGTCTACATGTTGTAAACCATTAAAGAGTTCTTTCATTTTCAAAGTTTTGCTCTTGGCTTTTGCATTTTAGTGAAAGAGAGGAGATAGCAAAAGTCCAGATCTTCAGAGACTTGTGTTTGGGGCAGAGGTTCTTCACAGTGGCATGAGTAGACAGACATGTCTCATGGTTTTTGAAGAGCTCTCATATTCCTCTTGCAGCAGAATGAATGGATAACAGATAATCCAAAGCAGCTCACCAGACCTGCCAAAACATAACTGCTCATCTGGCAGAAGTTACAGAATATAAATTTTATTTCACAGCTGGGCTGTTAATCTCATTATTATGTTCACTTGTCAGAGCATGTTAATATAACCAAGTGAAAAATGTTCCTAGAGACATGTTATTGAATATTTAAAATGAAGAATTAAGCGTGACTTTCAAAGCATCTGAGAGAAGTGGTGCTAAATCATGGTGGTTTTAAGGGAGGGTTGGCTTCCCTATATGTGTTCTGAGAGTCCCCCTAAATGCAAACCATAGAAAAGTCAGAAATCAATTGAGTAATAGAAAAATATTATGTTTTTCTTTAAAATCTCCATTTTTTATTGGTATAGTAATTCTTTTTGTAATGAATATTCATTAAGGATTGAAGTGGAGTGGGAACTCTGCACATGCAAAATATAAACTGAAAATTTGGTCAAGAGAACTATGCAGACAGGAAGAAATGTAGAGATTAAAAACTTCATTGATAAGATTATGCTGGGTTTTTGTGCTATGTCCCTGCAGATTTAAGACCTGAAATTAGCAGGAAGTTTGCACCTACATTGTGTAAGTGCTCAAACTTACTTAGTACACAAAGGCCCCACTCATCCATATGATCATTTATTTTTCTCCATAAATACTTTGCTTTAAATCTTTTTAGATAGCAAGAGCCAGATGTTTAACAACTTCTGAAGGTATCAATAAAGCAAAATACCCAACTGTACGCAGGTTCACTGGAGACTAATTTGGTGTAGTCAGTAAATATAGTCCTTGAAAATTACATTCTCTTTTCTTCCAGCTCAGAAACAACAGGCCAGGTTTCATTTGCCTTACGGATTTCAGTGTGGCTGTTGGTATGAATGAGCAAGAGGGCTGTGACAGGGCATGGAGATGTAGTGTACAGGACCTGGGTTCTGAGACACTGAAAAGAGATTTCTTCCTCCAATGTAATAATTCAAACCTATACATCTTTTCTCTGATGGTGTTTGTAGGGCTCAGGAGGAGGAGGTAAATTATAACACATTTAGTGCTATTTGTCTGTGTGGCAGGGAGCAGGGGAGTGGAGCAGGCCATTTCCTGGGCAGGATGCAGGCTCCTGCTTTTGTGCAGCACAGAGCTGAGGCACCTGGTGAGTCAGCCTGGGGCATTGGGACACTTCAGTGCCTCAGTGAAGAGCCTGGGGAAGTCTAGGGTAGAGACACTGAATGCTTCTGCTGGAGGCAGCGCAAATTTTGGGATGGTCCATACAGAGTTAGAGCTAATAAAGCCCATCTGGGTGTAAGTGTGTCTGCTCCCCAACCATCCAGGCTTCAGAAGAACTTTCTAGCTTGGAAGCAGCACCAGATTCACACTGGTCCTGCAATTCTGTATTGCTCAGCCCACAGAGTACCTTCTGCTGGGACCCTTGCAGAGCAGGGCACAGGGATAGTGAGGCAATTCTGCAAGGGCATGAAAAATCCGTATGGATGTTATAGTTTCAGCTGAACACCAGCTGTGCTAGAGATGGGTTGTCTCAGGGCAAAACTGCTCCAGTGTCTCCAGCTCAAAGTTTGATACCAAGCAATTCGTCGCTCCACAGATGGGGAAACTGGCACCCACAGACTTGTCCAAGGACACACAGCAGGCTGGTGGCAGAGCTAGGAGTAAACCCCAGATTTCCATCACTGCTTCTTTCTTTTATCCACTAGGCCATGAGACACATTGATTATCCTTCTGTGCTTTGCTTGTGTCCTTTCTTAAGTGGAAAAAATCATCGCCAGTATTAGTGGACTGTAAATTTCCCAGATAAAACATACGTGCACACACATATATTTAGGTGTTTGTATTATTTATTACTACGTTTCATAGGCAGAGCCATTTGAGATAAATCCTTACCACTAATTTAGACCACAATTCCACATTGGTGGTCCTTTTGGCAATTGGTCATAACACTCATGATTGAGTTTCCCTTCCTTTCCCCTGCCCCTTGAGTACCACATGTGTATCCACATGATCTATTTTACATCTATTTATGGAGGTACATCAGCACAATGTAGCATCTGTACAAAATAAAGTTATAAATTAAAGGAAACGTCAACTCTTTACTGGAGCTGCATTTTCCAGGAAGATAAATGCAGTGAAATAAACGCCTAATGAGGGTATTTCTGGCAAGATGGTCCTGGAAATATTCTTTATAACTTCTTTGAAAGTTGCACGTCCCACTTCCCTTTTGGGACGCCTGGGTCCTCCTTCTATCCCATTTAATGTTTTAGGTAACCAGCCATTAATTAAATGTCGTGGCTTCCCAGCAGTAACGCAGCAGTGGTTTGGTCCAGCCACTCTCTTGTAGGAAATGTGCAGGATGGATCAGCCAACTGTTTGGTTCGGGTCAGTGCTGACCTGCGCTCGCCTCGTCCCGGCGTGTCGGCTGCGAGCTCCATGTATAATTCAGAGCTCCACAGGGCTGTGACGGGAGCTTTTCCGGCCATTGCTTGGACAGATGGTGAGCAGAGCACGGAGCAGAGAGCACACGATAGATTGGTGCCAAGACTGGGACTTGGTTGCCAAAATCTCATGTGAAGTAGGGCTGTGCAGATGAAATAGAGACATTAATTATAGTTTGTTAATGTTCATTAAAACTTTTGGTCCTTATAGTCCTGCTGAGATGAAAAATTCCAGAGCAAACAGAAATCCGTAGGAACTCACCATGTTTTCTACAAAGGTCTCCCTCAATCTGTGATTTTAAGTTTGCTTTCTTTCCCGAAGATATTTAGTTGCCGCATGTAATGGCTTCAGGCTTCTGACTGTTATGAAATTGAGACTGAGTCTTTAAGTGAAAACAAACCCCTCACTTCAGTAACAAACCTAGAATTATTTCTGCTCATTCCACTTCATAGTGCTACAGCAGTTTTTAGTAGATACAGGGTAGTTTGACAGATTGTGATAAAAGCAGTGATAAATACATTACTATTTATACTGTAAAACTGACTAGATAAAAACCTAGAGCATTGTCCTAATCTGACTTCCAATATAGAAATCCTCTGTCCTTTAAGCCTCTTTTTGGGGGATTCTGGCTGGGAACAGAGCTCTGCTTTTATAGGCAAATTGCAAGATCCTTCCAGGCAGGGACAGGGCGTTGAGGGATGCAGGAGGGCACTTGTGAACCGGTGGTTTGCAGGAGGAGTAAGCTCCCAAGAAGGTGGTACTCAATGGAAAAGCCTCAAATATTTATGTTGAAGGAAGTTTTTCTCTCTCTCTTCTTTACCTTTTGGCTGTTAGTTGCACAACCCAAAACACACTGTTAATTCATTTAAGCTGACTTTCTCAACTTTGAAATACAAAAAAAGGCAGGTTGGCCTTGGAGAACATTTAGGCCCCAGTGATAGTGGTCTGATCTTATGCAGACAGATCCAGAAGCAGAATAAATGTTAAGGCTTGTGGAGTTTGTGCAGCTTCACAAAGATGGTAGGTCTGCTGTGCAAAGAGAAAGCGTGTATTTTCATATTGATATTGCTTCAGGTTGCTCAACTTCTTTTGGTAGGTAGAGATGAAAAAAGTTACCCAGAGAATAATTCTTCAAATATACCAGAAAGTTCTGCAAGTAAAGCACTGAATTTCTCTAAGAAGCGTGATGCATAACCAGGAAAAACAATGACTTCCCAATTTGATTTGGGAGCTCAGTTGTACTGGAGATCATCATCACTGGGAGATGACATCATCGCTTACTGTCCATTTTAGTAGCTTACAAAGCCAGGTAGCCTTTCAGGCCACTGAAATGCAACTGGATTAAAGGAGAATATTTTATTGTACACACCAAACTACTTTGGAAATGTGCACCAACATGTGGTGTCCAGGGATTACTTCAATCCCTTGCTTTTCCTTTATTTGTTGTATATGTTATACGGCAACAAGAGTTATTTGAAATTGGCTCTGCCTTTTAATCTTAAAGGAATGAGGCTTTCTTGGCTGCTAATGCTGGCATAGTTTTTAATTCTTTGCAACTTGTACTAAGCACATTTCTATAAAGCTCTTCCTAAGAGGTAACGTGCATTTTGGTTTTGTTTTTGAAATCCACACACTGCTTTTCTGTTGTGCTTATGAGCTTTCTTTGTTCTAGCATTTAAGACTCAATTCAACGGGAATGCTTCCCTCAAAAGCAACAGAAATGGACAATTATCTAGCTACTGGGAGAAATATTTTACAAATGCTTGTATGTTCTAAACAGACGTTTTAATCCTCATGGAAAACTATCCAGTAGGGTTCCATAATCTGGAAACATTACAATTTTTTTACAAAACAAGTTATTCTTTTGTGTTGTTGCCCTGCAGAGTTCCTTGGCAAGGAAACCATTCTGTGTTCAGTAGAGATAGGTAAAAATATTAAAAATTGCAACTTCAGGCCAGATTTTGAAGTACTTTATGTTTACATTTTATAGAGGAGATGTGTTGACTTTGGGTTTTAGCAATATAGTGGAAGACCTTCACGTACAGGAGATTGCAGTGAAATTTCCTCAGAATGAAAGTCCCGATTTGCTGCTTCACATTGCATTAAGTTCAGTGGTGAAAATACATATAACAGCTGTAATTCTGCTGGAATTCCTCATTGAGACATTATTACAAACGACTCTTAAGAATGCTTTGTCAACTCCCTCTCTGCCCATACTAGCAGGAAGAAATCATTGCCCATAGCTAAGTCTCGTAGGAAAAATGCTAGTGTTTCGGAGACCAAAATTTTCTATACTATGTATCAGTCTTTCTAATTTACTGCCCTGCTGTTGCCAACAGGCATGGTTCAGGGCATGGCTGGTTTCTTAGCTCATGAGTGAGAAATAGAGCATGGGGAGTGTCATGGTTTGAGAGCCCTAAAATCCAATTCCCTAGTTCTAGCCCCCCTCCCACATCTCCACCCAGTGTGAGATGGATTTTCCAGACACCACACAAGACTCAGAATGGGGGAAAGGGTTATATTACAATGACTGTACATCCCCCACCACAGAGAGGTTTGACTGTTGATGCTGGGCGATGGAGGCTCTCCAGAGCTGGAGACAGATCCCACGACAAGATGGGACAGAACAACCCGTGCAGTTCACAGCCTGTAGTGTTGAAGTACAGGGGAGCTGCTGGCAAGTGGAAGTTACATCCCAGGCTGTAAAATGTGATGGAGATTCACAGACTTGCTGCCTACTCTGCCATTCCTGTTAGTAGGGTGGCACCATCTGCCTGATGGCCAGGCAAACATTTAGGGAGTTTAACCTCCTAAACTGCCCATGAGTTGTGGATTTTAAAAGGATATCTATGATTCTGGCCACAGCAAGATATTAAATATGTTTATGCAATGATACCTTTGTGCCCTCCTGAAATCAATTCCTGTGGCATTTGATGTGACCCAGAATTTGTCCTGCAAAATTGCCTGATTAGGCAGTGGGCTTCAACAATATTCACAAGTAGTGTGTCATGCAGGAGGAAAAGGGGACTGGAATCCTTTTTTTTCCATCCCCCAAAAAGCAGTGTCCCCATACTAGTGCTTCATCCTCTATGTGCTACATCAACATTGAGAGTTTCAGAATGTCAAACAGAAACTTCCAGGAGCATTCAAATATACAAACATTTGCCGTTGTGCAAACTGTAAATTGTTTGTTCCAAAGAAGTTCCATTTATTGTTACCTTAGGCTAAATCAAATTGCAGAGGAGAGTAATTTATTACAAACATGATATTTTGTGGCAGTTAAACCCATTTACTAGCAAATCTGGAAAGCAAAATTCTGCAATTGCAAAGGTCTTGGTACAGAAAATATTGAGAGGAAAACTAGTAATGGCTGAGTAGTACTTGTTGTCAGTGAATATGCATGATTAAATAATAAGTGAAGTTAAATTGGTGGTACCTCTCTAATTTAATCTCATCTTCTAGTAAAAAAGATACCAACTGTAACTTCAACTACTAGAACCAACTATTTTATCCTGAGAAAAGACATTTACTACTCATTTAATCTGCATTCAGATGAAAAGACAGTCCCCTTATTATTTTTAATTCCTTCATAAATTTAGAATGATATTGCTTTCATGACCTTGTTATAATTAGCAGTAGCAATTTCTTGTTAATGAGCTATTACCTGCAAATCCATATAATTCATCTGACAAGCTGACAGCCTGACTAATTAACAAGGTTTGACCAGTATCTGAAGCCCTCTGCAAAAGATTTTCTCCTCTGACACTAAAAAATGTTCTCTGAGGTACCATATATAAATATATCAAACACTGTAAATGGTTTCTGCAAAGAGGTTACAAAATCATCCTGCTGAGAAGTTTGTCTGTAACATTCATCTAGAATAGAGACTGGTACCTAAAAATCCTATTTTGCACCACGTTTATCCTGTGATTAAAACCGTGCTGACACCACTAATATTTATAAATCACTGGCAATCTAGAGCATTATTTCTACATGACTTGCACAAAAGATTTTAAAACAGAGAACACCAGGCTGTCCTGCATGAAAAAGCCTCTAGATCTCTGCACTAGCAGAAAAAAAAAACACTTTTGAAAAACCATTTGCCTGTTTTCAACAGAAACTGTACCATTAGCTTTCAGGGCCTGATCAGTCAGTCCTCCAGTGAGTCATTATTCCTTGCACTTCAGTGGAATACGGATCTGGCCCTGGCCCTTCTTGGCTGTACATTACTACCTAGTCTCTCTCCATCAACTTTTCTGCACCCTTGTAAGTAATAGGAAATATTTTCTTCTTTCTAGGAAGTATCTTTTAAAAGGCATTAAGGCAGGTTTTTGTGGCTTGGGGTTCAGTAATGCTCAGAAAGGCATCTTGTAATGTTACAGCTGCTGTGTGGATTTATTGATACACATGACACTTTACTGTGAAAAGGCAAAGTCACTGCCCAAGGCAGTTTGCAATTCAACATGCAGTGATCTTCTGCATAATGTGTGGTAATTTTGTGTGGACCAGATTCAGTGCACACTCTCTGATTTTCAGAGTTGCTATGAAAATTAGATTTGTTATTGTTTGTGAAGCCATTAGAAACCAGAGGGATTAACCGGAAGAAAAGATGAGGAGGAAATTACAAATTCTGTCATCAGGGTAGTGTTTGAGTGATGTGAAGTAAATAAAGCATGAGACCATGCAATGGACAAAGGGGAAAAAACAAAAGATTGAATAGCTTCTCTTTACATGGACAGCATTCCTCCTGTGCAGTGTATGAGGCAGTGGCTCTGTGGAAAAAATACACTGTGTACATGTATCTGGACTGTCTGGTGCTGCACTTGCACAAAGAGACTGTATTAAGGTTGCAGATATTTCCAGCTTTCAAGCACTTGGCTTCACTCCCTTTGTTTTTTGGGGATGCTTTCTGTGACTCTGTTTAGGATATGTTGTGGGAACCACCTCGAAACTCATCTGTCATGAATTGAGATCCAATTACAAAAGATATTGTGCAAATACATAAGAAGATACTGACCACAAGATCACAAGAATTGACCAAATAATTTTTATCTTTTTTTTTTTTTAAGGTTAGTAGTCAAAGAAAAGATAAAGGGAATTAATTTCATCTCTGATTCAGTGACTGTATTTTTTTGAGGTTCACAGAGAAGGGGAAAAGGAAACCCTTAGAAAGCTTTGTTTAACAGCCATATTAAAGCCTAAATGACAGATCTCATTTTGGTCACTGAGATGTTTTTACACAGGGAAGGAAGAAGCATCATAGAGAAAACTGTCACAGAAGTGATAACAAGGAGGATGTGGGAGTGCAGGCACAGCCTCGTTGGTGAAGCAGCCAGGATGAATGTGTGCAGCTTCAGGTTCATGTGTTCATAAAGGCAGCAGAGACCTCTGGGAGCATCCATGGCTCTCTCCCACACTGATTTGCAGGGTGAATGGTGTGGTTCCCTCTCTGGTGTATTTGTTGCTGTTTGGTTAAAAGACTTTCTTTTCTCCTACAGAATTCCAATAAAAATAAAGTTTGTTTTATTTAGCTTTCAAGTGGTGACTAACTGATAAATTTAGGTAGATTTTTTGGGTAGTTTCAGCTTTATTTTCCCCATGGGGAAAATTCATCTGTCTTTACAGTTCAGGGAAGATTTTCATTCTGATTATAAGGGAGGAGCTCTCAACTTTCGTACCCTGATTTCTTTCCTTCTCACTGCTGTTTTGCTTTATACCTTTCTGTTATCCTATTGTGATACAGAGGAGAACTGTAAAATTCCCTACTGGTGTCATTTCTCATTTTTTATTTCTGGAGGAGAAGTTTTTGACAGACTTTTGATTGTGGCACATTCCTTCCCTTGTTAAATCAGTGACAGACATTTTTAGCTGCTCAGTCTGCTTTCTCCCGTGAGGAACATTCTCACCACAAAAAGAAATAACGATATGCTGCAACCCTGCTGCAGCTGGGAGCTGTGCTGTTGTGGGAGTGTCCAGGCAAAACCCCACCAGAGTTAGTTCTGTATTTTACCTCAGTCCAGGCAGTTGCAGTGAAGCCCATGTCTGGAAATAAGGTGACTTCAGCTCATTACAGTAGTGTAAAGTATTCCTGTACCATATCACCCAGCAGCATTTATGTTAAAGCAGCTGACACAAGAGTGTCAGTTTAGAGAGAGACCTGTTTTTGCAGTGAGCTGTAGCCCAAGGTCTCTGCTTAGCAGGACTTTTAAGCAAACAAGTAGTGCACTGATGTTGGCACTTAAATTTACACACTTTTAAGCACTCTGGCAAGCAAGGACTTGAGCAGAAGCTGTTTTGGTATGGAACAGAAATCATGTGAAACCCTGAGGAGAAGGTATCAGTAAAAGCATTTGCAAATTTCAAGGCTTTTTTTTTTTTTTTTTTTTTTTACTTTGTTTGGACCTGGGAAGGTCTGCAGCAGAGTGTTTGAGCTCTTAGACTGAATAGCACTCCGACCTCGTGCAAACTGGGTGCTGTGCTTGCTGTCTGATGGTGAGAAGGCTTTGTTTTGCGACACTGCATCATTTAAGAATTTTGGTTCTTAGTGCAGACATAATAAATTGCCTACATTTCAAGGAAGAAAATGAGGAGCAGCACCTGGGACTGCATGGGCTCTCCACAGATGCCGTTTTAGCCCAGCAGTGTGTCCTGTGTCAGGACTGTGGAGCTGAGCACACAGCAGCTGTCAGCCTGCAGAGAGAGCAGCGGGAGCGTGTTTCACTGCAGGAACCACTCTGTCCTCGGCCACTTGGGCTCCGAGTATTGCAAATGACGTGCAGATTAACTTGAGTGCAAACAATCCTGCTGATGGAGGCAAGAGGCAGCAAACCTCTTTCACTGGTTATTTCCAAAATGTAGAGTATACTCTTAAAGTACCAGTAGGTTGTTGGAATGTATAGTGGGATAAGTGAACTTCCCCTTAGGACAGAGGATGGCATGATGAATGAGAGGCTCGCAGTGACAGCTACCAGGACACTTCTTGGATAAAAATGCCATTTATCTTCTCACAAAGCACATCTCTATTGTAGAGCATCAGCCATGTCAGTGTTAGGAATATTACCAAAATTCAGGCAGTAAAAGCTTCAAGAGATGGGCAGGCTTTGGTGCTATCATGGTGCTTCTGCCTCCAACTGTACCGGCCTACTTGGTGAATTATTGTTATTGTATTTGTAAATAACTCTATGCAGACAATTTGCATCTTAACCAATGCAGCACATTTGCTTTGTGACAGCTTTAGCACCCTGATTACATATAATATGTTTAGGCTGTAGGGAAGAACTGTTTCTCTTCTTCTTCCCTCCTCACTCACACGTGCCCCTCCTGTCTCTCACCCTCCTCAGAGCAGACGGGCAAGAAGCAGAAGGGGAGGCAAGGGGGAGCAGCACTCACTCTCCTTGTCCTTGGCTTGTTAGGAAAGGTGTCCTAGATTCATGGTATGACTTAGAGAAACCACAGGACCCACGCAGGATAACCTAACCCCACTTAATCCCAGGGTTTTGCCCTCAACAAGTACCATCCATTTTGAGGCTGACGGAGATGTTCCATTCGTCTCCAGTGCAAGGACAGTCTCTGAGGAGCTCCCAGTAAGGGACACTGTGTCCATCCCAACTACTCCTTCAGAGAGAGATGTTTTTCTAGAGCACTGCTGTCTGTCCAGGCAGGACACAACCCTTGGTTTTAAAGCTACATTTACAGAGGATGAGGCCTTGGCAATTTTCACCTAACCCCTGGGTTCACACTGAGCCAGAGCTCAGGCAGCTCAGGCTCAGCACTGCAGGAATTCAGCAGCCATCAGTGTAAGAGAGCCGCTGGTGTATCTCCATTTATTCAGTCCAGGAGTGATTAACTATGTAATAGCCCACAGCTCCAGGAGTGCCTGTCCTGCAGAAGGCTTAAGATAACCATTTTACAAAATACAGGAAAAGTGTGAAACAAAACACAGTATTCTTTCAGGCAACAAAACACATATTAAATATACCTGGATTTAGGCTCTGGAGAAAGCATGACTCTTAGTCTCTGTCCAAAGAATTATAGTCTAATAAGTTTTAGCACAGTTAAATAGATGATAACAGAAGAGATTAATGTGTAAATAAATTTTAAACCACCAGGAAAAGTTTATTTCTGTCTTGTCACAAGCTGACTTTTGTGTGTGATAAGACCAGAAATAGTTTGGTAATTATTATGAATCTATTGTATAGGCAGGGAGAATGGTCATCATCAAAGCTAGTTTTTTGTGCAATAGCATATTGGCATTTCTGTGCAATTAATTAATTTTATCACTGGAAATTGTGACCGTTCTGCCTCTAGACACTATTACAGAGAGGCTCAGCATGTCAGAACAGTTGGGACAGAGGCTGGGAAGGTATGGCCATCAGCAGCTGTGAAATGCAATTCAACCTGCAGCTCAGGAAGTCCTTACAATGCTGATTGCTGAAAGGATGAAGTGTGTTTCAGGGGAAGGGTTGTTGTTTTCCTTTGGTGTTCATCCCAGCCACTGTCAAAGAAAAGACAGGAGGATAAATGAACTTCTGGCTGACCCAGTATGGCTGTTTGTATGTTGTAAGGATATTGTTTAATTACTCAAGAGCAAAGAAGAAAGTCTTTAAAATAGCATGGCATCACTGAAAAATGGTAATAGGCTGGGACAATTGCACAGGTTTTGACTGAGGTGTTGCTGATTTAATAAGCAGTTGAGTCTTGATGGAGTTCACTGTCATTCCAAATGCACTTTTAAAGTGTGGCTTTAATTTTGGAGTAAGATCTCTCCAGGCTGAGAGCTGTGTGCCAGTATAATTTGTTAGCAAAGTGCCACGTGTACTAGTAAGTACATCTACAAAGAAGTTGATGTAGAAGTAAAAGATGGCAAAGACTTTAAAAGCATTAATGAGTTGGAAACAGGTCAGCAATAGAGTCCTGGCTCGTTAAAGATGTCCTCTTGGTTCAGAATAATTGCCAGTGTAAGTTGAGCTGGCATTCTCAGTACAGCAGACTCAGATGAACTGCAGGATTAGAAGTGAATGACCAACTGTCCACTTCCTTCTGCTGCTAGGAGGATGGGGAAATGTCCATTTCTAGCATTACTGGCTAAAATGATGCTTCAGTACTTTCCCAGCTTTTTCTAAAGGTAACCCTCCCCTTTAAGAATTCATTCATCAACATGAAATCCAGATTTGTGAAATTATATTTGGCTAGACCCTCAGAGAGTGTAAGCCCCAGAGAATTGTCTATATACAGCGAATAGGAATCTGTCCCATTAATCTTATTGCTCTACTAAGAAAGCAGCCATATCACCTAGACCTTCCCTCAGGCCAAAACTGCCAAGAGAACTCAGAAAAAGGGCCCATTTACAGATAAGCAGGTTTTCAGTCAAGCCTGGGGACTGCTTTCCTATTTGTTTACTTCTCCTCTTAACCTAAAACTAATTTAAGGAATTTCGTGTTTTGTATTTTGAATAACTTTTCTTCTGCAGATAAATTGCTAAAATGACCTTTCCCTAAATCCTATTAGTGACTCCTACGTTTAAGGGGTAATATGTTTTGTTTCTATCTGTAAAACAGGGAAAAAAAATCAAATAATGTGTGCAGAGTCATGAGAAAGATGATTTCATTAGATGTGGGAAATTTTGAAGATGAAAAATGTGCCGAGATTAGATTTGGACAACAGCACTTCAATAGTCAAGCCCACAGAAAACAAAACAAACCTGAGCAACTAAGAAATTCTTTGGGAGAAAAAAAAATCACGAACTTTTTGCTAAAAGTCTTCATAAGTCCCCTGGGTTTTAGTGTTTCCCTCTAAATTAGGATGTAGGTCATCTTGCTTCATTGAGATGGAGTATATCACATAGATGATATCTGTTGGGAGTAGTTTTCATTGGTTGTGCAAGCTCTCATTTATTTGGGAATTTTTCATGCAGGTAATCCCACCAACATTAGTCCATAGACTCACAGACCTTCCAGAGACAGTTCGTTAGTTCACCTGATTTCATCTCGTGTGCATTATGGGCAATTAAATTTTCAGTCACCCCCTGTGCAGAGCACAACACAGGGTGTTTTAGAAAGATCATATAGTTTAGGAAGACAACTTGTCTTGATCTCACAGTGTGGAGAGCTGAAGAATCCACTGTTTCCCAGAGTCATCTCTTTTGATTGCTGTTTAGATTTGCTGTTTCAAACTGGTATTTTGTTTGCAATTAAAACTTTCCTGGGTTCCCCTTTCAGTTCTTGAAATGCCTTTTCTGCTGTGCTAAGAAATCTTCCACTGTCTTGCTTTTCTTCCCAGTGAAATCCTTGCACGTTCTAATGTAGGCACTTTCTAATCCTCTTATTGACAAACTGAGCACACTGGTCCTTGAATTCTTCCTTTAAGGCCTGTCCCTCCTAGGGTGTTTACCTTTCTCAGCTGGTGCCAAGTCCAACATCTCAGGACAGTTCCTGTAACAGAACTAGCTGCATAATTAAGGAAATTTTCACAGAATTGTAACCAAAGATGGTAAATTGAGGACTTGGTTAAGTAGGTAAAGTAGCATTGACTGTGAATTCCTATCAGATAGGATGGGAGCTGGACTGTGCCTTTGCACAGGCGTAAAGAAGAGTGTTGTTCAGCACTGGATGCTGCCAAGTAGTTTAGTTAAATTTGCTGCAGTCAGCCGGTCCACATTTGGCATACAAAGAAATTGCACACAACTTGCTGAAATGTAATCACTGAGTCACATCATTGAGTGCTTAATCTCTAGGAAAGTTAACTTTTTCGGCACAGGGTAGGTCACATCAGCAGGATTCTTTCTTATTTATTCCCAGGTGCTGCTAATGCCTTCTGCTCCCCTTACAAGAGAGATTGTGGGCAGTGCTATGGGAACTGCTTTGATGTCATATCACGTTGCTTTTACACACACATCAAAAATGCAAAAGCACAGCTTGCTTACTGTAGCTCAACAAAGGGACAAGTGCACTTAAATCAAAGAGCTTGCCAATACCAACATCTGAGTGTGTAGGCTTCATTATTAGACAGATCTTTGGGGGCTTTAAAACATGGTGCCATGTAACGAAATCCTCAGATGCCACAAATGAGGCTATTCCCCTTACTGTACTTGGCAGGAATCTGTTAAATGAGCAGCTCTTCCTTTGGCAGCTGTGCCAGTAGGAATAAAATGCAATGAAAAGGCTGTGCCAGTATTTACTGACCGCACAGCTGCACTCACAGGCAGAGTTACAAAGTCATTTCTTGACATGCCTCCTGTGACAGGTTCCTGCTCAGCATTCTAATTTCCTTGATGCTCTCTTCCCAATGTGTGATGTTCCTTTGAAACATCACTATTTATTCATTTGACAGTTGCAATGTCAATGACAAGGAAAGAGAATAACAACCTGTTACTTTGCAAAAGTAAGTCGGAAGTAAGAAAGTCAAAGTCCTTGTCGAGTTTTCAATCTTCATCTCTCTGTTCTACCCCAAGAAATATGGAGTTTTCCCCCACCTGAAGACCCCTCAAATGACTTTGTATATTCTGGTTATGTACATTAGAAGACAATCATCTGTTCTTCAACATTAATGCTTTTCTGACAAATCAGCAAGGAAATGGAAAGACTCTATAGCCTCTAAGGCAACAGTGGTATTTTTGCTTCAGTCACTTGATTTGACATTTCTTTTTCAGAGACTCTGTCCAAAAAAAGCACCCCTGCTCCTCCCCTTAGCCTCCTTTGACTCCAAGTAGAGCTTCTTACCTGTATTTCTGCTTGCTTTCTTTGATACTTCTAAAGCGCCACCCTGAAGTGAGAACGGGCCTAATGAAGGAGTTCCTTGTCTGTGATTCTGCTTTGAATCTAAAGGCAATAAGGAAGATTTTCTAAATCCCCTCTTACCTCTGTGACTTCAAGCCACTCTTAAACTAGCAATGCAGAGCACTTGCAATTAAACTCCAGGCAGACTTTTTGATGACCTTCAGTGTCCATGGGCGTTCACTATCCTGCAAACCTCCTCCAGGCTATTCAGACTAAAACTCAAGTGCTTACGTAGACGAAGATGGAGAGGGAATGAGGTGACTGAGCAGCTGTGACTTACACAACTATAATTAATCATAGGAGACCTTTCATCTTGATCCTCACGCTTGGGACCTGCAGAATTTTGACAACCAAAATGAAGGTAGGGCGTTCTAAACACAATTGAGAGGTTTGTGTATCAGGTTTCTGTTCACCTGCAACTGGACGGTCATAATCTGCTTTCAAAACACTGGCAGCTTAGCTGGCTAATGAGTCTTTTTTTTTTTTTTAAGAGAAGGAAAGGAAATCAAGCTACGCTTTCTGCATTGTTAAATCCTTTTTCAAAAAGGATTTTTGAAATCAGTTTAGCAGTTTAGAAAGAGGAAAGCAGTTACAATCTATCAGGTAGCCAGATTGGAAGAAAATACAGATAATGTCATGGACAGCTTCATGCTTACTCAAACTCTTCCTGCCAGGGCGGCAATAGGGGTTTAAAATGACATTTGTAAATTATATGACAAAAACCCCATTTTCCTTCTTATGGGTGGTGGCAGAGTTCTGGTTGCAAAGGTCAGTCCTGAAGACACAAACACAACTGAATGAGAAATACTGTGCTTTCCTAGACTTCTTTGCACTTCAGAAGGATTAGTTCAGGACACTAACACAAACATATTTGATATTATTTTCTGTTTTGGAAAAACAGCAATCCAGAATTCTCTTTGTATTTTGTCCCCTTGTTGACTGACTTGCTCAATTTTCTTAATAAATTGTCTCCTGAAGCACTTGTTAAAAAAGGAAGCTGCTAAGTGCTGCTGGTACATCCCTGTGTATCCCAAGGAGAACATGTGCAAGATTGTGATGGCACTGAGATAATAATAGTAATGAAGGGATGAGACTCTGGAGCAGCTGTGTAAGTCAGTTCAAGCATCATGCATCCGTTGAGGGCACAGATAGCCCATAGATGTTAGGTATGTAAACACAGTATGTGTATCTGTGAGTACATAAATTCCCAGAGAACTGTCCATAAGAGTATCAGTGCATCCTTACTAATAGCCTGCTAATTGTTTGCTGGTTTCTATTGATCTTTAAATTGCATAAAGTCAAGATCAATTTCCTGAGTAATGCCTCTGACATTTGTAAGCAGTACCCAATATAATAATTGATCTTGGGTCGTCTTGTCTGGGACCAACAACATTGTAAATGTCCACTGATCAATACATTCCCAAACAGTGCTTTAGTGATACCTTTTGGAAGCAGCTGTATGTCTCATAGAAGCAATATACACTGCAGGAGCTTTTTTGAAAGCACAGAAAGAAGGGCCCACTTTTCCTTCTCTGACCCTCGCATGTGCCCATCTGTTCCCTGTGGAGTTGTTGTTTTTCTTTGAGCCTGTAAGAAATACAACACCTGTATTTAAGAACTATAATCTTGTTGGAAAACAGAGTCGTGGTGGGCATTGTAATGAAGTATGTTCAAGAAAACCACAAATTCCAGTTTGGATTAGATGATAAATGGCATTATACTTCAATGTGGGTAGCTTGTGGTAATTTTTCCAACCAGCACTGTCTTTCCATAAATCCTTCTGGACTTCCTCAGCCATCCAGTTTGGCAATGAAGAGAGAGGGATCAATTATCATTCCTTCCTTAGATTCATTCCCCTACCCCAAGCTGAGAGCACCTGATCTGATTCTCTGCCAACTGTACTTGCTTGAAGGGAGCTGAAATACATGTTATTCTTTTCTACTACTGACAACCCAAAGAGTTAAAAGAAAACAGAAATCAGGCTCCAAAAATGCGTGAGATAGTTTTAATATATATCTAAATGCCAGAATGGTCTTCAGGCATTGTTGGGAACTTCATCATACTTGAATTAGATCACTGAACTTCAGTTTTCTCTATAACCAACAGGATAAAGCCTAGTATTCTCCTCTAGATCCATGCCCCAAGGAGGCTCAGCATTAGAGCACCAGTCAATGCAAAACCTTATGCAGCAGGGTCCCACAGTGCAATCCCAGGAGAGGGCATTGGCACTTTTCCATCTTCTGAAGCTTCAGCGTCATTGGCTGCTCAGCAGAGAATATGATTTAAAGCAAAATTGTTTCTGCATTTCAGCTCTGGCTGGGTTGGTACAGTGGATGAAGGATAGGGTGCATGTCTGAGGTACCCCAGGAGCATGAAAAGAAGATCAAGGCATGAAGTTGTCACAGCCTGCCTTTTCCCCTTGTTCTTTGCTTTAGACACAATGGTTTGGTTTTCAGCTAATGGGAGAAGCTCAGTAAGATTTGCAAATGGAAAAATAACTCCAGCCTTCCCTGTGTGCTCTTGTTAATCACAAACTGTACTATAAACTCAATCAGATTCTGTTGTTGTTGCTTAGAGCTGTTCTGGTTTGAGAGGGAAGCTTCGGGGTGCACTGAGGACAGGATCATGGCTCTTGGTCTCCACTTGGGTTTTTTCAGTCCCCTTTGAAGTTCTTCTGCCTCGTGTTCTTTCTTGCAGTAAACATCAAAAACCAGTGTGGGTTTTGGCTGATATCATTAAGATAAGCAATAGGCAGTTGTGGGCTGAGCAGCTCCTGCTCCCTGAGGTCACAAAGTAACCTTAGCAAGCAGCCTGCGCTTCACTACCACTGCCTGCTGCTATCCCTTTTAATCCCTTCCGTCATTTGGATAACCTTGCTGAAGCCAACAGACTTAATCACATCAAGCTTACCTCGGAGTTCTACTTGCACTTGTTTTCTTGTGGGATCACCACTGTGGACCTCTGTGTCCAAAACTGAATCCTATAGTATGGAGGTTATTTTAGCTTCCATATGTGAAATGAACCTGACATCTGCCATCAGGTGGGAGGTCTCTGTTGAGAAAAGTCTCTGTGAAAATTTTGCACCAGCTAGGAAGAAGGTGGCAACAATGCTCCGGCTCTGTGCTAACTGTCTGAAGTTGTGAAATAACAGCCCTGTGCTCATGATAAGGAGGTAAGACTGAAGTGGGGGACAAGATTGCAATAGCTTGTTTTCCTCAATCTCACGCAAAGAGGAAGATCTCTCCAAGTGGTGGTGATTGGCACATAGGCCATGTTCTATCTAAATGAGAATACTTTTTCTACTTACCTTTCTAAGTTTTAGATAAGGGTCTATTAAGTTTCTGCACATCCCACATCAGCACTCAGGTACCGAATCAGAGCCCGGCATTCTCACTCCTCATTATGAGAGAAGCATTGCTGCCATACATAATAGAAGGCATGAATGCATCAAGAAAGACAAAGGTAATTTCCTTGGACTTGAAGACCTACATCTGGGAAATGCTAGAGTGACAGAAATTAGACATACTGCAAAAGCAATAAGATCCTTTTCTTCCTTCCTTAAAAGCAAATTAGGCTTCAAAAAACAAGGATCATTATAACTGGTCACTGGCTGTCAGTTTGACTGAACAGGCATAACTGCTCGGATTGTTAACAAGGGCTCTGACAAACAGGAATAGCTAAGTACGTGCAGAATTCCCCCAACAAGAAGTTAATGGATACTAACGATAACTACAAGAAATAGTATGTCATCTGGTGACGTGCTGTGTGCAGGATTGGTTTCTCATTACTACAAGCCAAGTCATGTAGAACTTCTAGTTTGCCCTTTACTGTAATTTATATCCACTGGGGCTCTAAGCAGATTCATAAAAAATGGCAACCAATCCATATCTATCATGTTTTATGTTTGGGCAAAGAATATGGGTATTACTTTTATTAAGTTTCATGAAATATCTGCTCTTATATTCATAGTGATAGATGACCCTGCCAAAGTTTTATTTTAAGGTGGGTTAGGGGCAGCAAAGAGAAGGGGGAGATGCTAAAGGAGAGAAGGGTGTTCAGTACGGTTTTTATTTTACTGAGGACAAAGAAGCCATAAACCCTTCTTGCCTTGGGGGAAGTATATGCAAGAGACTGTCTGGCATAGCCAGAGCTATCTGTAACTGGATAATATTTTCTGCAAGGCTTTTTAAATACATTTTGCCAAAGTAAATTGATCCTGACAGAAGCCTTCCTGTCACTACGACGTTCTCTCTTGAGCAAAGCCTTCCAGCTGTGCTGAGATTTGCCAGATTTACAGATCTCTCCTGGGGACTGGACAGGGTCTTTTGATATTAGATGTCTGAGTATGTAGCTGTACCTGACTTCCAAAATACATTTACTATCAAATACAGAGACTGCAGATAGCTTATACCTTTCTAATGGTTACTTTAAAAATACTTTGTCACAGAAGTATTTTCTCCAGAAGCAGATAAAGTAGGCTAGAAGATTTGCATTTTTTTACCTTATTAATCTGTTGTTCTCTTTTCTTTTTCAAAAAATTCAATGTATACATAACCCGGACTTAAAAAATCTGCAAACCCTGGAGAGGATGGTACAGAAGGGTTACTTGCAAGCTTCTTAAAATGAGGTATCATAGGGCTGAAAACAGGTGCTGATCTCTGTTGTGGTGCCAAGGGGTGCACAAGGCTATCAACCAGCCCACAGAGGAGGAGGATGGAGAGCTGCTGAGGGCATACTCTGCTCCTTTTGTGTCTTCAGTTTTACAGCACAGCTTTTCTGAGCAGTGGATCAGAGATCACAGAGCATTTCCCATACCCAGACACAGAGATACTTTCCAAATGCACTCTCCTCAAACCACAAGTTAATGGGCACAGGGTAAGGATCAGTGAGAACACCATTATGAGCAGGGATGGGGAGAGATGGTCTTGATGACCCGTTCTAGCCTTAAAAATCTGCGACGCCTGCAGAAAGCCCAGCGCGGCTACAGAGGAGCAAACCAGCACTAGACGAGCGAGCTCCTGGTTGTCAGTAAAACCACACAGATTAAATAGCAGGAGAGAGAGTCACTTTTCATCTTGAATCATATTGGCTTATAGAGGCAGCATACTATGTGGTAAACTCCTGCAGATTTCTGAGACCTCTTTTCTTGAATCAACCTGAGCATCAGCATGTTCAATTCTTGTTCTCTATCCATTGTGTGGTTTCACAGACTGTTGCTGCTATTCCCATTTTACACCACAATGTGTGGAAAATTCAGGTCAGTGTCTTACAAAGCGCAGCAGTAATAAGGTTACTCTATCTGCAGTTGTTTAAGGAAATAAGCAAGGCAACGTGCAACATCAGTGAGCATCCTCACACTGCTGACATTGTGCAGAATAGCCCAGTATTCACACAAATGAAGGTCAAATTTGTGTTTTGTTGCAAAATACGAAGTGATTAAATAAATAAAATGCTACATTTTTTTCAAAATTGCAAGGCAGTATAGTGCCTTAGCACCCTTATCTGGCAAATGCATGTCTTTGAAGGTAATCTTCAAATCTTCTGAAGCATCTGCTTTGTAAGTATTAGCAGGAATGAGACTTTTCTCATATAATTTTTTTTTTTAATAAAATTCTGTAAGGCATCATTTAAAGGATTAAGGGATTTGCTAGCTAAATCTATTAACTGTGTACTGCTCTGGGATAAATGCGTGAGTTTACTTGGGACAAGAAGTAAGGAATGGTGCATTGTTCTGCAAGATTAGGACAAAAGTATAAAGCCAGGTCCTCTGAGGCTGGACCTCATGCTTTAAGAAGAGAGTACATTTCACAGAGTAGGTGAATGCTCCTTTGGAAAGATAGTAGTGCAAAATCTCCCACAATGCAGCCAAACATGCTTTTCCTCATTGCCTTTTAAAGCAGCTTTTGGAAGCAGTCTCTGGTCCAGTGGAACTAGGCAACTGCTTCTCTCTTTGAAGCAGAGCCCAAAGCTTTCCCCTTCTTTGCTCTCCTGCATGGATGAGGGCTAAGGAACAGCTTTCTGGCTGTACAAAAACATCATGTAAAGTAGAGACAGTGTCCCACAAGGAAGCCTGCTTCCTTTTGTCTTCCTTCTCTGTCCCATAGCCAAATGGCTGTAGGCATGAACCAGACGTTGTGTGCTTTGGTGCTTTCATAAGTGCCCTCAAACACAGCCTGTGTCTGTAGACTGACCTCCTGAGATGCCATTTTTAACACGCTAAAATTTTAAATAGTAGCAATCAGCACTAAATGGAGTTTTGGCTACCAAACCTCGATTCAAAAAGGCAGCGGCCTGATTTGGTCTGCCTGAGTCAGGACTGTGATTCCAAATTCCAGCACTAGTCACTACCTTTTAAAATTTAAGCATCACTTGTACTGACAAATTGCTTTCTAAAGTGAAAATCTGGAATGAGAACTGCTTGCTGGAGTTCCAACAGGAACAGAGGAAAGAGGTGCATCTCGTGTCCATGTAACAGAGAAAAATTTGAAGCCATGATTCATATCTCCCAATCATTGCTTGTTGTAAAAGAAATCTGGGGTTGCTGGGGGGGCTGTGAAGGTGTGCCTGTGGGTATACCTGAGGAAGATCTTGGGGTCAGAACCATGCTTTTGTGCTGTTCAGGATGGTGCGGGGAGGCTCAGGTTGGCACCTGCTCCAGTGCTTTTCCTCTCTCTTTGGGAGCAAATTGCTTGGTGGAAAAAACTCCAGAGGAAATAAAGAACAGCAGTAGCAGGCAAGTCTGTGCTTCTGTAAAGCAGCAGAGTCAGGTGTTGAACCTAAAGAACCTGACCAACCTTGGGAGAGTGGTTTCCATGGTTAATTTTCTCTTTTCTGTTACTGATTTTTTCTTTTCATTATGCTTGAAATTGGGAGTGCTTTGTTCAATATTAGTAGCCAATGGCAATAAGCTGTAAAGATGAGAGTTTGTAGAGATACAGGGCAGGGGAAAAGAAGAAGTGTGAGAAATTGAAATGACAAGGTAGCACTGGTGACTAGTGATTTGGAGGAAGGAAATTTTTACCCAGTGTGCTTTGATGAATAGTTTAGAACAGGAGACTGTAGCAGGCAGGAAAATCTTTAGAGACCAAGTTGGCATGTCTGGGGCACATCTGGTATAAAACAAAAGAAAATGGAATAATTTCTGATTTAAATGAATCTATTTGGGAGATTTTTATTATTCCCTTTTTCAAGTTGGAGACATCTGAGCATATTTTCATTTGGGAGGTACCCAATATCAACTGCCGACTGCATCTATGTGTCTGTGCATGGGAAGTGAGCTACTGACATGACTCACGGCAGTTCCATCTGTCACCTGGGATCACAGCAGGTCTCACTACTCAGGTTTTTATGTGAAACTGAATTCACTGAAAGTGCGACTGTGCTTTTGAGATCTTGCCATTCAAAGTCTATTTGCAACAAAAAAGCTTTGTTGCCTCAACTATCCTCTTAAGGTTTCCCTTCCTTTCTGTTCAGCTGTGGTCCCAAAGTGCAAAAAGTGTATTTTGCTGCTTGGGAGTAAACATATATTTTTCATTTTATTAAGTGGATACCTTGCCATCACTGAAAAACAAGACTTTTCCAGAAATTTAGCATATTGAAAATTAAAATATTTCCACCACTCACACTAAAGGCAGGTGACTGTCAGAGTGGTGACTGTGTTACTCCTTGTAAATAAACAGCCCCTGTGAAGTGCTTCAGAGTGGCCAGGAACTGAAGAAGAAAAAACACTGTCAAAAGCAGGGCAGCAGCAGCATTCTGTTGAGCCATTCACCCACCTTTGATTGCTTTTGAGTTTGAGGTTACATAAACCTTGTCTTCATGTAGTCCAAAGTGAAATTTCTTTCTGAGACAGACTTTCCCCAGGCGCTGGTGAGGCTCATGGCCTCAGATTTGGTGGAAGTGCTACTCTGGCTCTGCATTAGTTTTTCTGCACAGTAGTGCATGTCACCCTGGCACTTCATTTCCATTTGAGCAAGCAAAAAGCATCATCACATAGGCTCTGAGCAGCTTGCAGATGACTCGACATGACAAAAGCAAAGTGCAGGGTGCCAGCAATCAGTTTCTCCCACAAACTGCCTGTCACATTGTCGTCTCCTTTGCATCAAAAGCCAGCCAAAAAAGGTAGGACAGGCAGTATCAGGGGGTGAAGCTACTTGGGACCACATGGGCCCTGCAGATCCCTTCTCCTGGTGGGGCAGGCCCACTTTAGCAGTGGTTGTGCACAGAGGAGCTGAAGTTTCTTTAACGCCATAAGAAAAGCCACATTAGCTCAAGTGCCTGCCGAGTGTGGTGGCAGCACGGGTGGCCCAGAGTCCATGGGTTGGGCTGTGCTTGCTGTGAAGATGGGAGGCAGGAGATGGTGGCTGAACCAAGGACCATCCACCAACCCATGCTGCTCCACACTTGTGGGCAGCAGGGACTGGGGTGCCAGCCTTGTAGGGACAGGCAGGCTGCTGCCATTGCATGGCTAATCCTGCCAGGCAGCAACACTGGGGTTCCCCTGGACGTAACTTCCCTTGCAAGCCCAGCTCAGAGTGAATTCACTGCCAGTCATGGGTTTGCTGTTTCCACTGGCATGTGGGGCAGATTTTATTTCTCTTTTTCTCCTATGAAACTATGCCTTGCCATCAAGGTGACAGCAGCTGAAGAGCAACCCTGCCAGAGTCTCTGGGGAAGCTTGGCCATTATTAATATTACCCCTTGCACTGTTGAAACTGAACTTGAGGCTGTTTTGGTGTAGCACAGGCAAGGACCTCCACTGTGGCAGCCCGGCACCTTGGGAACATCCACGCTGCTGTTGAGGCAGGGCAGGCCTAGTTCAGGAGTGGCCCTGCAAGGAGCCCTCCTTGCTTTAAGGAGGCCACAGCCTGTCAACTTTTATTCTCACAGCTGGATGTTTCACTGCCCAAAGGCTCATTCGCTGTGTGGGTGTGTATCTGTACCAGACACAAGGGAAACATTGGCCTATCTGGGCTTTAGTGTCTCCTTTCACTGAAATGCCCTTAGATTACTCTCCCATCCAAAGCTGTCTCTCTGAAGCAGTTCTCTGAAAGGGTGATTGCTCTTTGCCTTCCCAGCTGTCCCCAGAAAGCTGCTGCGTGTGCTCTGTGATCCCAGCAAATGCAGCACTGTGTACTGGTAACTGGGGTCTGATCCCTCCTCAGGGCTGTGAAAGGCAGCTGGGCTCTACCTTTCTGTGAGCGGGAGCAAATAAGGTCAGCAGTTCTGACAGAAAATTTGTAGGAGTCAGTAAATCTAATAAGGCTGAAAAACCAGTGCAACAGGAGTCAATATAACAAGTAATTAATGTATTTTCTGTCTGTTGGGAAAATGAGAAACATTCAACAACTCACTGGAAAAGAAAGAAAAACCCCAACTTGTTCACAAACAGAGCTGTGTTTCTATGTGGAGCTGACTTTTGAAGAGGGTTTCGTTAAGGGGATTGAAGTGGGGTGGGAGTGTCTGTGTAGCTAATTTGTTTGGCACTTGGGAGTAGTGAGTGTTACATGGTCTGTTTGGCTGATAGCTACCCAAGGGATCCTGGTTTTCAGCACACTGCAAGGCATGAAGTAGAGTGTTCTGCAGGAGTTTGTGCTCGTTCTCTGGGATGGACTGTGAGCTTAGCCTTAGTGGCAAATGAGAAATGGCACAGGTGTAGGTAGCACAGAGCACAAATCTGTCCTACTCTTCCCAAAGGAGCACTGCTTTCAGAGGCTCCTCAACATGCCTTGAGTCAGCCCTGTTTCTGATGACCAGAGCCAGCAGAATCCTTCCTTTACCTGTGAAGACTCAGGCTCTTTCCTCACTGCCCCTACTCCCCTGCTCGTTTGTCAGCGCTGTCCACAGCTGGATTTCTGCAACATGGGAAGGATTTTTCATATGCTGCATCCAGCCCTATCTTCCTTCAGCCAGGCTTTCAGTTGGGGATGAGTCCACCTGGCAGAGCTAAGACGTGAATCTTGCCTGATATCTGCACAACTCAGCAGAGGGAAATGTTGGTAAGAAATACTAGGCTGAAATGAAGCAGCAGTAGCATATAAGGCAAAATATTAAGAAGCCTCTAGTGAAATCCCAGAGTAAACCATACCTGTACATAAACCACACTCAAGAAAAGAAGTTTTCTATCAAACCCCGAGTTAGCACAGATGTAGTAGTGGAGATTCAGGCTGTAGGAGAGAGCTAAGGGGCAGAGACTTCAGTCAAGATGATTCCTGATAAATGTAAGTTATTGTCTTTTTCTGAGCCCTAGCCCAAGGAAGAATGAGTCAGCTAAGGAAATAATTATGTTTTTGACAGAGAAGTAAAAGAAATTGGCTCAGACACATTGGATCTCAACAAGGTAGCACAGAAGATAATTATCCAAACAGGGGGAAAATTTTACCCAGTCTTTTCTTTCTCTAATACTCAGCAGAGTCAGCAGAAGAAGACCTTGAGAAAAACCTGTCTGACTTCAAAGTGCAGCAGCCCCCTCAGGGCAGCTATCAACTCTTCACAGGTATCACCCAGCTCTGGGAACCCTCTGCCAGTATTCCTCTGGGTGTTGGAGTGGCAAATAACAGCAAAACATTGCCATGTTCATGTCGCCCTGTGCTGGAGCAATACTGTCTTTTCTGATTTTGAAAATCTCTGGACTACAGCAGGTTTTTTTCTGTTGTATTTGTCTCTGTTTTGTATTGCTACATGAGCTTTTGAGAACATACACAGCATCCCTTTAGAAATCCTTAAAAGAAACATCATCAAAACTTTGGGGCAGGCGTTTGCCTCAGCCTGTTGCCAGCTGCAGGCACAGCTTTATTGAGTGCTCTGCGAGGTAGCAGATGCACATCTCTAAAGGCCAGTCCTTTGCTCTCGCTCCTGCCCATCTGTGTGTAATTAGACCATCACATTTCCAGATGATCACTATTACCTGGGTCCTTTTGGATGGTGGCAGGAGCTTTCCCAAGGGAGGGAAGAGTAAGCCTGTAACCTTCTCTGGTTAATTCAGAGGTGAAGGCCATGTAAAGGTTTCTGGCACTAGAAGAAAAACTCAGATAACAATCTTGACACTGAAGTAGCCAAGGTTTCACAGTAGATCTTTCAGGGAGCCGCTTAATTTCCTTCTCAGCACTAGCACAGCTAAGAAAAGATATAAGCAATAAAGAAGAGCAAAGCCTTTCTCTCAGGAGAGTTTCTTTAAGATACTGCTCTGAGCTCCTAAGATACAGCCTTATATCCAAACACCACCGTGGGCAAGACGTGGGGGAAGGGGGGGGGCGCATTCTGAGGATCCAGGAGTGTATAAAATCAAAGCTGCTTTCAGTGGGAGCCAGCTCTGTGTGCCGAGTGCTCTTGCACAGCTGTTCCCAGTATGCTGGACTAAAGAGCAGGCTGGGCCAGACAGGAGCTCACTGATGCTTTGCCTGCTGTGCATGACATGACTGACAGAGACAGGATCCCTATTTCCTGATTCCTCTTTGTTTTTCAATAGCAGGTGGTCTTTTTAAGATCAACCGCGTGTAGGTTCACATTAAATCCTCAGGAGGTTGTTCTGAATAAACATGCTCAGAACATGGCTCTCCCAAATGGATATTCACTCTGAGTTCTCCACAGGAGAGCATAAAGCCTCCCCTCTTCTTAATAGATTTCAGATTCGAACTCATAACATCTTTTTGTAAGTCTAGTGAAGACATGAATCCCTCTCCCCAAGAGCTGGGGGAGGGAGATGTGGGTAGAGATGAAGGACTTTTATTTATTTATTTATCTATCTATTTATTTATTTATTTATTTATTTATAAAAGCGGAAAGTTCCCATTTGCAGGAGTTTCTGCTTGGGCCAAAGAAGTGTTTTTTTTTTTAATTTTGAAACGTTCTGAATCATTGTCAGTGAGCAGTGTTGAAAATGGGGTAAATTATGTAGACTTGGGGAAGTTGAAAGCACGAGTTGTGCCTTTACTGTGTGTAAAGACTCAAGGGGGAAAAAGCGATGGGTCAGAATTTAGGAGATCTGAGTTACAGGTGTCATGGTTCACCACTCACCTAGGGAAAAGCGAGACTATTAGATTCCTGTGGAACTAAAATTACATTTAATATGTGGTTAATGTGAATACCCTCAACTGAATGCAAGGCAAGAGGCTTAGGGTAAATCTGAGTCCTCACTGCTAATAGGTTTAGGGCAATTAGTCCATTGACTTCTGTAGCTCACATCTGTCACAGCAAAAATAACAAGGTCATTTTCAACATAGCACTTGACTGAACTGCTAGATTATGGCTCAAATTACTGGGCACAAGGAGATGTCACTATATCTCTTTAGGAAGAGGTAGTTTTAATTCTGAGAAGTTGTCTGAATTGACAAAATTTTTTATGACTATTGCACCCTTAAGTCTCTTTTGCAGGTCTTGTGTCTTGGTTAAAAAATTCTTAACCCAAGGTTTTGGAAAAAAAAACAAACACCAAAAACCAAACAAACAGAAAAAAATTATGTAAACTGTGAATTTTCAGTGTGATTGATATTTTTTTAAATACTATCTACCCTAATGTTATTTATTCGGTTTTTTTATCATGATTATTTTTTTATCAATAAGAAGGACAAATAAAAATGTGCCCTTTAATTTTTACAAATTATAAGAGGTTGATCTTCCCTGTAAGTTCTTTATTGGACAACTGGTGAACAATATTGATTCATGGAACAAGCAAAATACAGTTTGTGTTTATTGAACTGTGTTTTACTGTCCTACTCAACCTGAATGCTATCTCTAATTTCAGTAAATAATAAATGGGAGTTATTTACTGCAGTTAGCTTGGAGAAAACATTGCTCTGTGGCTGTTGTTTTTCTTTTTAAATTTTTTTTGTAAATACATTTTTATTTAGAACTCACTGTTGCCCTTACTCAGCATGGCACTTAAATATGGGCTTAAATTTAATGAACAGGGAACCCTCTCCCTATTCAGCAAAATGTTTGAGCATTTGCTGAGTTCTTAGCACATCAGTCAGTTGTAGATTCTCGTTTGGGTCCAAGCTGATCTCGTAGCTGCGTCCCTGTTGGTCCCATTGTGCAGGGGAAGTGGGAACTTGCAGTCATCTTATCACGAGCCATGGCAGGTCCTGTCCCCTGTGGATGAGAGGCCACCTTGCAAAACTGAGGCCAAGTGAGGTGACAGTTGTGGTTACACTCATTGTCAGAGGTGGTTGACATCTGTCTCTTCATCCCCCTGACCGGGGGGGATGGGAAAGCTGGAGAAATCAGAAGGTTGCAGCAGTTACTGCCTCTTGTGTCTGGCCCCTTTTCTTAGCCTTCCCATCCCTTTCTCCTGTACTGTGTCAGGAGCATGGCAGCAGAGAGAGGAAAGGACTTATCTAACATCAAAATATGTGCATCAAGTTGATATTCTGGACCTTGTTAACACACTTTTCTCGCTCTACATGCCTGCTGCAGGGCATTACAGAGGTATTAGTGAGCTGTTTAGTGAGAATTAGGGTTTTCATCAACATATTTGTGCAAAACTGATGTGACAGTATGTTCAGACTTTTCCAATTTACAGAGGAATGTACTCTGTTATTTAAACTTTGTTTCATAAGTAATTAAGAAATATAGTAAACATGACAAACAGGCTCAATCCTCTTTTCCTCAGAGAAGTCTGTCATCTGAATTCAGTTACTCAGGACTTCTAACCCATAATTCATAATATCATACACTTACCCTATCTGAAGGTGAGTGCTCATCCTTCCTCCTCCATCAAGTTGAGAGTGTGCCCTGTATCACACCCCACAGGAAGCATGAAATTCTGAGCAGTCCAGCTGCTGTTGGATCTGCTTCAAAAGCTTTTTGGGTAAACTGATGTTTTATACCCTCCAGGTCGGAGGTTTGGTCTATACCCTATCCATAAGTTAGTGGATTCTGAGGGGACTGCCAGACAAAAGATAATGGTGGCTGGAGGCAGCAATTTGAGGTGATAGTGGTGCATAAGGGACTTCAGCTCTGTCTGGCCACCTGTCCTGCCCAGGGAGTGTTCTGGCTTTGACCTCATGATGTTGCTCCCAGCATATATCAGGCCTTACCACGAGCTGTGTTAGCAAAACCCAAGCAGGAGTTGAGTGAACAGTCACAAACTGAGTATGAATATACCCAGATGACTCCTTAGAATCAAGCACACATACAAAAGTGTCACTTTGTTTATAGGGCAGGACATCCATAGCAGGAAGCAGAAGTTTGCATTGGCTTTGTCCTTTCTAAGTGGAAGATTATTCATTCTGTAGTCAGTGCCTTGAGGGGGTTTATCATTTGTTTAGAAAGCAACAGAGAAGTTGGAAGAGGTTTAGTGTAATTTCTTTAGCCTGTTGCAGCCTGCAGCTGGTTTCCTTAGCAACCTTGAATGTACTCTCTGCCTCCTAGATGGGGACTCTTTGAAATGTACAGCTGGGTACCCATAACATACTCATGTGACTAAGGTTCAGAATTTGACAACATTGGTGTCGGTAGATCTCAGTCAGGTTGGTCCCTCCGTGCACTTTCTTCACATTGAAGCCAGGTTACTCTAGAAAGAGATGCTGGATTTCATCCTCTTTATCCCCTGTGAGGAAAGATCAAGATGTAATTGCTCAGGAAACTGAAATGTGGGACACAAATGTCCATAGAAACTTTCATGCAGGGGCAAGTTGGAGAGCTGGAAACTCCCGAAACTGGCAAAAAGCAGCACTGTGTGGGATAGGACCCTGCCTTCCCCTTGAGCCAGCAGGTTGTTGTGAGGAGACAGAAGCATCTCTTTGGAGCTCAAACTGTTTCCCCTTCTCACTGTGGGACAGTAGTTTAAGGAAGCAAGTGTCCCTCTGAATAATTTTTCCCTTCCTGCTCTTCTCTCAGGGCAGTGAGAGGAATGATTGCTGTGACAGCATGGGGACATGTCCATGCTTTGGCCATATCGAGATTATTTGTCCCATGGCACTGTCTGCGTAGTTCACCCTATTCTGGATGTCACTGCTCTGCTGCCATTGGGCTGCCTCAGCCCTTGCAACCCTACCACTGAGGGGATATTTTCCAAGTACGTGCAGGGCATTTCTCTTCTTAAATAATGTTTCTATGCCTCAAAATGTACAGAAGTGAGATCTGCAGAAGGACCTCAGCATGGAGCACAAGTTAAAGTCAGCACAAGGCAGCTGTCAGGCTGCTTCTGGAAATCCCACTAAGCATCTGTCTTCATTGTAGGTGACTAACCAAAAAGCTACAATCCTTGACTTTCCGTTACACCTGAGCTCTCAATGACTAAGATTTTAAATTATGACCCCCAGGCAGTTCTGAAAATGGGATAAAGGATTTTATAGGATTTAGGCGAGGTTACCTTTTTTTTTTTTGGCAGTGGAGGGAGGCAGGGGTTGGGATGTTTTTCTGGGTGTTATTTTTTTGGAAGAAAGTTGCTCTAGGTGATTTTGCCTTGATTGATTCATTTTTGGAACATCTGATAAATTTTTATCAGCAACATTTCAGCCTTGTGTGTGTTTTTTAGTTTTGTTTTTCTGTCTTTGTGGGAGCTACAGTCAATAGCCAAGCCTACAAGCAGCCCTTGCAGTGGGTTGTGATTGTGTTGTTTAAATTAGCAATGGTTGGGGCTGTATGGAATGACAGCAAATGCATTGACTTGTGTTCTTGGCAACAAACTGTCTAGAGGCTTAGTTGCTTTGTTTCATGTTTGGACTTTTGCTGCTTGTTGTTAGTGTTATTTTTATCCTACTTTTTATAAATGCTATTTGCTCACTTGAGTGAGACAGAAAAGCACAAATATCTCATGGCTGTGTGTTTTGTGATGTCTCAGGGCATAAGAAATAAGAGCAGAGCAAGAAAGAAAGTTAAAATTAAGATCATAAACTACAGAGGACAAAACAAGACCTAAAGATCTCTTGCATTTTTCTTGTCAAAGTTTTCACCGGTCTCTTTTTTTATTGCTAAAGACTTGCCTCAGTCAAAAAGTTCTTATGTGAGTGAAGAGCCAACTTACTGTAAGTTATGTATTGCCACCATTTATTTTTCCTAAACATCAGTACAGCTGCCAGGATGCCACTGTAGTGGCTGTATGTGCTGTTCGTAGCACAGGGTTGTACTTAGGGGAAGAGCACCTCCTTTAGGCTGTTTCTTTTAGAAACTTGGAGACTAAAACAATCTAATTATACATATATATGGATGTGCTTTCAAATGTTCTTAAACTGTTTTGAAATTAATGTCTGGAGGCTAGTTAGGTTTGATTTCACTATAAATTTATCTTATTAAGGCAATTATTATCACTACCCAAAGCAGGTTTCTTAATTTTCTTTAAAATGCTTTCAGTTCATTAATTCTTGGCTGAGCTTTAATTATGCAAATGTTTGGAAGGCTCATATCCCGTCATGAATCTACTGGCTACTGGAATAGAGTTTTGAAATATTATAGGATTTTCTGTAATTGTGTTTTTTGGTGAGGGAAAATGATTTGAGTGTGTTTTATTTTCACTGGATCCACTAATGCTCAAACTACTCATTGAACTTTATGAGACTTTTACCTAAATGGGATAACATGGTTCAGCACAGGCCTGTATTCTGTAGAATAGCAAGTAAAAGGGAAGGCAAAAGAAGCCCTATATTATAGAAGGTATAGTAATTAGCACTGGCTTTATTAATCTTTCTGAACTAAACAAAACATGGAACCCCTGATCAAGTGATGCTGGGAAATGGCCAGGGGAAAATAAAGGATAATGTATCTGTAGTTTTTGTGGGGTGTCTGTAGCTTTGTCTAAATTCAGTAGTGGTGTGCTGCTGGGCTCTGCTGTCGCTGCCGAGCATAGGAGAGCAGCTCAGAAGATGTCCTTGCAAGGGACTTGGAGAGAATTGACATTCTCTGCTAACTAGAGAGAAACTACCACACACAGAGATTGTTTTTCAGGAGTCAAGGTCTGTGTTGCCCCCGGCATTTGTTTTGTGGATAAATTGCAGGCATAAGCTCTGTCTCCCATATCTTCTTATCCAGGATGTCCTTCTGAAAGAAAAGGAAATGTGTTCTTTACTTCAGGGTTGTATACAATCCAGTCTGCCTTGCCAGGGGAATTTAAATCACTCTGCTGCTCTTTGGCCGCTTTCTAGCACTTGTAAAGCACATTAGAACAATAATGTTCTTGTCAGTGACATGGTGATTTGCCTTGCAAACCTCACAGCCTGGAAAGTCAGCTTCAGTTTTGCAGACAGCTTGTAGAATACACTTATTGAGATGTGATAAGTAACCTGCCTTTCTTGTCCTCTGCCTCAGCAAACAGAAGAAACAAAGCCCACGAAGTGCCTGCATAACATCTGCATGTGTTGAGAGGGAAGCTGCTCCTTTGCCAACACTCCTCTCTGTTAGTCTTACTGGGAAAGAGACACAGGCACCATTATCAGAGAGGAGCTACATGATGCATATGCATTGATAACAGGGACTTGGAGTGATGAAATGACTTTTCAGTGGCGGCAGTGCACTTGTCTTCCCTTCTACGTGTACACAGCACCCAGCCCTGGAGCAGATGAAAGCAGTGATATTGCAGTCCATGGTATTGGCACCCAGGTGGAACAGAAGATGTAAATACAGCTAGCAATGTGTGCAGGATTGACTTTTGATGTTGCTTAGTACAAAAGGAGGCCTTTTGCACTTTCAGTCAGTTCTGCCACCAGCTGGGAAGGATCATTTGCTTCAATTCAGGCTTGCTGAGACCGGCGTTGTATCTGGCACAAAAATGTGAAAGAATTGGAAAAACAACTAATGTCTTTCAAGCCACAGGGAAAAAAAATAGCACCCAAGGATTCACAGATGACTTTGGCTCCTTTATGGGGTTGCTCTGAGATGATTTGCTCCGTGAGTGAAGGCCTGATTTGCTGGTAGCATAGGTCATCAGTCCACATTCTCTGATGTGGGCATCAAAGCCACAAAATACACCTGTTTGTGCAAAACAAGTGAAAAACAACAAATAACCAATCCGCATTTTAAAAAAAAGCCCTGAAAAATACCTTGGCATAAGGCAGATGTTATGATCTGTGAAGAGGCTTTGTCTTCCATGCTGGTCAGTCATGTAGCTTTGACATTTAAGTTTTTAAAAGTCTTTTGAGTTTTTAAAAGACAGAAAAACTTTTAGGTATTTTAAGTTTCATTTACTCAATGCTTGGAGCATATCTCATTTAAGAGAGATTGTACTGCAGGATTTGATTCTCTTTCAATGTATGTCGGCCCTGCAGTAAGCACATTCAGAACCATTCCTGGCTAAATTATTTTGCAGACCCTTTTTCCATCCTTAGCCAGTACTTTACCACCATCAGGCAGCTCTTTTCCTCGAGTAATTACATTTCTGTGGAATTCTCCTTGTCAGGAATACAAGTTGCAAAAATTTGTATGGTAGAGTTCACACAGATTTATTGTGAAGATGGGCAGGTGAAAATTGTAAAGTAAGATTTGGTAATAAAAGTCATTCTTATTGCCAGCGGTTGTGTCTTATCAGCTGAGAGTTTGCAACAAGCCTGTCTGATTGACAGGGCAGGGAGAAAAGTTAAAGCAGAGACTTCTGCTGGAACCTGCAGCTTTACTGTAACAAGGTGACCCCAGCAGAGCAGAAGACTCAGGGATGTCTATAAACAAGCTTTTCTGCTTTCTTTCCTTGTTTTTTCAAACACTTTCTTAACTTGAAATCTCACTAATAGTTTTCTCTGTTTCTCAGCAAATTATTTTATTAAGTAAAAATGCATCTGAAATCTCTATCCGATTTAAGCAGAATCCATCTGTAAATGAAAAAATATTAGGATACCATTCATTCTAGGAGGTTTAATGTTGTTAATTAAATGGTGCAAGGGGAATATTTCTTAATAAGAACACTTAGTAGGGGAACTACTCGGGGTCGTGCAGAATAGCAGTAACGATGTGCAGAAGTTTGGGCCTTACACAGGATGGATTGTTGGAGTTCCAAATGGCCTTGCTAGTTCCTTCTGCCTGGAACTATGACTCAGCGTGATGCTGCATGGCTTGGAGCCAGCCCCAAAATCAGCACCTGCAAAAGGGCACTTTCCATGCTCAGTGCCTGTTTCTCCACATATTCAAGGGTACATTTAGGAATCAGGGAAATCAGCCTCATTTTTAGGATCACAGTACTTGGGGGGAAATGCAGTGAGACATGCTGTGTTCTTTTCTGGATGGGAATTGGTTGGAGTTCCCTGAAAACCAGTAGCAATAGGTTGCTGCTGTAGTTGTGTCTTGGAGCAGGAGAGGGGAAACCTTCCTTACTTTCCTCGTGGAGTCTTATTTGGGGAGGTAAAGTGGTTCTGGAAGAGAGCCAATGTTACCTTTCTGACTGTGTCCTGCTGCCAGAGTCACGAAGGAGTAAGGAGAGTTACAAACCAGAAGCTGCTTCAGAGAGGTACAGAAGAGTGAGCTGGCCTTACCAGCTTGAGAAGTAGAACAGAGAGTGAGAGTTTGAGTTTGGATGGGACTTCAAAGGGTCATTAAGCCCCAAACTCTTTCCACCCCAGAACAGATCAGATCAACCCAGATGCACATCATTCTGCTACTGAGATAAAAATTAGTTATTCTATGCGAAACAGTTGCTTATGTCACCCTCTAGTCAGTGATGGGTTTGCAGATGAGATTAACTATGGGGTTTTTCAGCTGTGGCCAGTCCCAGACTTTGAGCTGAAAATCCAAATTCACTCCAAATTTTGCTGTTGATGGTATTAGTTTATTCTGCTGTTTTCTCTGGTGGCAAAGCTAGGAAATAGATCTGCCCAGGCATGTTCAGATCATGCAGGCTGTCACAGGAAAGGCTCCTGATGCTTTATATTGGGTTTGTTTATTACAGAAGCTGTGTACCAACAGCTGGGGGTTTTAGATTTTCCTATTTGTGTAGAAAACTTTTTGTTTCTTCAGACCAGACGTATTACCTCAGGATATTTACTCTGCGTGTATAGAAATCTTAGGCTCACCTTAGAATATTCTCATTTCTCAGGGCTTGTTTTTTAAGTAAAAATCTACTAGTTTGAGAAAAAGCACACTCTGTAATATATTTTGCCTATAACACTTAAGGCCCAGCATGGTGAGCCAGGAAAAGGGCAAATACTGTCAATGCTGATAGACCATATCTATCCTTTTCCTTTTACACATTGCAACAATGTCTTTTTCCATTAAAATCAAACATGGACTGAGCAGCCACATGCTAGGATTCACCAAATGGTATTTAAAAAGATGTGTATTGTGACTCCAAGGCAAGTGGTACAAAAGCCCTCACACCACGCAGGCACTCAGCATGTTTGGAGAAAGTGAGGTGAATGTAGCCAGAGGCTCCAGTTTTCCACTCCACCCGTGGAGTGAGGCTGGGTGAGCTTGTAGTGGAATTAAATGTCTGCCTAGAAGTGTTTCTGACTCTTCGTTAGGTAGAAGTTTAGAAATTTTTCTGATGGTGGTCAGTGTCGTGGGATGTGCAGATAATGTGAATATCCACCCCTTCTTCTCTCTTGTATGTTTGATCTGGTTGTATAATCTGTTAGCATCAGCACGTGTTCAGTGGCCAGCTGTGGTGCCAGAGTTCATCATGAATGTGGAGATAATTAAAGAGTCTGGAAAACATTTTCAGGATAAACACTTTCCATTTTTATCTCTTGCTATTTGAGAAACAGAGACTCAAGTGCAGCCTTTAAGTCTTTTCTTGCTGTATCCTAATGTTTCAAAAGGACTTGTAATTTTGGATCTTGACTTGGAAACAATTTAAAGGCGGCTGATTTTCCGTGGCTGGGAGTGCTGTGCTTCCTGACTAATCAGGCTCTTTAGACATGTCTTAAATTGGGCACTGAAATACTGGATGGACAAGAGCAAGCAGTTGACTTAGGACAGCTCTGCGGGGATTTGGGCAAAGACTTTAACACAGAGCTCTGATACACTCTGAGTGTGCACACAGCAAGTTAACACTGCTGAGCAGACAAGAGGTAACTGATTAAGGCACAGTAAGTCAATCATGTGAAAGCATTACCCCATGCTCAACCAAGTGATGTGCTCCAAATGATTAGCCCCTCTGAAAATTGTAGGCCTGTTATATTTCAGCGTCAAGAGAGTCTCCTGCTGACACTGAGAATGGCTGACATAATAAAATCTTTCTTTCAAATAAAATAAAATTCATTTGGGCTTTCCATTCTTGATCCAAGTCCTGGAAGGACATTAAATGTAATCTATCCTCACATCTAAGTTGCTGATTCTACAGCTGCTCTGTAACCTAGACCACCTCTGTGGGGTAAAATAGGCAGAGAAAAGTGGGTGCAGGAGCTGTATTTTCATACCAAGGGAATGGGCATGTTTCTCATTAATTTCCTGTCTTGTTTGAGGTTTTCCTGGGGGTTTTTGTTGGGTTTTTTTTGTCTTCTGCAGGCAGATGACCATCTGTCCTGGCAGTGTAAGCACAGTCCTGGACTACCTAACACAGAGCTGTAGCCAAACTAAATCCCATCTAAATGCTGAATTCTCAAAGAGAAAAGAAACCTGATTAGTTTCCAAGTTTTAATTTCTTTCTTTTGGAAGTATTATTGCAGAGCTGAAAGGAAGAAGTTCTTTAGTCTATTGCTTAAATAATGCTTTGAAGTTTGGTCCTTTGCCAAATGCCTGTTGACAGTAACATCAGTGTTGGTGCTCACTGGCATCATGTATTTCTTGGGAATCTTTAAAAACTCTCTGAGCAGCTTACCACAACTTCATTAACATTTGATTTCTATCTAAATGAGGAAGAAATTATTCCTGTGTCTTTTTTGTGGTGGGTAAGGAGCAGTAGTTCAGTGATTTACCTGCCTTACAGGGACAAATCTCCAATCCTGGGAGAGATCCCAGGAGTCCGACAGAGCAGTCATCTCTTTCTTTTTGACAACCAGCTTGACATCACCTTATGTTGCCACCATTTCCATACCTTCTTATTGTTCATGTAGGATCTTTCTGGGAAAAATTAAATGATAGATAACCTCAGGGTTTCATTTCACAGCTCTTTTGTGTAGGTGGAAATCAACATCACTCTTTTTCCTATTTTATAGTTATTCCTTCTTTTTTTTTTCCTTCCAGTTTTAAATGAGGAGCTTTATCTGAGGTGTTGAGATTTCTTATAAAAATTCTCTCACTAGTAGCTATGACATAGTCTCTAACCTTTTCTCTTCCTTTTGTCCTCAGGAAACCCACTGACTGTGGCCTGCAAAGCTTTCTTTGGATTCAGTGGAGAATCAGGCCCCATGATCTACTGGATGAGAGGGGAGAAATTCATAGAAGAATTAGAAGGTCACATTAGAGAAGGCGAAGTCAGGTACTTTTTAGATTATTTACTGTTAAACTTATTGTATGCCCCAAAAGCCTGTTGGGTTTTCTTAACAGGTTTTTAATTGAAAGTAAAAATGTTTTTCTGTCCAAAGAGTGATTAATGACTTGGAGCCAGGGCTCTGTGATTTGCTCCCTCCCCTTTCTAAACTCTAAAGACATAGAAGATAAAGACATAGCTATCTAAGAGCCTGAAAATCTGTTATCAAATTCCCCTGGTGGGTGGTAGCTGAAGCGTCTCTTGAGTGTTCCAGGGGTTGATTTTAGCCCTGCATGGAAATGGTGCTGCCCAGTGCAGCTGTCCCATGTGGCAGTCCTTGGCAAGATGACATTCATTTCAGCATCAGTGTTAATCTTGAAGATTAATGGTATCCTGTCAAAGCCACCATACTTTTTCTCTTCTGCTGCATGTGCTGTCTGTCTGTGATGCAGCTCTCAGTGTGCCTTAACCAGGACTTTCAGAGAGCATTTGTTCCTCCAGGCTTAACACTTAAACGGAGTGAAAGGAGTGGCTGTGCCTGATATCCAACTTGTGCTTGGCTTGTTCCAGGTGCTGGTTATCATTTGCTGTACCAGTTTTAAAGAAAACACTTACTTGTATCCCCATGAACTTTCATGGAATTTTCACTCAACAGCATCATCTTCTCTTCTTTACTAATTACCTGATTACTGTTCTTTGAGCAAAGACTAAGCTATGGTTAAACTATGGACAAGGGGGTTCCAGCTCCAACAGACACAATGAATATAGATTATAAAGAAAACCTAGGTCTTTTCACCTTCCATTGCACATTTTTTTGATCTCATATCTGAGTTGTTTGTTTCTTGTAAAGGTAATTTGGGAGAGCAGGCAGAGAGAGGTTCCTTTGCTTTATTGCTTGATCAATAATTTGAAGTTCAGCCATTTAGCCACTGGTTATTAAGATATACTAAAATAACTGACCTAACATTGCACCTTAATTGCACAAAGATGAAATTTATTTTATATTGCCAGTGTACAGTCCTCTTTTGGGCTTCTGACCACAAAAAGCAATTATTGGAAACTTCTGCTATTGTAAGGAATCAGCACTTAATGACATTGTGTCCTCTCCGGCGTGGGTATATATATATATGAACAGAGTGATTTTGGTCATGTTCTTCCTCTGCATCAGAAGGACAATTTGAGTTTTGTATTCAAAGAGCATTCCAGCTTTAGTACAGTTCAAAACTTTTCCTTCATGTGCTTTTATTAGTGAAATTGAGTTTGAAAAAGCTGTTATTTATCCTTCATTGTGCCACCTCATTACACATTCATGTTTCAAATTAATATGTGACAACTCCCTCTTCTCATTCCATTAAAATGCTTTGACTCAGTTTGCAGACCCCTCACAATTCAGTGAATCTTCTCCTCAGCTAATCTACTTATCACATACCTAATCTCCTGTGATCACAGCCAGCATTAAAAAGAGCATTTACCAAAACCTACTGCATCATTACCAGCAGTGCCACAGTCCTTCCCTTTTTTGATTTAGAAGTAGCTGTGGCAACTGAAGTGGTAACTTTTTGCAAATGATTCTTTCACAGTAAGAGCTCTTGTTTATGTGTCCCATTACAGGTGTGCTCCTTCAGGGAAACTAAGCAGCACTAATCATTCTGACAGTGCTCTGAGCCAGCCCACACCTTCCACCCAGTCGTATTTATTGTTGTATTTAAAAAATTGTCAAGTATGTGTCAAATTTGATAAGCCATGCTGAACTTGCTGGTTAAATGCCTTTTCCATTAGTTTGCTTCTCTGTGGTGTTACCAGCACGTTTCTGTTTGTGTTGAGAAACTAAAAGTAGTTGGGAATTGTTACAACCAGATCAAGATACTCCAGCTTTCATTTGGAAAGCTTCTAACATTTTAACTCTGCATCCCCCATCTTAAATCAGTTCACAAACTTAGTAGCATTCTGAATTTTTGGTACTGTCCCTACCCTGGACCATGCCTGTCTGTTGTGTTTGCTGGATTTTCTGAGATGAGAGTTCAGGTTTGCAAATCAATGCAGTGTGGGAATACAAACCCCCCATCCCTAATATGCATCCTCCAGTGTGCATGGTTAGCAGCCACTGCTGTTGTGAAAGCACTGAAACAAGGGTGCACTTAACTTGAGCATTCCTGTTCAAATCAAACCCATGGAACTGGAGGGGTTTTTTTTGTAACCACACTTCACCATGAGTAATATTTTTGTAGTTCTGGACTTCTTGTTATTTATTAGAACTTGCTCTAAAGCCTCATAATAAAAAAGCAACTAACCAGCATTGCAGGACTCAGAGGCAGTGACCCTCTCCCTAAGCTGCTTCCTTGCCTTCCCTTGAATTAAGATCCCCAGGTGTTAGACATGGTTGAGGAGAAAGGAGAAAGAGGCTTTGCTTACCAGGTGGGTTTTTCACAGCGGTAATAAAAATGTCATGTAAATTGAACCAGGGCTATTAAAGAAGAAATCAGAGTCTTTAAGCCTGTCTTCAGAGTTGTCAGTTGTACCTAATTATGAAAGGAGCCCACAGCAAATTTCAACACCGTCTCTGTCATGGCAAAGTATTTTCAGACATAAATCTTACTCTCCCAGCCACCTATGAGTTGCTTCTTTTTCTTCTTCAGGCAACACTGCCAAACAGTTTGCAGTTGCCTCATAATGCATGTCTTATAAAGTATGTTTGTCCTTGTTTTTTCTGTCTTGTCCATTTTTAGAGTAGTTATAGTTTAACTCCTTCTAGTGGCATGAAAAGAGGTGAATGAAGACATTTTGAATGGCAGCTTTATTTCTCCAGATTAATTTATCACCCGCAGAAGTCAACTGATGGTTATGAAATGCTCAGACAAGATGAGGTTATGTTGTGTTTTGTTAGGAGGGGGTGATGAGGGCGGGAGACAGAATTCCCGCCACTGCCTGGCCAGTGTGCTGGGTACTTGGCAGAGAAGTATGGAAATGACAGCCCTCTCCTGAAAAGCTTATACTACTTAAGTAGACAATTTCTGGGCAAAGAATAAGAAACATGATGCAGGAAAGTGAGAGGGAAGATCACTGTGCCATGTTGCCAGTTGAACTGCTTTGCTTTGGAGAGGTACTTATGTACTCACAGATCTGTCCTTTCATCTACAGCCTATTGTTAAGGAGTAGAAGGAAGGCAGTAGAGTTCATAGCCCTGTTCACTGTCCAGATCCTCAGCTATATAAGGAATGAAAATATCCTTTCTGCTAAGTCCCTGCAGATGCAGTCCCTGCATCTCACATGCAGGTTAGTAAAGGTTTGAAGTAATGCCTTGGTCTTGCAAAGAGACCCAGGTGAGGCTTTCTTAGGGCCTTTACATCTTTGATCATACACAGCCTAAAAATTTTAGGTAAATATGGTCTCAAAGGAAAAGCATTTTAACTTCAGATTCAACTTAGTGCACACATGCATTGGAAAAAATATGACAAAAGATTTGAAAAATCCAAACTGTTGGATAATTTTCAAAGAAAACATTTGTATTCTGAAATGGCACTTCCTTTTTTTTAAAATTCATATTCTTAACTGAAAAATATTCACTAGACAAAATGTTTTGATTCAGCTCAAATAAAATGCTTCAGCTTGAAGAAAAAGAAGGCACTGTATTGTTTTTACTTCACCCACCTTTTCTTTCTCTCTTTCTATCCTGTTTGTTGTGAGTTGCCAAGTGCCATTGATTTAGCAATGTATTAAATGATGTAATTACTCTTAGTTTGTTCAGCAAACCAGAAAAAGCAAGCTATTATTTTCTCACCTTGTGAGAGCTGGCATGTGTTGACAGTGTCACTGGTGAAGTTTCTCCCATTACAGACAGGGACAGAGCTTCATCTTCGGGGTGTGCAGAAAATGCTTTTGGACCTGTAAGATCTTTACTTGTTACTCTGTTCCTTTTCTAACCCGAAAATATTGTGCTCAGTGTTCTCTGAACCAACCACAAAATGCAATTAATTAAAGGCTGTACACATATTGAAAAAATGTAGGTGACCGACTGTGTATTTCCAGGCAATAATGAATCATTAGCTGTAGAATACTGGTTAAAGGAAAAGAGAAAAAACCAAAAAAGCAGGAATGAAAGGTTCAACGCCACCAAGATCATTCTGTGCTTTGCTGCCAGCGTAATGCTTAAATGTTTGTCAGCATTTTCATGATAGATCCTGTTCTAAAGAGTTCCCTTACTAGAGATTGCAATTAGAAGTAAGATAAGTGGAAAAAATTCTCAGTTCAAATGCATATTCTTTGTTTTATGAAAGCTCCTTTTCAGTTGATCATGTGTTATTTAAATTTAGGTTAAGGGTCAGTTACTTTAAATAAATATGGATTGGATATAGTTCAAAATAATAGTTTCTTTTATTTTAATTGTAATCAGTCTTCATTTTTTTCTGTGTAAAATATCCTGATTATAGGATAACTACAAGACAATCGGAACACTGACAAAGTGCTCCAGATTAGTGTCCCAGATATCATCTCTGTTAAGGATTATATAGTTCCTTGCGGCAGGATTTGTAGGCCAAAATTTGTCAGGCATATTGTTTACCAGCAGAGGAGAAAGACTTTCCTGAGTCTTTATATAGATAGCAGATTAATAGCTAGATGAGAATTGATTTATCTGACTCCCAATTATTTAGGCTGAGTCTGCAAACAGACCAGGCTTTCCAAGGAGGTTTCTTTTCTGACCAGAAATGATGCAAATTCAACTTTTCTTCCATAATTTCACCACTTGGACTCTGGTCTAGAATTAAAAAAATTTTAAAAAAACCCAAAACAAAACGAAAAAAAAGAACACCAAAAAACCATAATAAATGAGAGTTAATTTGCAAAAAAAGATTAAATCTAAGTTTCCAAATGCAACACACACACACTCCCGTTTTTAAACTAATGATTTTCCCCTTGCTTTTTTGCAAGTTACACAGCCACAGTGAAAGAGGCTGAATCGTTGTGGATGCTCTGGTACATCTTCTGAGTTCTGTCAGATCCCACATGCCTTTAGAGGCTGTGTGCTGTATGAAATCTTACTGTAAAGATATGGTTTATTCTAGTTTTCATTGTCTAGTGCAATTCTCTCATACTTCTCTTCTGATTTGTTTTCAAATTTGGAGTGTTATGTGAACTCACATACATAAGAAAATGCGTGTGCGCATCGGAAACTCCAAAACTCTCTATTATGGTTTATAATAGAGAAGTTTGGGGGTTGCTCTTTGTTGACAAATGTTAAGGTCTCCAGCTGCAGTTTCTGTCCAGAGCAGGCAGCACTCCCATTAGTTACTTCCTGCCCAGTTGCCTCCCTTTGGTCTCTGGAGAAAATATTTCATGTTTGGGGAACCTGGATTTTATTTATGCCTTTACCTCACAGTGCTGTAAACAGCCTTTTCAGAGAAAAGACTCACTGAAGTGCAACATGCAGTGGTGAGTTCACAGGTGTCTGCCAGGGCACCCCACATTTTGTGTTTACCCCCTTCACATTAAGCAGCAGTACACAAACAGGATCAAATGAACCTTGTAGATTTTACTTGACGTTACATTTCCTTTATCAAAGGAGCAGCAACTTTTCCTTGAACAAGTGATAAGCCTTCTGAGAGAATAGGGTATTGTGTTTTTAGACTTAATGTCAGCAGCAGAAAACACTTGCATTTACTTTGCATTCTTTTTAATGTTCACACGAGAACAATGACATGAAAAGACTGTACCTCTGGCCTGAAAGTCTGCTACAACTTTCTATTCCCTTTGTGGGGATTTTGCATGTCTCCTCTGTCCTCTCAAAGGAGCAGAGAGCTCTTGTTCTTGACACTGTTCCCTTTTAAAGTCAGGATCTAGCCCCAGAAAATAGAGGAAAGTTACAGACAGTAGCACAGCTCCTTTTGTTAGGTTTCCAGACTGCATTAAAATGTATTACAATACCCAGCCTTTAAAATACTGCCTTATAATTTGTTCGGTGATGGCTTCGTAGCACATATTTGCTTCTGGAAAATGGATATTTACTGCTTCTTTTAAAAGAAGCATTGTTTTTAGCATTTAATTCTGATGGAGCCAATGTAAACAAGCCACATGCAACCATTGCACTCATGGCCACTTCCTTTACTTGGTTTAGCTCCTCACTAGACATGGAAGGAGAAAGAGGCTTTTGGTGATCATGAAAGATGCCTCTGAGAAGTCTTTCAGGCAGCATGAGTCTCCTTCTAAATCCTTCTCCCGGAGTGAAGGAGGCCAAGGAACACTGTCTATCTTGTGCTGAGAAATCATGGTTCTTTTGGGAGTCTTCCACCCATATTAATTCAGCTAAAGCAAAGCCTGTATCCTTCCTTTCAGACTCCTCAGAGAACACCTTGGAGAAAAAGAAGTTGAGTTGACATTGATCTTTGATGCTGTAGGGGAGGCAGACCTGGCTAACTACACGTGTCACGTGGAAAACAGAAATGGACGGAAACACGCCAGTGTCCTTCTGCGCAAGAAAGGTAATTCTCTCCATTTCATTATCTGTGCTCTCGCCCTCACAGCAGCAACAGGTCAGCCAGAGGTCCTGCTGACCTCTCTGAGCGAGGCTGGACTCCTGTGTGCCTGCTTGGAGCTGAAGTAGGCTTGTGTACAGCTTCAGTTTACCACTCGTGAAAAAAAAAAATAAATCATTAATTGTTCTTTAGCGTCTATTCAGCCTTGAAGGTGATGCACTTGCTTGGAATACAGTCACTCATAAAGCACCAATATATGATCAGTGGTGGAAGTATTTTGGTCTAAACAACCTATGAATTTGACCCAGAGTTGACTGACTAGGCCAGCAGTAATTGTGTGATAGAGTTAAAATGTGGATTTCTTAGAACAGCTACCTTGGCAGTGAGGTCAGATGTTCTTGTATTTCTCCACTTCCTGGCTTTATGTTTTAAATTGAAAACTTTAAACTGTCACCATGCATTTAGATTTGTAACTGCATTGAGAATGAAAAACATTGCAATGGGAGCTACAAATTGATGGAGAATTACCCCATCGTGCTTGTCTTGCTTGATACTGCTCCTGAATTGGGAATACCACTACAGACAAGATATCTGTAGCAGAAAGGAAACCATTTGGATTTGAATGTGCCAAATTAAAAGGTGCTACTATGCGCTGCTGTTTGTAGAAGTCATTATCGTAAAGAGTTTAACAGTTCCTCATTACAGTTCTTATGTTGTTTGTTCAATCACCTCTCCTATTCATAAGTAGGGTGGCATTTAAATTTGATGGTGATCTCTCTAAGATACAGTATATCAGGCAATACAAAAGCTATAAGAAAAGCAAAGGAAGGTTGCACACTCAGGAGAAAGCTGTTATGTGAAACTACAGAGCCATCAGCACGGGAGATTGACTAAAGAGTTAATACATTGTCCAGATTTCTGCCATCATTCCTGACTGTAAATTATTTTGCCAAAAGCAGAGAAGAAGAATTGTTTTCGTGAGGCAAACCTGAAGGTGCAGTTCCAGTCCTTTGAGTGTTTTCACTATGGCAAATGAACTAAGAGTCAGGTGGAAGAATAAGAAGAGCAGCCAAGGCCTCTCTAGATGGGGCATCACAGTTCTGGAAAACATCCCTAGTCATCAGTTCCCCCTGAAGGCATGCTGGATGCTAAGCACTGTGTTTGATGGCTATAATCTGTATCAAATGAAAGGTGAGGGAGGTGTGGTATTGAGACAAAAAAGGGCTACAAGGGAGAGGAAACTTTTGGGTCAATGTCCTCTTTTTTTGCTATTCTTTCATGTGACCCACAGGTTTTATGTGTGGAAGTAGAGTATGCAGTCCTGTCAGAGTCAGCTGAATCAAATTCTACTTACTCTATTCCCTCTACACATAAGAGCTTTACATCCTCCTAGAAAGAAGGGCATAACATAGGTTATATTTTACACTAAGTAATAGGAAAAATAAGAAAAAAAACCCCAGAAGTTGTAAACCACTCTGAGAAACAAGGTTCCACAGTTGTGGTGTGGAGCACACACAAATGTATATTCAGCATGGGTGAGGGAAAAGCTGTGAATGATGCCTACCTGAACTTTAGTAAAGCCTTTGAGACTGTTTTGCACAGCATTCTCCTGGAGAAACTGGCTGCTCACAGCTTGGATGGGTGCATCGTCAGCTGGGTAAAGAAACTGGCTGGATGGCCAGGCCCAGAGAGGGGTGGTGTGTGGAGTTAAATCCAGTTGGCAGCCAGTCACAGGTGATGTTCCCCAGGGATCAGTACTGAGGCCAGTCCTATTTAATATCTTTATGAATGATCTGGACAAGGGAATCAAGTGCACCCTCCCTCAGTTTGCAGACGACACCAAGTTGGGCAGGAATGTTGATCCAGCAGATCATTCTACTCTCTACTACACACATACATACACACAGGAGGGTAGGAAGGCTCTGCAGAGGGATCTGGACTGGCTGGATCAATGGGATGAGGGCAGTTATATGAGGTTCAACAAGGCAAAGTGCCAGGTCCTGCCCTTGGGTCACAACAACCCCCTGCAGCACTGCAGGCTGGGGCAGAGTAACTGGAAAGCTGCCTGGGGAAAAAGGACTTGGGAGTGCTGGAGTCACCATCCCTGAAGGGATTTGAAAGTCATGTAGATGTGGCATTTGGGGACATGGTTTAGTGGTGGGCTTGGCAGTGCTGGGTTAACAGCTGGGCTCAATCATCTTAGAGGTCTTTTCCAACCAAAATGATTCTATGATTCTGTGATCTAAAGTGACAGGTTGTCACAACTTTAATGAAGGAGTCTGGTCATCATGATGAAGGATTAGCCTCTTTAGTACAGAAAGCATTCTACCTTTCCTTCTACTGAACCTCATAAATATACAACTGATAGTGTATCTATGTTGGCACTGCTAAATGTTCTTCTGTGTGCATATATTAGAATAACAAGCTAGGTTTATTTATAACAAAAAAATGCAGATATTTCAGAGCTCTGCTGAAATTATGGAAGAAGCACTGCTGAATACAGAATTTGGAGGTGGAAAGGATCACTTTGCAGCTACTATTTCATTTCTCTCTGCACTGTGGCTGTAAAAAACTTATATTCCCCTCAAGCATTCTCAATAGTTGATTTTCAAGCTATTAAAGTGTCATTTAAAATAACCACTGTGTTTTACTGTATCCTTTGACTGCCTGTCCCATTGTCCTGTTTGTTATTTATTAAGTTCTTACAAATACTTGACCAAACTTTTCCTTTCTGCAACTTGATTTAATTACTTCTTATCCTAGCTTTCTCCAACTTGGATTTGACTGTATTCATGAGCCAGGAAATACTACTGTACTTACTGACCTCATACAAGATTTAGAGCAGGACTGGTAGAAAGTTGTTGACCAACACCCCTTCTGTATGTCAAAGAAAGGACCATGGATTTCTATTGCAATGGGCTGCAGCTTTCCAGGTGCTGAGGCAAAGCAGCAGCACAGATCTCTCAGCCAGAGAAATCCCCCTCCCTCCAAAGTCTTACCTGTTAAGAGCTGCATTATCTGTGTTTGACAAGAGGCATTTTTACCTCTGTTTTGTCTCCAGGCTGACACAGTGCTGTGGTTTAAACCTGCCCTCTCCTCAAAGGTGTGATTGCAGCATGTCAGGTCTACAAAAGGTGGCATTAGTCATGAGTCCTGCTAAACTAGGAAGGCTTGTGTAAAAAAACAGGAATAAACCCCAAATCCAAGCTGTAGATTAGTATAGGAGTTTCTATAGTTCTTATTTTGTCATCAGATGGTTATTTTTAACACATATTTTGCTTTGAAAAAGTAACATTAACCATTCAGGTATTTAAGGTAAAATATATTGAAGTCTTTTGCTGTAGTAGTGGTGTGGTCCTCATGAATCCTCAGGAGAATACAGGAGTGCTGTCTGCACAGCACCAGTGTACCAATAGCCCCAGAGCACGTGTCATCATTTATGATTATTTTCATTGGGCTTTTTTGGCTGAGAAAGAACCAAATCCAGTTATAAACACCCAAAGTTACCAATGCAAAGACAGAATCAGTCATGCTGAGACCTGAATACCACTGCTGTCACATTCTTCTTTACTGTCTTAATTCAAGACTGCATTGTTACTTCTTTCTAGTAGTTCAGAAATAAATTCTGGGCAATCCTGGGTTTGGTTAGCTTTTATTTTTTTTTTTTTTTCTGTATGCTGTCCTAGCATATTTGATGCTCAAATTACATGGAAATGCAATATACACCCACTTGTCCCTTAGTTGTGGGAATGGTTCAGGATTCCCTTCAAAAGAATTTGAAAACAGTCCAGTATTTTAGTGGTTGATGTCTACATAGTCTATAATATAACTGTACTGGAAGATGAAAAGTTTGTCAGGAACTGCAGAATAAAATCAAGCCAGGCTATTAGTGGAAAGAAGCAGTGAACTGAGATAAAAGTAAATATTATGACTTTTGTTCACGATTTACTTCATGGAGGCTGCCTTTAATCAAGACATGCAGGGAACTAATTTTGGGACTTTTTTGCTACTGATGTAATACTAAATTATGAAGAAACTTCTAAAATATATTTGTCTCTCATTTATTGGGTGTTTAGGAGACTTTTGCTATTTTAAAGACCATAATCCTCTATAATATGTTGTGAGAAGGTCCTTCTACATTATTTTACAGAATATTATTTGCTATTTTTCAGTCACTATTATAGCAGAAAGGCCAGATTCACCTCCTTTCCTAATTGGAAATGCTGCCTTATTATTGACCTCAGTGAGGACCACTTGAGGAGGAAAGAATTAATCAGAGGCTGAGTCTAAGCTACAGTAGGAAAGAAAACTGAACAGTCTGGGTTTTTCTCTTTGTCTCCACCTTGGAATGGAATGAAGAAGCTCAAAAGCCTGGTTTTCTTCCTCCTTATGTGTGGACTCAGAAGAGTTTATGATGCAGAAGGACAACTACAGGACATGTGAAAGCAGATCAGTTTTGCCTTTTGAGCTGGATTTTGTGGTTTTGCTTAATATCCTGCCATTCCCCCCAAAAGTGGAGACAAGTCGGAGCTCCTATGTCGGCTGCAAGGCTCAGCATTTCCTCTCCTTCCAAGCTGGCAGCTTTGCCATCATCTCAGTTTCCTAGCAAAGAAGATTCAGTGCAACAAAAAAATATTTTTTCCCCAAACAGTGACTTTAACCAACTCTGTTCTCCATTTGCCCAGATTTATCCCCAGAGCATATGCTAAGCTTTATCATGCAGTGTAATAAAAGTCCCATGAATTCCCTGTGTTCTCACAGAGATTAAATAGCTATTATAATAGACTTTTTCCATCTATTAGTCCATGACTTCTTGCCAGCCAGACATCAGAGATACTGTAAACTGGGAATAGCTTGACATCTGATGTTAATTATTGAAATACGAGGCTTGGCGAGGCAAGAATAACCCCAAAAGATACACAACTAATTTGCTTTTTATCTTGAAAATGACACAAATGACATACGAGTAATTTTTTCTGACCTAAGTTTTAGAAGCGTAAAGATCACAAGAACTTTGTCTCGCCTGTATTAGTTTTGCAACTTCTCGTTGTATTTATCACAGCAGCAAATAGCTTCATGACGTCTTATCTGAACTAATATAGAATGCTACAGTCAAATTGTCATCCTCTGTCTTTTATGGCTAAATAATATGCCAGGCAGTGTTAGGAGCAATATTACATTCAGAGGACATTTCAGGCTAAAAAGCAATGCTGTTCAAGTTAATGTCTTACATCAAATGGAGCTCTGGACTGGTAATCATGGGGTTTTATCCCATTCTGTCATTGGTTTGCTGAGTGACCTTGAACATGTTGCTTCTCTTTTCTATGCCTCTGTTTCCCTAGCTGTAAAAGTTGGATCACTGTGTTTGGATGAATTTGTGAATCACTGCTTGTGATGTTTCCTAATAAAAGCATCCCAGTAGGAAATTTTAACTAGCACTAGTTCCCATTAAAGTATAATGTATACTCTACAAGCATGTGAGAACTTTGTTAGTAGCCATCACAATTCAAATGAAGTGGCTCTTGGCAGCCTGATGTGTGCTCCTGGCTTCTCATGTTATCTTGGGCTTTCTGGATGCTCCATTCATTTTCCAGTGATCCAGCTGAAGCCCTGACTTGGCAGCTCACATCACCTTGTCCACAGGCTTCACAAATATAAACCCAAAGTTGTTTAATTTGGGCATGGGGGAATGGGGGACTAGAGCCAGTGAGGTACAATATGTCTGGTTCTATACTCCATATATATAGAATATGTCTATTCTCACATGCTGCATACAGCATTTGGTGCACTCGGCCAGTGCAGAAGGTTCAGACTCCACAAGCTCATTTTGATTAATCCTCTGTGTAAAAGCACTACATAATTCCCATATAGAAGAATTACATATATAGCCTCAAATGCATTCTGGATTTCAGATGGTGATTTCAGATGAGTGGTAGATGGAGTAAATAAGTAAAGTTAAGTAATAGGTAATGAACAAAAATATTAGGCATTCCTAATGTTACAGTGGTTATAACTGGGAGCTGCAGAATTTTATGTGGAATTGTATGCTGGATTAGAGCAAATAAAGCTTGGAAAGATCCTAACCTTGTTGTCTTTCCTTGCTAATTTTAGATTTGATCTACAAAATAGAGCTTGCTGGAGGACTGGGAGCCATCCTTCTTCTGCTTATTTTGCTCGTGACCATCTATAAGTGCTACAACATAGAGTTAATGCTGTTCTACAGACAGAACTTTGGAGGAGATGAAGCAGCTGATGGTAAGCAGTTGCACAGGAAACTCGATATATGCAATGGAAATATTTCAGAGACCCAAAGTGGTGAAGCTTCTAAATTGAAATGAATCCCAAAAGATACCTGCTTTTAGTTCAAGTTCAAACTACTAAGCATCCAAAAGTGTAAAGCCCTAAGACTTTCTCCCAAAGCCCCCTGAAATCAATTAGTCTTTTCACAGAAGTATCACTGGGTGTGCCATAAGCAAATGGGAGTCTGAAGAATTGTTCAGCATCATTTGTGAACTCATTCCTTGGGGAAAGTCTGTACATTCATGTCTCCGGTGCCACATATGCCCAGGATCACTTCTCCTGAGGTCTGTACTGTATGTGGGCAGCTCTTTCACCAGGTATTCCTCGTTAAACATTTTCATTGAATTCCCATCAGGCTGCCGATGACCTCCTCTGACTAGTGAGAGGTGATTGTTATCAAGGCTAACTAGTTACCTCAGTTAATTGGGAGGCTGTAAACAACTTAGTGGAAATGTAAAACTTCCCTGGGCAGTATGTTGGGGAATAAACTAGGCTGTTTTCCATTTTTATTTCCTCACTTTCCCTCTCACTAGCTTATATTCTGTTTGGTGCCTAAAGCTAAAGTTGTATTTTTAAATGGCAGCTTTAATTCTGTGAATTAATTTAATTCTCTTAATTCTATTCTGAATATAGAACATTCCTGCTCCTATGAAGCTGGAGTAAGCCCTGTAAACTAAATCCAAATATTTCTAATTAAATCCTATTATTATGTTCTTAACACATATCATAATTAATATGTTATTAATATGCATCTAAGTAGTATCTGCTAAAGATCTGAAGTACAATGTTGAATACAGGTACTTGCCATAGTCCACTGCAACACTTAATGAGCCACAGAAGCATTCTGGAATGCTACATCTAGAAACTATAATGTGTTTGAAAAAAGAGCAGGGAACACATTACCCGTACTGCCAAAACAATGTGTAGTTGCATAGACATGTTCCTTTCTGCAGTTAGTGTTGCTGTTATCACAGTAATAAATGTTTCACACTGGGTAGATACGGTGTGAAAATGTTCCACTACAATGAAATCCGTGGGCGTTTTGGAGAATGGATGGAATGACATCTAGGGGATTTTAGAATAAGGAACAATAAATAGCAGGACTAGAGGTCAGGAAACTGGCTCTTTTGCAATCTTCATATGTGACTGGCAAAACATGAAATTATGGGTTTTTTTCATGCTATATGATACTGCACAATATTTATGCTGGTACCTAGGAGAAAGTGAAGGGTGGGATTATTTGGGAAGTACTTTACCTTTAACACTTCAGGATTACAGCAACATGACCTCCCTGGCTCACCCCAGCAAAAAGCGGTAACTCCCTTCAGCCTGCTTTGATTAATTTATCTTGTGTTTTCAGTGTGAAGCTGCTGCATTTTTATTCATGTAACTTTTTTGATTCGATCACTTTTTAATTTATGAAACAGTATTGTTTTCTGGCTGTTTAGAGGAAGCCCCCTGAGTACATAGGGTATTTTGTGTGCATGTTAATTCTGAAAACAACCTTTTATTTTTCCAGTGCATGACTGTAGACCTACTGCAGCTTTGTGTCACATTCTGATCCTGCAGAACAAAAGATGGAGGCAGAATGTTACTGAACTCAAAGCATGTATGGGGATGTTTCTACTAATGCAGGCTATAGTGGGATTGTACAGAGCTCCTATGAGCAGTCAGCTGTATTGATGCAATTGCAGGGTCATTTTCCATTTATACATGTATTTTTTTAAAAAAGAAGATTTGGGAACTCAACAGATTTGCTTTATTCCTATTTCTAAAAATACTGTATGTAAGCAATGCTGAATGCATTCACTTCCTGTATTGTGTGTAGCATTGCTTTTAGAGAAAATGACACGGAGGATTAAAGGACCCATTTAGAAATTGGCTCCAAACAGTGCTGCTTCCAGAGCACTCAGAGCAAGTGGTAGGCAAGTGTGGACAGGTCCTTCTGCTCTGTCCTGTGTGTGTGAAGCTTATGAAGAGGGAATTGAGACCATGGAGATGTAACACAAGTGTACAAGTCTCAGGAGCCCGGGGGTACTGGTTCTGTCTGCATCTTGCTCACTTGTGTTGTGAGCAGAGGTGACTGGAGAGGGCAGCTGTGCCCCCGCAGCTGGAAGGGGTTGGAAGCTCTGGGACCGCCGGCACGTGGATGTGCGGCTTTCACGCTGCTCCACGGCCACTCAGGGCTCTGCTGCCTCTGCAGAGCTCGCAGACGTTTTCAGGGATGTTGCCTCTAGGATCACTTGGTGCCTGGCATCTCTTAAAAGGTTTTGGCAGGCTTCATTATGGACAGGGGAGCAGGTTTTGGACAGGCCTCCAAAGCTGACTGGCCTGTTGATTTCAGAGGAGTATCAGCAAGCCAGGTGGACATCTTCCATCCTTCCCTACAGCTATGGTGACACTAGGCAAATTGCCTTTTACAAATATATAATTATTCACATGCTTTGACTGCAGCTCTGACCCTCATTGGTGTGGCTTTTTGTCAGAAATTATAAGTAACCATCATTTCAAGGTCATCAAGGAATATACTGTATTACGATTAGGGGTTTTTTTTCTTTTTGTCAGAATATATTGATAATTTTTAACTGCTGTAATTATCTTTCATATGCACTATTCTTTACAGATAATTGGTACTCAGAAACCCTCCATTCATGCAGTTTTGTTCTCACAACTATTTGATTTTTCATTTTCTGTAAATAATGGCAGCTGTGCTCTTCCCTGGAGACTGAATTGCTGAAGGTTGACTTTTCCAATACACTGTTTTCCATTACTGCAGAGGAATAGGAAAGAGAAATGTCACTAAGACAGTCTGATGCCAGCGTGGATCCTGAGCTCAGTAGTGGATCACTTCTGTTCCTGGCATGGTCACCAGCTCTTAGCTCCATGTTTCAGAAGCAGAGCTGGAGACAAGCCCCAGTGCTGTGCAGGAGGAAGAGGAGGAGGTGTATTGCCCCTTCTATCCACCTTTGGATGAGGTTTTGCCTCCACTCCTGAGCTGCAGGCCAAATGGAGGGGCAAGTCTCCCCCTGAGCCCCATTGCTCTGGAAATTATTTCTCTCTCTCAAACTGTAAGCCCCAAATATTTCAAGTGTCCTGGGTCAAGTGACCTCTAAAATTATTATATTGATTTTTAAAACTACAGGGTTTTCTGAAAAAAATGCTTTAAACTGTATCTGGCATTGTTTTTTTGCATAGTCAGTATTCATTGGGTTAAGTCATGTCTGTTCTCACAACTACTTGTGAGAGGAAGTTTTCCTTGCTCAAAACTTTCCAGGCACAAAAACTTTTCCAAGTTCAAAACTTTCACATAATCCTAGCATTCCTGAGGCATAGGAATTGAAAGATTTCCATTAGCAATATGTAAAGGATTAAAACTAAAACTTTCGGCTTTAGTATTTTGTATCAAAATCTTGCCCATGACCTTGTCAGCTGTGACATGGGTCCGAGCACATGGAGCAGAGTTACTGCTCCACATGGAGAAGAAAACTGAGAGGATATCCTTTGTCTGGATCCATAAAATTTCTCTCTGGAAGCCAGATTACATGTTCCTGTGAAAAGACTCAGTTTTGTTGGGAAATGCCTGGTCATTTCGAGGAATAATACAATTTCCTAGTACTTCCCTGTATTCTTTCTAGTGCTCTTGCAAACAGCCAGCTGAACATGAATTTGTTTTCTTACAGACAACAAGGAATATGATGCATATCTTTCATACACCAAAGTGGATCCCGATGCTTTAGATCGTGACACTAATGAAGAGGAGCAGTTTGCACTTGAAATTCTGCCAGATGTTCTGGAAAAGCACTATGGATACAAGCTTTTCATTCCAGATAGGGACCTGATCCCTAGTGGAAGTAAGTATTTCTGACCTTTCTGTTTTGTTTCTCTCTGATGTGTCACAAAGGCCTGGACTGTGTGACAGTTACTAGAGGAAAACCCTCTCTTTGGGAAGTGTTGCAGGGATTGGAAAAGTTTCCTCAGCACTGCAAATTCGAGCTCTGTGTTAGAGCTTGTTCCTGCATTGCTGAATTCAATGGAACTGCCATTGATTTCAGTGGTGGAGGAAGGAGCTGGACCTTCCTACAGGGAAGGCTACAGCTCTTCAAGCAATACGGAGTCCAAAATGTCTGCATCAGACACAGGTAACTAAGCAGGAAACTTCCTAAAAAGATTTTGTAGTCTCTGGTATATAATTGAAAATGGGATTTATTTTTTTTTTCAGTGGTTATTTGTTTGTCTACAGCAGCTTTACAAGTAAAAGTCATCTTTTCCATTATCTTTCTGTGTTTTTCCCTAACTTAGAAGTCTCATAAAGAGCTACAATAGTTTCCCAGTTAATGGTAAGGGTACAATTGGAGTTTTGACTGAGTGTTGAATTTCTGAGCAGTGTGAGCATTGTGTAAGTCATTGATATTGTGTAAGTAGTATTAATTATTCAGAGGACTTTTTACAGCCCATGAGCCAATTCTATTTTCAATGCTGACAATGAAATACAGTTGTGCATTTCAAATCAGTTTTGCTGCCATGTCTGAAGATGCAGCACCACCTTTGGAGGTCTGTACCAACAGTTAATGCTTTCCTAGTGCTAGTTATGGCATTTTTTCTACCAGGTTCATTTTTGAGCAAATCAAAAAGACCACAAATCATATGCATGATGTTGATGAATTTTGAGTGCAGAGTATGTTTACTGCAATACCACATTTATTTGAAATGCTACCCTTGTGGAAAAAAATCAGTATTTTTTACTACAAATTCCATTTCCAAATCACTTCCATAAAAAAAATAGTAAAAGAGAAAATGAACTTCTCTCTGTATGTGCTACTGTATAGGAAATATGAACAAGAGAACAAAGCAATGGCTGTACTGGAGCAGATGTCCCCAAACATGAAACAGCTCGAACATAGCTGCGTTAGCAACCTGCCTGCCAAAAACCTGAAACTGCCGCCTGGCTGCTGCCAAACCCCAGTGCCTGCCCCAGAAGTTAGAGCCTGTTTCTTCTTTGACATTTGAGAGAGCTGGAAGCAGAGCTCTGAATCCTGTACCACTGGGAAAGAGGAGTCAGAGCCCAGCCAGAGATCATGCAAAGTCCTGCGTGGTGGCTTGAATCGATCATGTGTGTTTGCAGCTCCTAGTTTAGAGCTGATTCCCTTTTTCTTTCTGCCCCTGCAAGGTGTGAGTTTTTCTTCCTTAGTAAGAAATTCCAGAAGGGGGACTTGGCTCATAGCCTTCTTATTTCTGACAGTACAAGCAAGTAATACCAAATTTTTAGATATTATTAAGAGAAAATACACCTTTTTCACAGAATTGTTGTAACTAGTTGTTTGATATCCAGCAATATCGCAGAGTTATACATAGCAATTATGCAAGTGAATTAAAGAATTTAAAGTTAACCCTTCAGTGATAACTATACTGAAGCACAAATTAATCCAAAATGAGATTCTCTTTCCCAATTGTTGTACCAGCCAACATGGTATTTTATTTTTGTCTATTTTTGTCAGTCAGGCACTCAGCAAATACTTGTCATCACTTTGGGTATTCATTAAACCTCTCTTGAAAATGTAGGGTACCTGAAAATGTCAGTTCTCATTTATGAACATTCACAGATTTAATGCCTCTTTTTTCCTCTCAAACTCACTTCTTCAGTATTATGAAAAGGCCTGATTCTAACACATGGAGCTTCAAGAACGCTTAATCAGACATAATGACAATGCAGAATAAAATGTGCCACTGAAATGAGTGTGATTTGCATGCTTTAGCTTTGAAAAAGATATGAGAGAAGGCACTTTATTTTAAGTGGGGCTAGAGGGAGGGAGAGGGGATGGGGAAGGAAGGAAGACTCGGCCTCCTGTATTTGTAAGCTCTCCGCATGCGCTGGAGAAGTGGAATGTGGCTGTGTCCTGCCTAGTGCTCACCAGTCTCTCAAGGACTTGCAGTGCTTTTTGAAGGCAGTGTGATGTAGAATGGGCCTACTAGAAACTTCAGAAGTAAACATAACATATTTTAGAGTGACTGTCTCAAAAATTGGCAGATATGACAAAATATATAGCTCTCCAGGGTAGATTTCTATAGAAAAATGGGGGGTTGATCACAGTTATTTTTTTTATTTAGGAAATATCTCTTCTCACATGTGCTGCATTTCCTCATCTTTCAGTGTAAATTACTTTCAATCAATGTAATACTTTCTTACTTTGTTCTGATGTGTTTCCTTTTATATCCCGTGTGCCTCAGTGTGTGCCACTCCGCTAGTGCAGCATATGAGCTGTGTTCTGTAGGACTGTTCCTTCAGTCTCTGCAGTTGTGAGGTGCTGCCACAGGAGGGTGTGAACCATTGCGCTTCCTTCCTGGCATGCAGCAGTACTGACAGCTGCTCCTTGGATTTGAGAGCGAGCAAAAAATAGATTTGTTAAATAGTATTTCATTAATTTTCTTGCACAGTTCTCTGAACAACCTAAAAAGCTGACTCCGGAAAAATTCAGGGACAACTTTGATGATGTTTTTGTCCAGCTGGCTCATCGCTAACCTCTGGGGAAAAGCTGTGATGGGCTCTGCATGTCCCTGTGCAGCCAAGGGGGAGATTACAGCCAGATGTGCTTTAGCTGGTATGCACCCAGCAGCCAGCTCCTTCACAGTGCATGTCTGAGCTCTGCATGTCACCTCTGTGCTGAGAACCCTCTGTTTCAGGGATGCCCATGGAGCGACTGCTGCTGTCCCTGGGAGGACAGAGGTGATGGCTGTAGGGACTGAGGCCACCTCTTCACCATTGGGAAGCAGATCCCTGGCATCCAGGGTTCAGGTCAAATGAGGCTGTCATGTTTTGCAGTAGGTGTTGGTTTCTGAGCCCTGCTGGGATACAAATCTTATCCCAGTGGAGCGTTTTGTCCTGTGGGAGGGAGAACACCATGAAGGATGCCAAGGGCCTCAGTGGTGCCCATCACACTGTGGCCAGCAAGGACCTTTGAGGTGAATCTTGGTGCTGCCTGAGAGCAGCATGGATGGACCCGGCTCCCTAGACTGGTGAGGTGGAAAAGGGGCTAAAGCAGCCACCGCTCCTCTGCTCTGGCTCCTGCAGAATCCCACACAGCCACCCTGGCTGGGAGGTGAAAGGGGTGACCCAGCAGGGAGATGTGACATGCAGCGTGCTGTGTAAGCAGTGAGACCGAGTTTGTAACCCAGGAATTGAGTTGCATATTCTGGGAAGTACTATAGCAGCTATTTGTTCACAAAGAATATTCTTTGGTCTTATGAGAGTGAGTGTTCTGCATTCTGTCGAAGCTGACAGCACATACACCTTTCTGCCTGGGCAACTTAGGCATAATTGGATATGTTAACCTGTGTAAGGAGACTGTGATCCCTGAGATGCACTTCCAGTTGTTATGAAAGTTTTTTAGCAGTTCTCATTATTTTCACCCTATTAGTTTTCAGGGCTTCTTAAACAAACCCTTTCCCACAGCAAATACTCTCAAGCTCTGTGAGTTTTTTAATTCAGTGTTAGGAGACCTGAGGAGACTGAATAGTTGGGGGTGGGGGGCAGGGGTGTGTAACAGCAATAGTTATGTTTTCACCTGAGCCATTTTCTGTCTTGCTAAGGATGATGTGTCTGCAGAGAAAAACATCTATTTGCCCTTCACTCCTCTAAAATTGGGACTACTCAGAAGAAGATATTTTTCTCCATGGTTTCTGCAAATTATTTTAAACCCTGAAAGTGAAGAGGTGACCTGTCAAGTTTGATTTTTAATACCAGCAATACAAATCTATTAGAGCATCATCTAGGTGCTCTCTAAGCATATGTACATTTGGTCTTGACAGGATTGAAAAAACCACAAACAACTCAGCCCAACTCAGCCCAGGGTAAACAGATCAGGCAGTGAAAAGAACTGTGGTGATCATCTTTGCTTTACCTGAAAAATGAGAAGTTCTCAGCAAAACAGGAGAGTGCCTAAGACGTGATAAAAAGCACACAACAGTCAGTATTTCAGTTCTGGCACTTTGTAGTTTTGTCTGCCCATCTGTGTGGCGTTGCCCAGTGAATTCCAGCTTCCTGGGCTCCTGAATGAACAAAACCCAGTAGAACCATATGTCTGGAGTTCCCAAGGAGCCTTAATTAGATATGGGATGCCATTTCTTTGGAACAGGAACAACTCCTTTCTGAAGTCCCTGGTCGTCTGCTCTGTATGAATCTTACACTTAATGCCAGGCATGGGTGAGGGTAGCAGGGATAGAGAGGGATAACAGCTAAAAAAGGAATAAATGTGAGCAAAAACCAGAAGGGCTGACTATCCTGTAACAGCCCACTGAAGGCCACCAAGGTGGTCAGGGAGCTGGAGCACACAGTATAAGAGGAGAGCCCAAAAGAAAAGGCCAGCAAAGACAAAGCTAAGGAGGGATCTGACTTATTTTTCCAGTGGACAGCACAAAGGTGAAGGCAGCTTTTTCTCAGAGGTGCACAGTTGTTGAACAAGAGGTCATAGGTATGAGTTGCAACACTGAAAATTCCATTTAAACATCTGAAAAGTTTACTCACCGTGGAGGTGGTCAGAAACTGAAACAACCCAGAGACATTGAGAAACCTCCAGTCTTGGAGGTCTTCAGAACATACTGGACGATGTCCTGAGCAATACCCTTCAGGCAGGATATTGAGCTGGAGACCTCCAGGGCCCCCTTCTAACCTGCATCACTCTATGAATCTTTGATTATAAATATACAGAATTTTGTTTTAGCCATCTATTGCCAAGACAATTTTACCAACATTGCCCACTTCAGATATTTCAGTTTGCAAGGAGACATTCCCAGAACTTCCATATTTTCTATTTTCCTTCTTCCTTAATCCCTCCTTCCTTTACCATGTCAAATACAGAAAGTCTGATGATGGCAAGGGGAGGAATATGCTGAGAGGGCAGTGTGTCACACTGATGTGCAGTATTTGTTTGTTTATGTTGAACTCATCAGCTGTCCCTTAGCTTATACAGGGATTGGGCTCTCTCTCAGGAGTGACCATTACTCTGCTCTGTGTTTCAGCAGTTCCAACTGCATTGCTGTTCTGGTCTGAGCTAACAGAAGCAAAACATATTTAATAAATAGGAAAGCAATACATACAGTTATTTGTATTATAATAAAGTGGTCAGATTTAGGGTTTGGGAACTATTCAGTTAGGAAGCCAGGACTGAATTGCTCTTCTATAAATAACTTCCTCAAGTGATGGTCACATTGCCAAACACAGAAAGGCTGGTTATTTTCAGACTGCCAGGAACCAGCCAGCAGGGGGTTGATGGTGGATTCTCTTTGGTTCTCGTGGTGCTGGTGTTTCCCAAAAATATTCTTAGGACTTTATATGATTTCTAGTATTTTTTCTTTCTCCCTCAACTGCTTCTGCAAATCATCTAAATCTGGTTAGTCAGTCATTTCTTTGTGTAAGCAACTCTGTATCCATGGTGTTCATTAATTTCCTTGCTCTTAGTCTGCTTGCATATTACGTTTCCTCCCAGTCTGTGGTTAATGTAGCTCATTCAAGGTTCCATAGGTAGTTATGCATTATTTAATTGCAAATGGGATGCATCACTTGGAATTCTCTTCTTCAGTGCTTCAGACTATACAGTTCAGCATTACTACATGTTGATGGTGTTTGGTGAGCACATGTTTGCTGTGAGGTGCTATGTCTTCATTACTCATGGACAACCATGCAAAAACATTGTTTGGTTTGGGGTATAACATTTCTTGCTGTCCATGCCTCCTTGGGCATTGCATTGAACATGATGCAAGTAAGTTACTGATACAGTCACTCACAATTTTAAGGTTTTGACCTGTGGGATTTGCTTACATTTTGAAAACAGTTTTGTGCCATATTGCAAAATGATGTTTAAAGGAGGGGGGGAAAAGGGCCAAAATTTAAAATGTTCTTTTTCAGTGAAATCCAAGTGGATAATTCTAATGCTGACATCTTATTTTTACATTCTAGTTTATAATAAAAACACAGTCTTCGGGAATTAAAAGCGAGTAATCCCATACTGATTTTGTCAAGACAACTTTTTCTCCCCTCACAATGAAATGTCATTGAAGTTGACACCTCCTCAGCAAAAGTGAAGTTACAGCAAAGTTATATTTATCTGATGGAAATATGTTGCTCTGGAATCTTATAGTTGATCCTAATTGGTGATGTCATTCCCGAAGTCCCTGTTCAGGTTTTTTTCTGTAAGTGAAATAGAACAATTACCTGACAACTACTTCTTAGCTCACTGGAAAGGTGAAAGCAACCCTTTCTCCATCCCACACTGCAACAGAGATTGCTTGGATTTAATACCTTCTCATGGACTAAACACTTGAGACAGACAACTGAAACTGCTGTATTTTGGGAAGTCTCAAATTCTGAAGTGAAATGAGAGCGGGTGATTTAGCAACTCATAGGTTTATGCAGTCAGACTTGTACCACTGGAAAATACCAAGCTGGAATTTCCACAGACAGGAACCTGCCTTCCTGTGCTTTTCTTCACAGAAATGTTCAAGTTGTACACATTGGACATATTGTAGAGTGCAGCCAGTGGAACCACATGCTCCAGGAAAGTTGTCACCAACCTTCAGTAGTAATCCCAAACTGAAGTTACTGGGAGTACTGAGTACTTCTGGACCAGATGGCTGGAAATGTGGCTTTCCAGTTTCCTATTCGGTGTACTTTATCCTCAGTGCACCAACAGGCCCCCTGTTCACTGGCCAAGTCTGTGGAGCTATAACAGCTCCAAATGTGGAATTTGAGAGATCACCTCGTGGTCATTTGGGAAGGTGTCCATTAGTCAGCTGAGGACAGAGCTCTAACCTGTTGCAATATCCAGTAAGAAAGGTGAGCATGCCAAAATGTGGGAGAGGCACCAAAGGAAGAAATGTCCATCTGAGAAAATAGGGATTTTTTTTCCTGTTGTCTTCCCACCTCATTCCTTGGTTGAATAAAGCAAAGTCTGATGAGTTTTTGATTGTGATGGTATAATGGATTATTGCTATTGAAATGATTGCCACTGGATATTTGAAGAGATGAAAGTGGACTGATTTCTGTTTGTTTTGTTGGTTTGTGTTTGTTGGATGCACATTGGATATGCGTGGCCGTGCTTGGCACTAACCTGGACACATGGTATTGCCCAGTATTGTGTCCTGCAGAGAATTGTCTTGTACAAAGCAGTGTCTGAGTTGTTTGAAGGAGGGATGAATATGTCTCAGGAAAGATGCATGATAGTTTGTTGTTTTACTGTATCTTGCAGATTCAACCTCTAATGATGAAGCTTCCCACCTAAATTCTTTCTTTTTGGGAGCAGAAAGAAAGGAAGAAAATGAAGAGTCTGAGCTGTTGATACATTGGGATAATCTCTTTCCATTGTATTGAACATTTCTACCTTTCCTTAAGTTTTGTTTCACCAGTTCTGCTTATCGTTTTCTCATTGTTGCCGATTCTCTCCCCTCTCTGCTGCCTCTCCCATGGATTTTAATGTTGAATTTTTTTCATTAATGAGTAACTATTTTACACAGAACAATGTGGGGGTTTTCCTCATAAAATATTTCAAGGAAAAAAACCAAAATGTAAATGCTGCATGATTAAAGAGTCATAAACCATTAACTAAAAGTCAGGATTGTTGCATAGACATTTGTAATGTATGTGTATGTCTTAAATTTTTGTGTGTCTGTGGGATGTTTGCAATTGCCTCTTTTTTCCATTTGTGAAAGAAATTCTTCTTGCTGCTAAGTGGTGAAATAAAACATTGGTAAAGGCAGATTTGATGCTAACTATGCCTTCAGTCTCATGAAAATAAGCTATTTTAGAATGTTACTGTTGGCCTATTTTGTAGCTATTTGCTTTACTGGAAGTGGTGTGAATAAGCATGCTGTGGTATGGTGCCTGGGACTATAAAAATGAGTCTTGCAGTAACAGATGTTGATTAATGATGTTATTTGTAATTATTGTTCCTGCTAGAGGGCAGGTGTGTAAAGAGAGGCCCTGCCCTGTGCTGAGTAAAGATCTGTTCTGTGCAGCTCTTGTGTCCAAGTCTTCATTTATAACACGTGCTTTCCTCTGTTGTCAGGTGGCACATCCTCAGTAGCATGGTCAAAGAGGTTCATGTAGTTTAAAAACACAAAAAGATATCCTGTCTCGAGTGCTATGCAACCTATGAACACTCTTCTGCCCTTAGAAGGGTTTTTTAAGTGATTTCATTTTTTCGGTCTTGACCCAAAACCCATTGAAATTTGCTGAAGTCTGTTCATTTGAATGGGTTTTGGATCAGGTCTGTAAGTAGATCTCTTTCCCATCCTGTTCCATGTCAGACCAGCGCAATTGGCTTCTTTTCCCTGGGATAAGCAAAACTCAGGGAGCCAAGTCCAACTTCAAGAATATTTTGTAGTTCCATAAGCTGGCATCATGGAGCTGATGATGGGCTGGCATTTCTGCTTACACTGATCAATTGCAACTCCTTGGCATGCATGAATAAAAGAATTTACTATTTTCTTTGTCACTGATGTCTCAACAAATAAATACCTCTGATATGTTTAAATTTTCCATTTGTTCCTGTCACTTGTGAAGTTTCTGTTAATACCTTGGGGTACATAGAAGCACAGGTTCCTGATATTAAAACAGACCATTGGGCTACAAAGAATGTTCTTGGGCTTTGTGGTCAATACCTAAAGAAGAAAGAGCTACCATGATGCTTCTATGCAATAAGCACAAGTTCTGCATGTGATGAGGGTTCATTTCTTTTTGAGCACTTGAAAGTTACAGTTCATACACCCTGCGGCACCTTCATGTCCTTGCATCTGAAACACAAGAACTGCTTCCCAGAGTGTGCTTCCCTCAACACAGTGTTGATCATAACCAATGTTAATGTTAAAATTTACACAAACATTACATTGATCTTGACCTATATTCTTTTCACCGAGTGAACTGTGTGTTTTTAGTCACTAATGCATCTACACAGCGAGAATGTTTTGTAAATGTCGTTCTGCTGCAATGAACAGGGAAAAATAGCAAAGGGAGGAGGGTATTATTAAGGAGTTTTTTATGTGTACTCCATAAATAGAAATATGTTGTGATACACAATCCTATTTTTGTTGGAGTATATTGAAATGCCCATTGTCTTAAACAGTGTGGATCAGTAAGCTGTAGGATTTTGTTATACTTGATTGCAAGCCTAATGTTTTGATACAATAGACTTCTTCATTCTTTACTCTTTCTCTCTTTCTATAATTTGTAGCTTACATTGAAGATCTCACAAGATGTGTTGAGCAAAGCAGAAGACTCATTATCGTGTTAACTCCAGACTATGTTCTCAGGAGAGGATGGAGTATTTTTGAGATGGAAAACAGACTCCATAACATGCTAGTCAGTGGCGAAATCAAAGTTATTTTGATTGAGTGTACTGAATTAAAAGGGAAAGTGAATTATCATGAAGTGGAATCTTTAAAGCACACCATCAAACTTCTCTCGGTGGTCAAGTGGAAAGGACCAAAAAGCAGCAAACTGAATTCTAAGTTTTGGAAGCGCCTAGTCTTTGAAATGCCAGGGAAGAAAAAGGAGGTGGTGTCCCGGCATCAGGTCCTGGATTCTGCAGAGCAGGGCCTTTTTGGAGACCTCCAGACTATCCCCTCTGTTGCTGTCACAGGCACTTCTGCCACGTTGGTGGAATCACGGGCTGATTTAACTGACTACCATCAAGCAGACTCTGTGCACATGAGACATTACTGCAGAGGGTACGAGTACGACGTGTCAGCAGCGACACTGCCAATCGCTTCCATAAGCAACCACCACACGTACTGTAACATTCCTCTGACACTCCTGAACGGACAGCTACCTCTCAACAACACCGTGAAGGACCCCCAGGAGTTTCACAGGAACAACCCACTGCTACCTTTATCAGCCAAGGAGCTTAGCTTCACCAGTGATATCTGGTAGTGGACATCAGGACTCTTTCGGGACGCTTCATGACCGCCATGAAGACACATTTTTAAAGAACTTTGCCCTAACCCCATGGGGTGAGAAAACATATTCGAAGCAGCAGCACACTTGTTTGCTTTTCTACTTGAACTTTTTTGTTTACATTTACAAATTATTGACAAAGGGGGCATTCTTTTTGTAACTCAGTAATGTCCTTCCTGTCTTTTAATGTACAGTTTTATTGCTTCTTTAAAAAGGAGGGGGAAGAGAAAAAACACACCCCACCATTTTACAGTAGGTTTACAATCTGGGATGGGTAAAAGGTCACTGTATATGGTCTCCAACATCCATACATATTTAAGTAACAGTATTTGAAATACACAGAAGTTGTTGGGTTTTTCATATAGACTACAGTACACTTTGAAATTCTAATCATGCTACAAAAATTATTATCTCCTCCACAGACCACAAGGGGTGAATCATCCTGAAAAGGAAGGAGGAGGAAACCTTCCCGGTAACATTGTCTCACAAATACTTTTTAGAAGATGACCAGCTGAAACAATGCAGATGAAGCTTTATCAATAAATACATAGTAACAGTTACTGCAGAATAAATCACCTGCTCCCATCAGCATCTCTTCATTTTATTATTGAGGCATGTTGTATTCCTAGTCAATGGTTAGCAATGTGGTTTTACTAAACAACTTACTAGAATATCGGAAGATGTTTAGGAGGATTTTAAACGTTTTTTTCTGTCAATTATAGATTATTTCACAACTTTTTGCAGATTTATAATGACTTTTTCCAAACAATTTAAGTAGAAATTTATCTGTCTATTGGTCTATTAATTAATTTGAAATTTCTTATGATCTCTTGAGCCCTATTAAGATTTGTAGAAAAGGCAGTGTATTATTACATAGGATTTTCTTTCCAAAATCAGTAGTTACAATTTGAAATCAACCTTTTTGTGAGAACATCAGCAATAGAAAATAATTACTACAGCAATATTCAGAGATGAAGTGCTAAATTATTCAGGTTTACTGGTAAATCTGACTTCAGTTGCAGTGATAATGACCTGAGACAGTTTTCTCTCTTGTCTATCTACCTGTCAGTTTATGTACTTTTTAAATTTGGCAGAAGCAGGAATATTTCTGCTGTCTGTGCAACTAGTGAAAAGTGATGTTTTTAAGCATCTGTTAAGGTCTTGCATTTCTCACTTATGTGAGTGATCCCATCAGTCAAATAGGATACTGTCATTTATCTTTCATGTAAGGCATTCCTGCTGCTGGTGGATGAGAAGTGTTATACAGGTACTCTGCATCAGGCATTGCTGCTCAGTGAGTACCAGTGAGATTTCCATACTCAGTTGATTAAGAGTTGCAGAGTGGAGTATTTAAGGAAAAAAGCCCTAAATAATGAAGCAGAAGCCAGTTTTGCAGGTTTTGGCCCAGCTCTAATGAAAACACAGTAGACATGAGAGTTTTGTCTCAATGAGATCTGCTGGAGCAAATTCCCAAAAATATTTTTAGGCAGGCAGCCTTGCCTGTGTTTCAGTATGGCTTTAGCATTGTTCTCTTTGATTGCATGAATAAAAGTTAGCACTCTGCACTCAGCTGCCTGTGGTTTCATCAGCAAACAAGTTCAGTAAATCCTTGACATTTTGCAGTGGTTCCTAAATTGTACCCTACAGTCAAATGGAAACAAACACTGACCTAAGACTTAAAAGTCAAAGAATTGGCCCAAAGGCCATGAGAATGATCTTGAATGTGCAATAATTCATAGAGGTCAGTATTTTTCCATTGCTTCTTTCCCCAGTTCTTTATTCTGTGCCCTCCTACACCAGTTATTGTCTGTAAGATTTTTATTAGGTTCTAAATAATACATGTTTCTCTTGTTTTTTCTAGCATTATTATGCATTTGACACTAACACTGAAAATGGAAATCTAGAAAAGATATTAATTTATTACACAGTATAGAAACTTTAACTTGCTCTTTTGTGAAGTTAAGTTCCAAACATATAGGTGTTTAATAGACGTATTTTTCTACTGAGAAAGAAAGCGATTTTACCTCCATTATAAATATATGGATTTCAACCTCCTCCCAAAAATTTACAAAATTTGCACTGTTTTATAAGTGTTACAGACTGTGTTTACACTGGCTATGTTCTTTAATGCAAAGTGTAATTAAAAAAAAAAAGGAAAAAAATTCCTAAAAGCAAACCCTGCATGAAAAGAGCTGCATATGTTTAAATGAAAAGCTGTACTTTTCATTATTTTCCTTCCCACATTACTCTAGAATCTGGTTAATTCACATAGAATGTTCAGTGAGATTTTAAACCCGCTAGTTCTGTATTAAGCATGCAAACTCCAAAAAAAAAAAAAAAAGAAAAGAAAAAACATATGCAGGTTGGTCTGCTTCTTTTATTTACAAGGACTAAATATGGGTAACAAATTCATTCACCCAGTGGTAATATGTCTCTTAGAGCAGTAGTTATTCCAAAGCAAAATGCAGTCATGTTTGCATTGAGGAAACATGAAAAGAACAGTTTTTCTGTCATTTTGCAAAAGCACATTGAGTGTCTATGTATTGATATTTTTTAGTTATAGATGCCAAGTCACAATCTGCTTTAAGATTTCTGAGTGTGTATTGAGTACTACGACAATATATACATGAGTTGGAACTGCCTGTACCCCTCTGCTTCTAGTGTGGGGATGGGGAGCTGAGCTTGGGAGGCCTCTCGTGGACTCAGTTTCATGTAGTACCAGTATAGAATCATGGAATTGTTTGGGTTGGAAAAGACCTCTAAGATGATCGGGTCTAACCGTTAACCCAGCACCGCCAAGCCTGTCACTAAACCATGTCCCTGAGTGCCACATCTACATGTCTTTTGTGTATCTCCAGGGATGGTGACTTCACCACTGCCCTGGGTAGCCTCTTCCAGTGCTTGACAACCCTTTAAGTGAATAAATTTTCCCTAATCCAATCTAAACCTCCCCTGGCACAACTTGAGGCCATTTCCTCTTGTCCTGCTACTTGTTACTTAGGAGAAGAGACCGACCCCCACCTGGCTACACCCTCCTTTCAGGTAGTTGTAGAGAGTGATAAGGTCACCCCTGAGGCTCCTTTTCTCCAGCCTGACACCCCCAGCTGCCTCAGCCTCTTCTAATCACACTTGTGCTCCAGACCCTTCTCTTGCCCTTCTCTGGACATGTTCCAGCACCTCTGTGACATGCAAGAGGCCACATGCTTCCACAGGTAGCACTTAAGGGTCTGGAAAAATACAGTCAAACAGTGAAATGCATCCATCTGTGGGATTTGGGTGGCACAGGAGTTTGTCCCACTGTGAAAACCACCACCAGAGCAGCCCTCCAGCGGGATCCCTCATGGCAGCAGTAACAGCTGGATCAGGGCCTTGGTGGCAAGAATGTGAACCTCATTAGCTGAAATAGAAGGGCATATGGGCATTTTGCATTCCTCTGTCCCACCAAAGCCATGGGGGCTTTATCAGCTGGATTTATCAGGGAAGGGGCCAGGGCACTACCCTGACTGTGCTTGGTGCTGCATCTCGCTTGGGTGACTCTGCAGCCCTGCCACCCCCAACTTGTCAGGCTGTGCCTTCCCTGGTGACAAAATCACCAGCAGCAAACATCCTTATTGCAGCCACAGGGACTTCTGATTTGGGGCATGCTCATTTTAAAGATGATTTATTGTAATGTTTGGAAGCTACTGTTTGTATACTTACCTTTATGTGTGATGTACTTCAGAGGCAATTGTGGTTTAAAGGTTGTCTATAAAAAGAGCTAGAAATTGGAAACCTATTCAGCTGCTGCAGATTTTATGTTCCTAAAGTAAGTTCAGGAAGAAAACAGGGTAATTTTAAATTAACTAACAAAGTACAGTGAATATTGACAGTTCTTGGGAGCTGTGTGTTTGGCTGGTATTTTAATAACATTCCTTTCTCTAGACAGTGGATGAGAAAGATATATATAAAGGTATTACCATACTCTTGCTACCAGGTCTGCTCCAAAACCCACTCAAGCCAATAGAAAGAGCTCCATCAAATTCAGCAGACTTTGGATAAGGCCATAAACCTTATATTTACTGTGTACAGAGAAATACAAAAGACAAAAGGGAGAGAAAGAAGTCAAAAGACTAAGGAGCATTTGCTTATTTATTCTGTCTAAAATCAAGCTTATTTTTGTCCCTGTTTGGTGTGGATATGCTCCAGAACCATCCAGCCTTGGGAAAGGAATTTTGTTCATTCTTTGTTATAAACAAGATAAGGACTTGGGAATAAATAACAGATACTTTTGCAGGGAAAAAAGAAATCATTATTTTTAAGGGCTTCTGCTCTCAGTAGTTCCTTTGATTCAACAGGCTTTCTCTGTTCATCCAAATGCATAAGCACATACTTAAATTCCCCTTAATTCAGTGAGAAATACTTTACTGAGCAGGGGCCTGGAAGGGCAGTTCAGTGCCAGAAATCACAGGATTCAGCAGCCTTTAGAATTGTGCCCTTATGGAATGCTCCGAGCAGCTTTCCCAGTGTCCGTCTCTGAACGGACACTGAGAATTGAGCTTTATGGCAGAGCAGCTGTCAGGTCTCACAGTCCTGGTCACAGGAGAGGAAGTCTCCAATGCATGTTAGCCCTGACAGAGACACTGCCCTGGGAACTGTTTCACAGATGGGAGAACAGTGGGGGTTTTGCACTGTCTCCCAGTTGGGCAACTGGGAGCTTATCCCATGGGACAGCTTGGTTAGAAATACTGTCTGCAAGAGACCTCTACCTCCATGCAGCATTTCGTCCATCCCCTCTTGTGCACCCTTTGAGGTTCATGCTGGGGCTGCAAAGTTACTGGGACACTGAGAAATAATTGGGCAGTGTGAAGAAGAGAGGGGAAGAAGAGAGTAGAGTCCAAGGGTTTTCCAGGCAGAAACACTGATTGACTATAGGACAATGGCAGCTCTTGCATGAATGCATCATGTTTGTCCACTATTCAGTGGATGCTGTGCAAAGTTCCCCAGAAAAATGTCATTTCTTAACATCAGTTCTGCAGCTCTTGCAACACATCATTGCTGGGTGCTGTATCAGTTTGCTGTCCCCGGGGGTCTGACTGTGAAATCACAGCCAGAGCCTGGTTCCAAAGCAATTAAGCCACACAGGAGCCAGATCTTATCAAAAGTCCACAGGAATTAGTCCTGATCCTCAGTTTTTGTAATACCAACATCGGTAAGTTAGGACTGGGAGAAATGATGACTGCAGTGAGCAGTGGAGCTGGAAGATCCACACCAAGGTATCAGGGAGCCAATGGGTCTGAAGGAAAATGGGTACCTGACCTGAGTAAGTAATATTCATTAAAAATAATCAATATTGGTCTGTTTGTTTATAAAATAATGAAAACTACAGAAAAGTACCTTCCTCCATGGTCTTGGAAGCATTTAAGCTTTTGAAATTTCATAAATAACAGTGATTAAAACAGTTCCATTTTGGCACTAGTTTACCCGGCAAATGTTAAAAATATGGCACTTTGGAATACTTTGTTACAGGAAGAAAGCAGAATTTGAAAATGGGAAGTAATGGCACATCATATTCCTGCAAACACAAAGAACAGAGTTCTGAAAAGTAATTTGCTTCCCCAAAGAAAGGACCTGCAGCATTTGTGATGTTGAGGGAAGGACAGCTTTGCAATGCTTACCACAGGAAGCCATTTGATCACTTCAGTGCCACTGGAGAAATTCAGAGGTTAATAAGGCTGCTCCAAAGAGGTATAAAACAATGTTTCAAAAAAGGAAACACAAAGTAAAAGTTACCAAGCTTTGCCAGGATATTTGTCATATAAATATAAAACATCAGCACTGCCAGTAGAAGCATAACATGACCTGTCAGCATTTTCTCTTCTTTGCAATACCATTGTAAAGCTACAGACCAAGCAGGAAAGCAAATAAATAATAATAATAAAAATACAGTTTGTCAAGCTGAGCCAGATTCTCACGGTAGGTATTCTATAAACAACTCCTCTAATTCATTTTGATAGAGTGTAATTGGCTTTACAAGGTTTTAAGAGCTTTCTTCTCTTCAGGACAAACACAAAGACAAAACAATGTACTTCATATTAGATGGGTTTTGCAAATTTCTAAGACTGTAAAATAATTCCTTCATACACAGCAGTGGGTGGTAAATGTTTTCCTGGCTGCAAGTATCCATTGTGTGTATTCAGAGTGGTTTATTGGAGTGAGAGCACCAACTGCTGTTGCTGAGCCCAGCAGAGCTGGTAGACCAACAGGGCTACGTTCAAGGGCAGTGGGGTACCCAGCGTGCTCAGCATCACTGGGTGGGCTCAAATATTTGGCTGGGCAATACCTAGAGAATAGAGCACAAGTTCAGGCTGTGCTCATACTGGATAGAGGGATTTGCAAAACCCTGGTGCTCTCTTTTAATGGAGAAATACAGGCAAGCGAAGGTGGAAAGAAAATTGTCAAAGGTAGAATTGTGTGCCTCATTTCTCTCTAAATCCAAATTATTTGGGATTCAGAGCATGCCCTGGGATTTATGACGTGGAGGAGGGAATTAGTGATTCTCATGCAGAGAGTACAAGGGGCTTTGCTTTTACTACCAAGACATATTTTCATGAGAAATCAAGACCCTAACATGGGCTAGACTTCATGTAAATTAGCCTCTTATGAGATGACTCAAGAAGAGAGGGTCTAATGAGATGTGAAGAAGCTTTCAAAGCACAGTATGCTCTGATCAGCTTGTGTATGAGGCTTAAAGGTAACTTCTGTCAGCATCTAAAAGGGAGCATTTAAAACTTAGTCCCCAAATAACATTAGAGACTCCATGTTCTGTGAATTAACATCTCTTGCACAGATTATAACAACCTTTAAAACCCTTAACAGCTCTTTGATTAAAAGATATCAAAGGCTTTATGATCATGAAACAATCAATCTAACACCTAAATCCTCTGGGGAAATATTTTCATCCACCCTTTAGCAAATGAAAAATACGGTTAAGATCCATTTTACCCAAGATCCCACCAAAAACCAAAGGCAGAGCTGAGGCTGTGCCCACAGTGCCCCAGTTTGGAGTTCTGACCAGTAGATAATATTCCCTGGACTGGACTGGTAACTGGATTGCCTCATTCTGGCTCTGTGGCTGCATTGTCTCAACCAAAGAAAAAGTTTGTTCCAGCCTGTGTGAACAACCTCTGTGTGTCCCCTGAGTGGGTCACAGTGGGGCTGTTTTGGGGGTACAGCAGAGCTGTCCCAGAGAGAGTCATGATGCTTCCCTGTGGGATCAGCAGCTCATTGCAGAAACAGGAAAAGACAAGCTAATCATCAGCAGTGAAGTGACTTTGGAAGGTCACAGACTGACAGGAAAGCTGTGTGCTGTAGCAAATTATTGGCAAAAGGAGACAGCGGGGGAAAACATTGAACTGACACATAATTTGTACCTAACAACCAGCCTGAACCCATATCAGAGGTCTGGCTGTTATGCTGCCAAACTCAGGGAAAATCTGAACAAAGTTCAAACTTCATTGCTTTCACCCATCAGCATAATGAACAGAAGAAGCATCTGTGATGTGACAGTGCCAATCTGCAAGGTAGGCTTCAATCCAGGGCCAGAAGTTTTCAGCTATTCTCCAGACAAAGTGCCCAGATGAATGCAGGTGTAGGTATAGGTTAGTGTACAGACAATTCAAAGCAGCCCCTTCATGGTGGAAAAAAGAGAGCAGCCTGAGACAGCAAAATAAAGGAGGATGTTCATGAACTTGATCGACCTTGGTAGATTCCCCAGCTGTGAAATACAAGCATGAGGGCCCTGTAAGATAAGTGACGTGGCAGAGGCAGTCAAGCTGGGTGAATGTATCCCAGAGGTGCTACAGAGTGGGGATTCAGGGTAGAGAGGGACAGGAGCTGAGTGCATGAGGGGAAGGAGCCCACCACCACTGCCTAGAGACCTGCCCATGCCAGCAGCTGGTGGAGATGTGTAGGGTATGGACTCTGCTTGGACACAATGGCAGCAGCAGCTCGTGATCACAACAGCCTGCTCTAAAACCCTCAAAAAAGGTTTCCAAAGCTATTTATACCCAATTTCTGAGCTCCCTAGGGTCCAAAGATAGGTAAATCCTATCCAAACAGCTCTGCCCCCAGGAAACAGGCTAATAAGAGGCTAATAAAGGAAACAATAACAGTAGTCATTAATTCAGCAATCTGTTTTAAATCCCTTTCTTAAAACATTAACTATATCTTATAAACTTGTCATCTTGTCTTTAACATATTGAAATCCATGAAGAGGATATGGAAATAGCATTGCATGGAGCAGGGAGTGTTTTATGTGCCTTATAAAGCTAGTCATGGTCACATGGATTAAGTGGGAAATGAGGCATCAGACGGCCTCTTGCAACGTCTGGGCACTGCTGCCCATGGGAGGATGAGAGGACAAGCATCTGCAGGACAGCAGTGGAGATGTCCCACACTGCACCACAAGCACTGGGACAGGACAGAGAGCAGGAGCAGCACAGCCCCACGGGCAGAGTAACCCAGCACCCTGCGGGCATCGCAGCACCACGTCCACTGTCAGCAAAAGAGAGGCAGCCCATGGCAAGGGCTTCTCTTGCAAAATACAGCAATGTAACCTTTGAGCTGCTAATCATTTTTCCTTTTTGGCAGCCAAACAAATGTTACGAAAGAGTAATTCTCAGCATCCATTGTACCCTGAGGGTTAACAAACATGTGTAAGGAGAGCTCCAGACAGAGAGCTGGCAGCCTCTGCTTCTCCTTTACTGTGTGCAGAGCTCTTCTGAGACTTGAGGGATGATGGGAGTTGTCTTTTCTTCCTTTTTTTTTTTTTTTCAAGAAATAAGGTCATGGAAATTGTCAGAGGAGCATGTGGAGCGATTATAGCAAAAGCACAGAAGCCTCTTAGAGAAACTTCCTGATTTTAGAAGCCTGACTCCTGTTGTTTTACAGTAAGACTGTAAAGAACAAACTCTCCCGACGAGAGCCAAGGAAAGTGAGGTGGTTTGTGCAGGGCAGTGACAGAAGTTGAGGTGGGAATGGGCAGAAAAGCAGAAGCCAGTGTGTCCACTGCCATGGCTGACACCAATCTCAGGTGATGCCAGGCAGGGACAGAGGCAGGAGAATCCTTGCATGGGGAAATGCAGCGCCCACCACCTTGCCATGGGCTACTGCCACCCCATGGTCACTTCTATGTGACACTGGTGCTGATCCTGGGGACGTGTCTTTTGGCCAGGTTTGGCCCTCTCCTTTGGCAGCCTTTCCCCTTCACTCAGCAAAGAGGCTGAGGCTGGAGCAAGCCCAAAAGCCGAATTATTGTCAATCAGGGGTATGGTGTGGAAGGGGTGGCACATGGACACCTGTCTGGGGCCAGGTCCAGGGCACAGGGCTTCAAGTGCTGTCACTGTCACTTCCTCGGAAGCAGATACAACAGCAATTCAGTATACATGTCCACTGGGCCTTTCTGACACTGAAATCTCACCAAAGTGTCTGAATTCTGATACTTACTTCCCTTAAACCAGCAAAAAACCCACAAAGGCAAAGATAAAATGTGAGAGTGAGACTGAAGACAAGGTAACCTAGCCAGGGCCAGTTTAACTTGCAGCAAGTTATTGCCTTCTTAAACAGTACTGAAAAATTGTGATGTGGAAGTTGTGTTTTTACAAAGCAGCTGAAGCAGAACAACCTCAGATAATCATCAGCCTCAGTGTGTTCATATGGCTTTGCCTGGCACCACTGGGAATGAGACTTTCCCCTGGGCTGACCTCCCCTGCCCCAGCCCACTCTGCTTTTCCCCAGGTTTGCCATGTGCTGGGATATCCCTGCTGACCTGCCAGCCACTCCGCACAGGCACCACACCATTTTCCTGACAATTTCATGTCTAACTAGTACTTTGCACTGAGCTACACAAGCAATTCCTTGTGGAATGGGAGAAGTTCCTCGTGGGCAACTTGAAATGCAGGACTTGGGCAGTGAGGCTTACTGTAACATTTAGAAATTACATTTTATGGTACTTGGTTGATTCAGGAGCTTACCAACCAAGAGCAAAAAAACAGGCTTTAATGATGCTGCTATCAGCCTCTGGCCTCAGCCTGGGCCTTTCTCATATGGAGTGAGATGAATTCAGTGTACATGTGAGCAGTGAGCTACCAACAATAAGATTTGTTAGAACAGAGCATTTCTTTAAGTTTGCTGTCTTCCCTATAGGCTGTGGAGGAAGTGACTAACTCCTGAGCAGGCAGTCATGGACCTGGTGAGAGATTTCAGGTATGTTTTGGAAGGTAAAAAATGTGCTGGTGCCTGTTAGTCAAGCACTAGTCAGCACTATGCCTAAGACAGACTTCCCCAGGGAAATCATAGACTGCTAATTTGGGGGAGAAAACAGCGAAGATTTTTTCCACTAAGATGATAAAATAAAGGTCCCCAGCTGAGATACCCGTTTGGGGAGACGAATGTTAATTTGCCAGAACAGGGGACAGCTGAAATTAATAATGATATTCTGCTGTAATTTGTACTGCTCAAAAGCCAGAGTCAGATCAGTGTAGTCACTAGGGATCTGTACCTGATTTCTCTGAATGAGAATTTTTCCATTAATCTGGGTGGCTTAAAAGGAAAACTCTAATAATGCTGAGCATTGGGCTTCACTTGGTTCAATGGCTTTTATGGAGGACAAAAAAAAAAAAAGACCTGTGAGTTACAGGGTCTGTGTTTTTGTAACTAGACTAGTTAATGTGATGTGGCTTGGCAGAACTTGTGATTCCCTCTAACACAGAGGGAAGTTACCAGAAGTATTTTCAGTTTGCCAGCTGCAGTACAAAACCATGCTCACCCCACTCCCCCCGTTTTACATGGATAAGGCATCATTACTGCACCAAAGTTTAAGAAGGGAGTTCCTCACTCAAACCAACTTCCCAGAGTCAGTTGTGCTGTAAAAGACCTCAAAAGTCACAGAGGCTAGAATTGTCCCTCCTGACCTAAAGGGCAATCAAGTTTCAGTTACCTTTCTCCTTGCCTGTGCCTCTGCAAAGAGCCTCAGCACATCTCAGCTGCAGAGTCAGCCCAGGGCTGCCCCCCTGTGAGTCCTCCCTGCTGCCCCCGGGTTCCTATCAATAGCTAGAAAGGCAAAACTGCACAAAATGCTCTCAAAAGGTTAAAAAGAAAAATGCAATAGAAATGCTGGCCAAGGAAGGATCAGCCCTGGAAGCTTTCTAATTCTCAGTTTGAGCTTGGACATGTGGAAAAAATAATAGTCATGAAAGGACTCGTAGGCCCTCCCAGTCTAGATGAAGAATAAACAGTACAAGGGACATGGCAAAGAGAAAAAAAAATAGATAATTTTTTATTATCTTCCCAGCAGTTATAACATGGAAATTAGGACAGGATAACAGGCAATTTAATGCCAGTGTATGCATTGGAAAAGTGGAGGTGGCCATGAAGGGGATTAAATATGACTGGAGAAACAGCCAGCACTGGCATGAGAGAATCATCAAAATAAGCCAAAAGGAGAAAGGGAATGAGGATACACACTACTGACCTTTGCTACACTGTTCATAGAAATGTCAAGGGAAAACCCAAACCCATGCAGCCACACACAAGTAAAGCAAACTGTTATCAGCCTGAGCAGGAGGACATGTCTGGACAAGAAAGAAAACAATCAGTCTCTGTGGGGTAACCTAAATCTAGCAAAAAAAACAAAAGGGTTCAAATATTGCAGAGATAAAATGAAAGTTTATTTTATATAAATCAAAGAAAAGAACACCTAGAAAAAAGTATGGAAGTGCTACTGCTGCTTCAAAGTAAGAGATGGTACAAAGCATGCAGCTCAGAGGAGGTGTGGGAGCACTCACAGTGTGAGCATGTCTGTTCACAGCCACCACGAGAAACACCTCTGGTTTGAGAAAACAGATTACAGAAGAGACATCCAGCACACAGGTGTTAATCCACGCCAGGGGAGGTCCAGCACAACCAGGCTGGTGAGCCAACCCTCACTGCCTCCCAAATGGCTCAGCACAGCCAGGGCCAGGGCCAAGGGGAACAGTGCTGTGCTGGCTAAACCCACCCCATAATCATGGAGTCACAGCCAGGGTGCCCTGAAACTGGAAGTGGAAAGCTCTGGGGCGAGCACGATGGACCAGGGTGGAGGGCATCACTGTGCAAGGCCATGACTCTTTTTGCTTCAGCAGACTGGGTGCAGTGCCAGACTCAAGTGATAGCTGCAGGCCCCAGGTTGTACAAAGGCACCCCCACTTTGTCCCTGCATAAAAGGGCACATGTAAAAGTTGTGTCAAAGAGGCAGAATATAAAATCAGGTCAAACAGCCACAATTAGGTTCACTGTTTCCATCAGCCCTGATGGCTGGCAGTTGGGTCCCTGCCTAATGAGGGAGCTTAGCTTTTGGAGGGTGGTTGTATGTTCCCACCCTTGGAGCTCGAGGTGCTGGAAGGGTGGTGCTGGCTATGGGATGAGGGATACACTGTCTGAACTGGTAAGTACAGTTATGCTGGAAGTGCTTTAGTAGGAGCTGTGTGGCTTTGGGGAATTTTTCATCAGAGTGGGGTAAGTTTTTGAAGTACAATCTGTTTGCAGCAAACACTGGTGTTTGCAGGGACCGAGGAACTGTTGAGGTGCCTGCTGATTGGGGGGGTTAGGCTGGGAAGTTTCTTGGTTAGAGTAACAGTTGGATTTGTTGATGAATTGGGTTCATGTAATGAACTGCACAAAGTGCCTTACTGGGGCAGGGCTCATCTTGGAAAGATCCAGCACCCTCAGGTCTGCTTCAGGGTCCAGGGGCTGTGCCTCAGTGCCACATCCTCCTCAGGTGAACCTGATGCAGAGGGTTGAACATGGGTGTTGAGCAGGCAGAGCTGATGGATGGGGCCTTTTCTGGGATGATTTGTCACTAGCCAGAAGAAAAGGAGATGGTGACCTTGCAAGTGAGCAACAGCAGCAGCAGCTCCACAGCAGTGGAGCAGGTCTGCCCTTCACATAACACTCATGTTATGTCAATGCTCCTTTTCAGGCATAAGCACATGACTGACCTCAAGTATGTGGGCAAACTGTATATTTATTGCTATAAAATGATGGCAAGTTCACTGACAAAAGCAGATTGGGCAGCTGGTGGGGATTTTTAATCACAGAGAAGATTCAGTGGTCGCTGAATGTTAATCCACAACTGTTTACAGAATCACGTTATTACTGCAGCATGTTGTTTTTCCTGTGCAGGAGTTAAAACTGTATTCTAACAGAACATAATGATATATGGTTATTAACTGACTTTAAAAGAGCATGTAGGAGATATGTAGTGATTTTTTTTAATGTATATATAATGCAAATCTATATAGTTTATATATAAATATATCTAGCTATGCAGGATATGTCCTACAGGAAACGAAGGAGGCTGGTGATAGCTTCACATAAAATTTTATGATGTGGTTTTCTGGCTTTCAAGATATTGCTGATTTGCTTAAAAACAAACAAAGAAACCCTAACAAAAAAGCCCAAAAGAGTACTTCAGAGACTTGGTTGTAAGCTTTCATATTCGAATATCAAATGACTGTATTACTGTTCTCCTTCTCGTAGTGTTAACTAATCTGAAGGAAAAAGACAGGAAGGACAGATAAGGTGTTGGGATGGGACCCATGGGGCTGACACCAGTTATGTCTGCCTGCACTACCACAGTGGATGTGTAAATGAGATAATAACTGGTTTACTCCCACTTTTAGTTCATGAAGTTTATGGGCTTGTGGGCCATCTATTACTTTCTAACCTCTAACCTCCAGGGGCTTCTGGAAAACAGAGGAATAAAGGTGGCTTGACCTTTTCCAAACCTGTAAGAATTTGGTCTCAGAATCGAGGCCATGGAGTGCAGCACTCCAAGTCTGGTCTGCAGAAGGTTGCAGACTCACCAACTCTGCCTGGGATTGCTCGCCCCGTGACCTCCCAACATGCTCAGATCTCAGCTAGATGAAAACAGCTTTCACCCTGTAAAGCAATGCAAGCATGCAAACTGGGGGAGGTATGAGAGCTCAAGGATTTCAAGATGCTTAATTGGTTTATGGAACTAAACTCTTTAAAGAAGTTAAGCTGCTGTGAAAAGGGAAGCTGGTTCAAATCCTGAAATCTCCCCTGCTGGAAGGCAAAGCCTGAGTATGCTATAGGGTGGCAGTTCTGGGCTTGGCTGCAAGTTGGCCCCTGCACAGCAGCCAGGCAGCCCTCTGGAGGGGTCAGGTTACCTGGGTGGCACAGAAGCTGCCACAGTCAGGACATCTTGCTAACCAGTAACTTTGGACTAGCGAAGCAGTGAGGCTACTGACACCAGTTGTAATTTGGGGAGGTCTGAGCACTCTTTCACTTATCCTAGGAACCAGAAAGTGATAGACCCACGAGAAATGGAAACCAGCAGGTCTGTTAACATGTGGTGCCTTTGTTTCTACTTTGTTGGTTTTTTAGTTTCATGGTGGGTTTTATTGTTTGGTTTCTGCTTCAGCTACTGGCTCTCATTATGTCTCTTGTGATTAAAATGCCCACTATTTTCTCTTTAGGAGAAAATATAAAGTCACTTTTCTTTTTAATAAGGTTAGAGCTTTAGCTATTCACAGTGGGCTATTTTAGCTATTCAAAGTATTAATTTTTGTACCACCTCCTTGCACTGAATCCAAGTCTTCATTTCTGCTCTATCCATTACTAGGAATATGCTAGAGCTGCTGCCCCAGCATCCATCTCAGCAAAGCAGTACAGGAGGGAAAGTCCTTTCCCTTGTCTTTCTTTGCTTATGCAGCCATGGATCCCATCAGCCCACGTGCCACAGTATTACAGCAAGATGTTCCCACAGATTTGCTCTGTTTGACATAGTTTGTGAGTGCTCTGGGCAGTGTCCAGGCTGTGGAAAGCAGAGTCTGTGCCACAGCCCTTCACCCCACTGAGTGCAGGCTGGGCTTGCACATAACCCAGCATGAGCTGCTGCTGAGGTGAATATTGTTTAAATGGGTTTAAGTTACTGAGCTGTGTGTGCTTTATAGTGTAGCCCTGTGCCACTTGCCACTCTTTATGCCCTCTGTTAACTATGCAGTGATTATTTAGTAGTTGTTTCCGAGTTATCAATAAAAACAGTGAATACACCTGGTCTCAAACCTGTGCAAACACATTTCTTGCCCACAAAACGTCCATGACTAAATATCAGTGAATGACTGGCAGATGTACAGAGCCTTCCCATTCTTCCCAAACCACTAAAGAACTTGTCAAATTTAATTTTTAAAATGTTTACAATCTCAGCTGACAGCTGCACTGTACAGCAGCAACATCAAGGCGAGTGCACCCACTCAGTGCTTTGCCCAAAATGCTGTGAAGTGCAGCGAGAAGCTGACAGACCCTCATGAGAGCCGTGTGCTTGTTTCCAGGCTGAGCATGGTGTTACAGGCATAAGTGAAACTTGGCTGGAAGTTATATGCAGGTTATTAATATACAAAGATAGAGAATGTTTAGATAGGATTGGCAAGGATCTACAGGAAAAGACATAGACTTATTCATGAGTTAATGTTGGAAGAGGACACTGTTGCTCAATGCCTAAATGAGCTTCCCCTTGCCTTTCCCATACAGCAGACACACACACTCGCACACAAAAATTAGGCAACCTCCCAAATACAGGATACAGTTCCCTTGAGGAAAAGAGGAGGATTTAAAAGACTCAGGCACTGCACTGGGGCACCCAAGTGTGTTCGAAATTGTCGAAGTTGACAAACTATTGAGATGAAAAGCAACTTAGAACTAAATGGAAATTGGACTGAGAATAGAGGAGACTTCCCTGAAGATTTTTAATAGGTCACAGAGGGCAGGTTTTGTTCCAGAGGGCTGGATAGGGGCTCATAAATTACAGTTCCTCTTTTGCTTCTTTTTTCCTCCTTTAAGAAAAGGAGAAGCAGAGGGCCTGGGAACTGCAGATGTGTAACAGGGACTTGAGCAACAAGGTAGGCTTTTTTTGTAGCTAAGGCAAGTTTAAAATTGTGTAATTTTGTGAGGTACAAGTTAGGCCTGCAACACGACTGAAAAAATCTGTTTAATTTACTGAGAATGTACCCAGACTGACACATGACATTGAAAAGGTTAAAAAGATAGGATAAAGTCGATTTTTTTAAAATATTTTTAAAATATTTTTAAAGTACAATGAAAACTGTCCTCACATTTAGTTGTTGAATTTTTTTTCTTTACTTTAGGGAAGAGGGGAACAGAAACCCAATGAACACCCTGCCCCCAAAACCCCACGCCTGAGACCTTAATCTGACAATTCCTCCAAACTAAGGGTGATTCAGATACCAGTTCCTTTTTAGCTAACCACCAAACTTCAGTGGTTTGGATAAAAGGGAACTGTGGTTTGAGTCATCCAGAGTTAGTATTTGGTTGTCAAAACCATGCCTGCAGGATTTTCTAAAAGTCAAAAAAACCCCTGCCTGTCTGCCAGAAGAGTTACCACAACTTGTCTTGCTTTCACATAAAAAGCATCTGCCACGTGATATTTTGACTGATACATTTAATGTGGTAGCGATTAAACTGTGCTGTCAGTTTTCTTTGTATTTTGGATTTTTTTAACTGAGAAGTCTGCCTGTGAAGAGGCAGCAGCTATTTTTTCCATAATTGCATCTGTTTCAGAGAGCAGACAGATGTTGGGCTGAAATTCATTATGGTATTCATAAACTCCATTGGGATCTGATGACCTAGTAACATATAGCTACTGCTCCTTGCAAAGGATTTCAAAGGGTTCTTACTTTGAGTGAAGAAATAACTTTGCAGAAGATGGGAGGAAAGGTAAAAACTTATAGCTAGGCAGATGGCTGCACCAACAGCAAGATACAATAGTTATGTAAAATGTATGGGTTCAATTTATTTCAATAAATTATCTTTCTCTTTATTTTGCAGAATCCAAAAGCCAGGACTGCAAAATACCATCGTTCCAGAAGATATGATTCTTCTCCCTGAAAGTTTTGGCATGGCTGTTTTCAGGGATAGAAGGGATGTGTGCTGGGCTGATGGGAAACTGGAAACTTCCAGTTGCACCGTTCTTACTTGAGAAACTCCGAAGTGCTGAGCTGAAACAATGCTGTGAAGTCATGGGTCAGGCAGCAATGGAAGGTTATCGGTGCTGTGAGGAGAGGGCTCCTCATGCTCCGTGTGTGGGGACATGTTTGGCACAGGCAGGCTCATCTGTGTGCCACTGGAAAGAAAACAACTTTCTGCAAGAGTCCCAGTGAAAAGATTCGGACTAATGGAAGTTTTGTGGGAGACCTATATTTTAAGTTTTACCCTGGGAAATGAGGTGGACATCCTGGCTGGGATTACAGTAGTGAGAGGCACTTTTTCCAGCTTGCCTGTCCCCTCAGTAATCCTTGGGGAAGGAAGCTGTTTGGTCTCATTTTGGATATCCTGTGAAACAGAACTAGCACGTCTGCCAGGAACTGAAAAAAGTTATTTAATTTTTAAAGAGATGAAAACTACTGTATGTGCTACTGAGTATTATACGGGAAATGACTGGTTTAGTTTGTTTGTCTGGATTTCTGATATTTCCAGTTTACTCAGGGTAGTAACCCTGTCTCTCAATCCTAATACAGTATCCTCTGCAAAGTCCAAATCTGAAGACAGATTCAGGTTTTAATATGAATTTCTGGCCCAGCCTTAATATTTTTGGAACGAAGTGGGAATTTTCTTTAGTTCAAATAGGAGAAAGCATGAGAAATATTCACAGCCCTATCCAACAATCCATTGAAAACAAAGATATTTTACTGTGATTTCCAAGCACTGCAGGGATGGGTCCCAGAAATGCTGAAGTTATGAAGTGGACTGGGTTGGTGGTTCAGCTTTCTTAGCATCTTTTAACTAAATTGGAATGTAAGTAGCTGGGTGTCCATGGCCCGAAACTTAAATCTTTCCTGTGGAATCAAAAAAATTTTTGCATCAGCTACAGTAAGTTATGCTGGTATTTTCCAAGGTGTGACCTGATGAAAGTATGCTCTGCTTTTCTGTTTTCATTCAATAGTTCTCCTGGCATTGTGAGGCTCCCACCAAGTTAGCATGCAGACATACCCAGGCTGTATGCAATCCTATACACATTTTTAATGTGTTATCTTGTTCCTGACAGTCTAGCAAAGCCACCCACAGTACAAAACATGCTGTAATTGGAAAAGGAAGGGGACAACTTTAAAGTTAGTGACTAGCCTAATAAATCAAGATTTTCTTTTTTTTTTTTTTGTACTCTGAGACTTCATAAAATGACTTCCAGAATGATGCTGTAAATGGTAATGAATTCAAGCAGCAGCCAAGAGACCCTACTCAAGGATGAGTGTTGGGCTTAATATCATGCTGGCCACTGCCACCCATAGATTCTCCTGTAATCCACATTTAACATTTTGTCATTGATTCTGCAAACAAATGAGGAAAAATTGTTTTCTGAGATCATCAGGCAAAAAGATTGGCCTCTCTTTTCAGCAATCCAGAACACTTCTGGAAGGGGAGGGTGAAGTCTGTAGTTACAAGCAGATTTCATGGGCTTTTGTGTCACTTCTGTCTGTCAGCCAAGGGTTGTTCCCTAAAGAAACACTGAAGAGATGTCTAAAATGTTTAGTTAATATAAAAAACAAAAGTAATGGGGAGTTTTGCAAAGTATTTTTATTCTGGGAGAAAGGTGCTGATGTCAGAGCATCTGCATCAGTCCAATCAGGCACCTCAGACACTGACAAAATGCGGGTTCCTTGCAGAAGGTAAGAAAATTTCCAGCAAAATAAATATCTCAGGGAACACCAGGAAAGCTGGTGTTCACAGGGATCCTGTTTGGCTCTGAAGCATGTGCTGGGGAACTGCTGCAGGGAGGAGTCCTAGAGAAGACTGGCACACTGGGGTGGGTCAGGCTGTGGCTCTCCATCATGGGAGCAGGGGAATTCAGAAGCTCGAAGAGGGATTTTCCTTCTACCTCTATGGCAGAAAGCCTAAACTGAGCTTTTGGGTTTTGAGCTCTCTGTTGAATTTGGATCCTGAAAATGCTGGGAAGTTATGCAGAAGTCTGGCTCTGGAGACACAGATGTGGCATAAGCTTGCTGAGCCTGGCTGTTCCCACAGCCATGGGGGTAGCAGGGATGTCCATTCCCAGAGCAACATCTAGGGGATTATTTCAATAAGAAGATCATGTGTGTTGAAGTTTCTCTGAATGGTAATTTCTCTGAATTTACAGTTCAGAGAACCAAGAAATGCTGAAAATAGTCAGTTTGTCCATTTCAGGCTAAATGCACATTTTAAGAGGCTGTTTATTTCCTGCAGACCAGAAATCCTGTTCTCTTATGAGTTATCTTCTTGTTTATTTCTCTGCCAACTTCACACCTGTAGCTGAGACCTCAGTGTAAACAAAGCTAAGGGAAACAAGCCAGCATGTCAATTCTAGCCTCGGCTTTAAACACTCTCTTCCTTTACTGAGTGTCACATCTGGCAGGGGCAATTATTATTGGTAGGACTATTATGGACCCAAATCTGAGTTGGGATGCTGACAGAAGAGCTCAGGATTAGCCCGGTACTTCTGGGGTACAATGGCATTTCCTTTGCTGAAACAAAGGAAGTTCTTCCCCCTTCATTCTTGCACTTCCCTTCTAATACAAAACATCCTTTGCATGCACATAGACATTCGCATTCGAAAGGTTTTTATGTTCAGGTCTGTGGTTGCTGAATTTGGCTGCAGGGTTTTGACTACAGCTGTTGGAAAGGAAAGCTGTACTGATAGCATTTAATTGTCTCTTGTGTTTGTTATGCTTTGGTTGTTAGGGTGTTTTTTTTTTTTACTGAATTTATTCTTAAGGCAACCTGTTCACTTTTTATTATTGGTGAGATAAATGTGGGTTTCTAATTTATTAACAATTGTGCTAAGGCATTGAATTTCTGATTCCTGGGAGTTACTCTGCCACACAGCTTCATGCAGAAGAGCAAGGTGGGACAGCCCACTTGCATGTCATCAATAGCACCAGTGCCCTGTCAGCACAGAGCTTTGTGGATGGCTGGGACAGGGCACAAGACCACAGGGGACACCTGGAGCACAGCTTCTGTGTCTGTAGAACCAGTCATCAGGCTGGTGATGGGAGAACTCAGGGCTTTTAAATCTGGTTCTACTCTGAAAAGTAGGCTTGGCCTAGTGGCATTCATAGCCTCAGCAGATCTGCTGTGAATATTGGTGACAAAACCAGCTGTTGCTTCTGTTAGACCTGCAAAGCTTTTGTGGGGAAAAGATGCACCTCATCCTACAGCAGCAAGGGGAGAATTTCTCATGGAGCCCTGCCCACAGAGGTATGAGTGGGACTGGCATGTCCCCAGAAACTACCAGCAACAGGGTTCAGTGAGCGGAAGGCAATGAAAGGTGGTGATAAAACCACGTAGCAGAGATACTGACACCTGCTTGGAGAAATACTACAAGCTGTGTTATGCTTCTAAACCCAGATTTTCATCTCATTTTTGGGTAGAGATTTCTGTCAAGTGGAAATGAATCCTCAGGTTGGAGAATTCATCAGAGGTAAGCAAGGCAGGCAGGATTAATTTTGGCAAAGAATCTAAGAGATGGAGCAGGAGAGATTGCGCTGGGTAGACAACAGCCTGGAGTTTCACACCAGTTCTCACCAGGGAAGCAGGAAGGAAGTGGAAAGTGGCAGGAGACAAAGGACAGCCTGGAGGTTAGAGAAGAGATAAATAGGGATTGTGAGAAATAACACAAGCAAAAAGGCTAATGATGGATTTATGTAAGGCAGGAAGGCTAGAATGGGGAGCAAAGCTGTGGCTTAACTTTGTCAAAGGCAACACGAGGGCCAGAATTTTCCAAGCGCTGCTCAGGGGAGAGTGGAAGGACTGGATTGTCACTGTGTGTGGATTTCTGCCCATGTCGTGCACAGCTGCATTTACATGTTTAGTTCTTCAACAAACTTCCACTTTAATGCAGCAATTGGACTCAACTTCTTAGCAGTGCCTCCACATGCTGGCCCGCAGGCAGGTAGAGAGCAGAAATCCAGGGTTGCTGTAGTGATAACGTACCCACTGTGGGCTTTTGTACAAGAATACTTTGAAGCTGAGTGATACATCAGCACTTCTTTCAAGGAAATTGCCAAATGCCTTTATTACAACACTACCCCTCGCTGCTGGCATTGCGGCTGTCCCTGTGTGTTTATAGGCACCGAAGACGCTTTGACCACTTTGTCTTGATTTCATATCTGCAACTATGAAAGTACGGATTCAGAATTTCTTGCTCTCTGCGAGGGGACAATGCCCTGAGCATCCCTTAGGAATATTTAAGGACTTTGACTGAGAAATGTGCATTTCCACTGAATTTTGCCTCTAAACACAAGGCCCAAATATACCCACGAGTCGTTCCACTCCACTATAGCTGTGTTCTTTCTGTGGTCATAATTATCGGGGGGAAAGAGGCCGTAAGGGGCTGTGGAGGTTTGCGGTGCCTCGATGGAGCCGCCTGCGGCACTCGAGGCCGTGCTGGCAGAGGGGGCTGCTGCCAGCTCCGCACCGTGGGGACCGCCTGTGCCCCTGTTCTTTTTGGGGCCACGAGGCCAGACTCCCCCCGGGGCTGAGGCAGCGGCTCCCGAGCTCGGCGCTCTGATGATGAGCATCGCTGCCGTCACCCCCGTGGGATCGTTTGCAGCGCCCGCTACCCGAGGGAAAGGGGCTAGCAGTCTCTCTGTGTGTGCAACCCTCTTCTTTGGATGCCGTCAAAGCAGTTTGTTGGGGGGCTTTAGGTGTTTTTGTTCGTGGCTCGTGTAACGCCCTGCTGCGCAGCGGGGGCGAGAGCAGCGCGGCGGCCGCCGCTCGGGGTGGGTCCCCTCTCTCGGCCCGGGGGACACACGTGCACAGAAACTCCCGTTCCAGAGGCAATTCCTATTCCAGAGGCAATTCCCACCCGGCGGGGAGCGCGCGTGGGGCTGCAGAGCGCGGCCGCCCCCGCCCCGCGGGCGGCAGGTGGCCCCGACCCCCCGCCGGCGCCGCACGTCACTTCCTCGCAAACTTTCTTTCCCCGTAGCAGCTCCCTCCGCCAAAGTTGCCGGCGGCGGCCGCCCGGGCCGGGGAGGGCGTTGGGGGCCGGCCGGGCATGCCCGGCTCCCTGCGCCCGCCGGGGCACGGCCGGGCCGCCGCGGGCCGCCCGCGGCACCGTTAGCGCGGGGCGGCGGAGCCATGGCCCGCGACTGCGCCGCCCGCAGCCTGGACGGCATCGACCTGGCGGCGCTGCGGGTAAGGAGGGGGACGGGGGGGCTGCCCCGCGGCGGGAGCTGAAACCCCCTGGGTGACACCCCGACCCCGCTCCTCGCCTGTGCAGGGCTGCGCGAGGGCTTCGCCCCGCGGTTGTCGCCCTTGGTCGGAGGGGGTTTCGCTGGGAGAGGCGCCGGTGCGGCGTGCGGTGGCCGCGGGACAGCGGCGGGGACAGCGCGGCGGTGCCGCCCGTGCCCCCGCGGGGAGCGCAGATGCCCGAGCGGCGGCCGAGGGTCGCGGGCCCCTCGGGGGGAGCAGCCCCGGCCGGAGCAGCCTCGGGGCTCCCCCGGTCCCGGAGCCCGCGGGGTCCGGAGGTCGCGCTCCCCCCTGGAGCGATCGTCCCGCGGGAGCGCTGCGCTGCCCGGCCGGGAGCGCTTCACCGGAGAGGCGCGTTCCCCTGCCAGGGTAATAAATAATTCCTGCTGACGTTCCTAAAGGTGTTGAGAATGCTGTGGAGAGAAAACAACTGAGGAATTAGGATCTTCTGGAAGGAAGCGTGTGCGTGGAGGTTTGCCTTTTTTTGGTCGAGGTTTGGGGTTTTTTATTTTTGTTCTCCCAAAGCTAAAAAAGTCAGCATTTACCTAGTTTGCTATGAGGTTTTTATGGTTATCCTCTTGTGTTTTGGGGTTTTTAATGTGATCCAAACTTTGGCCACGTTAAAAGCCGTGCTGTCAGTGTTTCATATTCACAGACAGGGCTGGGTACGATGCCCCCGAGTTCCACTTTGCCTTTTTACATAGAAGCTGACCACCTAGCAACCCCTCCAACCCAGGCAGGAGCACTCTCAACAGAAGAAGAGGGAAGAGTTCAATTGTGGCAAAAAGCGGTCATCCCCAGACAGTGAAACCAAAGCAGCTACTTTCTAAAAATATCAGGGAAAAAAAAAAAGAGGGCTGGGAGAAGCCTTTGCAATAATCACATGGCGAGGAGGGTGTTCCAGACCAGAGGCAAAAAGAGGAAAGGCAGCAGGGACAGTAAAGTTTGTGAGAATGGCAAAAGGCTTCTGGCTAGGCAAGCAGAAGTTTAACCTGGCTCTGCTCAGGGGTGTAAGGCAAAGTAATGGAAGTTCTTCTTTAGAGCTTTAACAGATGAATCTCATCTCCTTAAATAAGTAAGAAAATCATGTACGTTTGAAAAAGAGTAATGCTGCAAGGCAGACAACAGGCTTTGTGTCAGAACTGTCTGATTCAGAACCTCTGAAGGCTGAGAGCATTGCAGGTTTCGGCCTCGGCAGGGGAAGGGACAAATGGCTCCTTTTGGAGGAAACTTTTTAAGCACTCAGCAGCCTTAGTTTGGGGTTTGTGCTTGGTGGGAAATGAGAGGTAGGTGATGCTGAGCTGTGGAAACTATTTAAATACAGGTGCCTTACTTTTGCCTTGTCTGAGGTGTTCCTGGGCCCAGTGGGAGCTGCTTGGTGCTGTTCTACTCTCACCAGCTGCAGGGAGGTGGGACTGTGATTGGCATAATTTTCAAAGTGCATGAGCTGTCATTGCTCCTCTACAAATGGGTGTTTGTCAGGGCTGGAAAGAAGGGGGGGCTGTAGTTTCCTAATGTTGCTGGAGCATCTTGCTGGGGTGTTCTGCAGGGCTAAAAAGCCCCTGAACTCTGCATTACATGCTGAGGTGCAGAGGTCCTGTAGAAGAACTCATGCTTCAAACTCCTGTATCTTCTTTAGCTGCAGAGATGTGAAAAGTGCAATTTGATCAAGCTCTTGCTGTTTGTGTTGCTTTTCATTCTGCTGTGGGGAGGAGATGGATGTGGCCTGGGTGCCTCTGGGTCAGCAGTCTTGCTGTTGCCTCCTGAGTGCCCTGCAGATGACTTGCAGGAAAGCGAGGCGGCCACCATATGGTACAATGTATTACAGTAATTAACCTTAAAGTGATGAATGTTCAGGCCAGGATTTTGGCATCTGCCAAAGGGAACCTAGCAATTTGGCAGGTGCTGGCTGGTGAAGGGTTAGCTGGACCATGGGGCTTAAACGGTAGCTGAGAGGAAGCACTACATCAAAGATGATACCTAACTCCAAGACAATTAAGAAGTTGGCCCATTGTGAAAAATGCCAGCATTTGCTGTGTGGTATCCAAGCAAACAAGGGCAATCCAAGGACCAAAGTCAGAGCCCATATTAATATCCTTTATGACTCTTAACAAGGCTTGGTTCACTATGGTGTCCTGATTAAAACAAGAGAGATGGCCAAGTGTTTTGGCTGCACTCAGAACTGAGGCAGCTTGAGATCTTAATGCTCAATTGGCTAGCAAGGGCATGGTAGGATTTTCACTCTATTAAAGGTGATGCTAATATTTATTTAGATAATTGTTTGAGTTTTTCCTAGAGTGTCAGCAGCCATTAGAAGCAAACTATTAGGATGCTAAATCAGAATGGAATTGATTGGAGGTGGGAAGAGAAGCTGATTTTGAGGCACCTTAGATTACCATACTTGCATAATAAATAAGCTTAGAGAAGAAGAGTGAGGACAGAGCACACATTTAAGTGAGAGGGACAGTTGCAAACTCGGAGTTGAAAGTGCAGTTTAGGTTCCTCTGGGTTTCTGTGCACTGTGAGCACTTCTTAATTCAGCAGTGCTGCTTTCTGCAGGAAACGTGGGGAAATAGGGTGCTGCTTATGCTTCCCACAGAGTACAGTAGATACTGTGCATGGAAGGTCTTGTCTGGAAGAGTTCCTTAAAGAGCTGCTGTGAGTTTCGCTGCATGGACCACGTGCAACCCGCAGCACAGTTCTGTGGGGAGGTTGCACGTGAAGCACAGGTTTGTACCACCCACCTGCTGCTTTAGAGGTAACGATAGATTATTTGCTGACTTTTGCTCCGATGAAGCAAAGTGTATGGCTCATTTATATCCAGACTGGAAAAAGAAAATTGAAGAAATGAGAAGAAAGCAAAGCACTTCACAGAGATCCCAGTGTCGTAGGCATTCTTATGCCCGTGCTTAACTCCGTAGGCAAGGGTTCCCATTGATTTTGTTTAGTGTGAGGGCTTTTGGAATTGGGGGTTGAGTCTAGAAGGCCATACCTTACTAACTTGTTTTAAAAATAAGAGACAGAACAGATCTTGATCTGGTTTATGCATTGCTTTTTAAAAAAGTCTTGTGAGGTTGACAGTCCTGGAAGTATAAGATTAAAACTCGTTTAACTTAAAGACAAAACCAACTGAACTCATTAGTACTTTCAGCTGTGGAAGTCTGGGCTCTGTTGCACTGAAAGCTATTGCCATTTATCATTACAGTTGTGCCAGTAAAGGCAAAATCTGCTCAGAAAAAAAACCCTGTATGTTTCCACTGGGATTTTGTTGAGGTAAACGTTTCCCTATCAGATATGAAGAAAGTATTACTTATATTAAAAAGATGAACATATAAATGGAGTGGAGAAGTAGCTGGATACCTTTAAAAAAGGATTTTTTTCTGACCAGGGTCACTGAAATTGTACTTCTGAGATTGTTTTTCTGTATCACATTCCTCAGCAGTACCAGTAAGCATCAACTGACATGACAGATTGCTGAAACAGATGTGGTAAAACTGACACATGGAGTTAATAATATTTTATATAAATCTCTCAATGATACCGTAGCAAGAAATGAGTGGACTGATAAATGGCTTAGCCAGAAACGAAGAAACTGGTCTCTTGAGTTCTTAATGGTTTTATATAAATCTCTGAGTGAGTTTTAACTGAAGCACCGGATTTTTTAATGTGCTCAGTCAAGCAGGAGCAAACATTGCCTGTGCCTTGCAACAAGATTGCCTGCCTGTATCTGAGGGGCTGCAGCATCTCATTGTTGGAGGAGAACATCTGCTGCAGGAGTTGGTTTTTGAGCAACTGATGCTATACTAGGAGGGTGGAAATTGGTTCATGTGTAATGGTACACTGATCATCTGACTTCATGAATCTTCTATGTAAATTAACAGCAATCTAGTTTGGGTTCAAAGCCAAGAGTTCAACAGATGAGTCAAATTCACTGTTATGTTTGCAGAGCAGGATGGTTGAGCATTCTCAGCCTGCCTGTAGTGTTATGGTTGCCTGGGATGGTGCATTTCCCTTCTGTAAGGTAACAGGGCTCAGATGCTTTATATAGTAATTCCTTCAATTCTCTAGTTTAGGTTTCTTCCTTCATTACATTGCTGGTGCCAAGTGTTTCATGGCAGAGGACAGCATCTTAGCCTCCAGGCTAGCTCAGTGTGGGAAGGCTTAGGAAGCCTGGAGGTTTTTCCTTATTCTACTACTAAACTGAGTCAGCAGTTGAATTCTTGTATTTTTCACACACCTTCATTTGTTGTATCTCCTGTATTGCCATGCAGATCTTCACTGAGTTATTTTGTGTATAGAGTTTTGAGCAACTTGACTGAAAACTTTAATATTGTTTGTGGGACAGTCCACAAACAATATAAAGAAGAAATTATTAGAGATAGCTTGGGCAGTATATCAGAACAAAAAGCAGAAAACTAGTACGGTGGGCGGAGAAGCGATTATAAGAACTTATACTCTGGTTTGGCAATTGCCCTTTCAGTGTGTAATGCAGATCATTAGGAAATGTACCACAGACGTTTCATTTTGATTGTGTACAATTTCTCTCCTATATGAAGTGATTGCCTTAATGCAAATAATGTTGTTTCTTCTGCTTTTTGCAGGACCCTGCGGGAATATTTGAACTGGTGCAGGTTGTTGGAAATGGAACATATGGACAAGTTTATAAGGTTTGGATGCATCTTTAAATTATGATGCAGTTCTTTATAAAGCTGTATTTCCTAAGGCAGAATGAGCACCATTTAAGAACATGGACAGTATTGTTCCAGTAATAGCCTGGTTTATCTTGCTGTCTTTTTTCTGTGTAATGCAAAATGTTGTCACCTATGAAACTCTGTGCCCCTTCCTTCTGTCCTGTTTTCATGTCTCTCTGCTGCTGCAGGTCACATAAGTGCGTTGGCTTTTGTACTGACTTCCCTATGCCCTGTGGTTTTTTCTGTCCTGCAGTTATTTTCTCATTTTCAAAATTATTAAATAGGTGTCTGGCACAAATTCACATCAGTGACGGCTGAATTTGGCCTGGATTGAGTGGAGCTCAAGACTCAAACAGCAGTGCTCTTCAAGATGGAGGTGTCAATTATCTTTGCCCTGCAGGTGTCTTTGATTTCCATCATTATCCTTGTTGCTGGGTTATCAAAGCAGAACCCCCAGTCCAGAGGCTACAGCAATTAATGTTGTTTGCCATAACATAGTGCTATGTACACTGTGCAGTGCACACCTTCCTTTAGTTGTAACAACTAGCCTAGAACTGTTCTTTCAGTGTGAAGCCTTCTCTGGAAAGGTGAAATAGATGTGATTAAATAGGGAACTGAGTCTGTGTTGTTCCCATTTGGAGAATGAAGACAGAGGAAGGAAAAGCCCGTGCTGCTGAACCCTTGGAGGTACACCAGAAGAGTAGTGGCACTGGAGTGAGTTGTCTGGTCTTGCTTCTCCCTCAGATCCCACTGCTGATAAATCCCTGTGTGGCAAGTACCAGTGTTGGTGCAGGCTCTCCGTGCTTTGATTCCTACTGCAGGAGGAATGCAGAAGGGGCCCTGGTGTAGCAATGCAGAACAGTTCTTTCTCCAGTGCCTGTGCACTGAGTCCATGCTACATTTTGGTCTCCATCCTCTGGTGGCAGATCTGCTGTAATTACATTTTGCTTTCCCTTTCAAGCTATGGATACTCTTTCAAAGGTTCTGGAAAATGTTTTACAGAAGCAGTTCTGGGAATTAAAAATAGAGGCTTGGGGGACAGATTAGAAGCCAGGAAACATTCAGGGTGCTGCTGTCAGTGTAATCACGATTTTCTATCTGTAAAAAGATCCCAAAGCTCCTGAAGTTCTGTGAAATAGTTGCCTTTCTTTTTGTATCTGGATTTATTTTATATTGGGAAAGAAAAATTTCAGTCCAGTCATATTTTAAGGATGTTGAGAGTGAATCAGCTGCTTAATCATAGCAGAAACAGGAAGGAGCAACATAGTTTGCTTCTCTGCTGCAGAAGAAAATATTTTGAGCTGTTGTGTAGCTCACTAGAATGTTAGTTGCCAAAATGTGTAAGAAATATTGACAATGACAATTCAAAATTGCACCTAAAGGCTACTCTCCACTGAGCATGCAAGAGACCAGGGTCTGACAGCTCTGGGAAATGAGTGATTTGAGTCTCGGCTCATTCTGCACTTGGACTGGCTGGAACATTTAAACAAGGCACTGAGAGAAAGGGTGTAACAAGGCTGGGGGCTCTGAGGGAAAGCTTTGTGCACATACATCGTGCACTGGAGGCCTGGTGGACTGTGTAGCCCTGGCTCCATGCAAGCACACCCATAACTAAGGCTTTGTTCCTGTAAATACATGTGATCACTGAATGTGGGGTGTTCTGTCGAGGCTCGCTGAGGGGATGGAGCTGCGCTTTGCAAGAGGATGGCAGTGAGCTGTGCAGTTGAAGAAGACAGATGATGACAGCTGAGCTGAACAGATACAAAAAGCATACTCCACACTGCTGGCAGTCTCTGTTGTGAACAGTTTTCACACAGTCCAAAGCTCCAGTGTGTTTGGAAATCCTCCTGCAGAAGATGCTGAGTTGAATGTGCTCAGGTGGTGTCTTGCTTCATGGTATCTCCCTAGTGCTGGCCTTGCAACCAGAGCAAATGTCTGTTTTCTCTAAAGGAGAACAGCTGCAGTGGAACAACTGCTTCTGCAATGGCCATGAGAAGTTGGGCTGTGATATTCACTTTTCCTTTTCACTTCTGTGTAGTATGTCATCTGATCTATATAATGGATCTGATAGATTGAAGGGATGGAATTTTGGGATAATTTTGTAGTTTGTCTAGTATAGGCTTGTGATCATAAATAAGTTATAAAGTAATCTCTGTTATCCACATACCATACTCATATCATTAGAGCATGTTTTGTTTCTTTCTCTGGAGGTGTCAGAATCTTCCATATGTTCAGACACTACACATAGGAGTTTGCACATAATCAAAGAAAAACTTATTTCAGGCTAAATAAACTATGTCCAGAATTACTAAATTACTTTGTTGGCTGTGAAGATGATTCATATTTTAATATATGCGGCTCCATAAAAGTGAAAATAAAATTTTGAGGATTCATCATTAGATTTGGAAAACAATGTTTAGCAGTTTTATTGAAGGAGAGTGTTATTCATACTGAATTATTCCAGACCAGTTCCAGTTCAGTGTCTTTTAAAATTAAATGGAAGATGTATAAATTGTAGACATGATAATGTTAGAGCTGTGTAGGAATGTTGTAAAGTTGAAATTTGCATATAATAATTGACTAAAAGCGAGAAGGTTTTTTGACAACTTATGACGTAGTAGGATGTAAATATGCCAGTACTGGCAACTTGAGCCTTTTGTAAAGTATGAATTAGATATTAAAAAAATCAGGTGGTACCCAGAAGTCATGAGACTTAGGCTTCATTACCTCTTGAAATGACAGAGCTAACCATCGTCTAGTGATAGTTTCCAGGTGCTGAAATCTGAAGAACAGCACTATGTAAGAGGAGGTTCAGAGTAATGCCATGGAAGGTGGTGACAGAGGGTTGTCCCTGAAGGCAGTTGGAAATAGTGTGTTTGCTGGTGGTTGAAGTATGAGTATTGTCTCTTTCACGCCTTTGTTCCCCAAACCTTGAAGAGCTGAAGATTGTGTCCAGTCTCTGCACCACCTCCATTGAGTGCAGACGGGAAAGAGAAGTTTCTGAACATGCCATGCACTACTTTTTACAAGGGCTGTCCATCCTCCCAAAACCCACAAGGCCAGGGACCACAAAGATTGCGTGGGGGATGCAAGTTTGCTCTCCAAAGTATGAGGGTCAGCATGTTGGAGGTTTTTTTAGAGCTGCTGATCATTAAGGACCTTAAGACAGGGCAAAGTGTTGGTCTCATCTGGGAGGAAGTGAGATGGCTGAAGGTGTCACCTGCCAGTTCTTGGGATCTGCTTCCTCCCTGGAAGTTCCAGTTGCCTTGGAACTCTCTCACAGGTTGTCTGGGGAACCTTGAAATGGCTGTTGTTTGGGATGGCAGTAAAACTGCAGAAAACTATCTAGGGGATTTATAAACACCTTTTTTTTTTATTTCCTAGTAGTTGCTACTATTGTGACATGGTGTGATGTTAAAGCTGGAACCTTTGAAAGCATCATGAAGCTAACGCCCCTGGCTGTGTGGGCTGCTCTTAGTGTGCTTGTGGGGGTATCTTGCAATGTAGGTGTGGCTGTTGAGACCTGGCACTGTTGTCATTTGAGTAATTCTTTGCCTCCTCCCATTACCCCCAGAAGTTTAACTGTATGAATGCCTTGTTTTCTTCCCATGGTTGGACTCTGTGGGTCCGAAGCACTGGATAGTGAATGTGCATCACCCTTGATATAGAACAGTTGTATCTTGGTCTGTGCTTGTGCATTTAGTAATAACTGAACTGTAAGTTTGAGGGAAATGAAATATTTTTTTCGAAGATTTCAGCTGTTAGTTTCATATTCTTTGATCAGAGGTGTGTCTCCTGTAGGAGCCTGTTAATGCATTTTCTATCTTACGATTTTCAATGCAAGGTCATCTTTCTGTTGTTAAAGAGGGAAAGAGAGACATGGAGCCAATTGAGGTGGTTGCCATTTTTGAAGTGTTTAGGTCACACAGTTCCTCTTGAGCTCTGGAAGAGGCTGTGATAGACTGAGTTTATAGCTGCTTTGTTTTTTAAGCTATCAAGATAAAGAGGAATTTCTCCTAATTCTACTCATTTAACCATGCTCTGAGAGTCCTCTTCCTTCTAAAAAAGTTTTCATGGGCCAAATGAGGTCAGCAACAGCATCTGTGCAATTTGCTTGCTTTCTGATTTCAAGAGGCACCTGATTGGAGCTTTTGTTTTCCTTTGTTTTGATGATGTGGATTAGCCCTCTCCTGGGCTCAGCATTTTTGTGTGGCCTAGGGAAGGAGAGGTCAGTGTCTCTGGATAGTTCCAGGGGCTGATGTTTTTTGGCATATGATCTTGCAGGCTGACGATAAACCCTGACAGATTTGCAGCTGCTGTGTGTTCAAAACGGTTGTATTTTTAAGGGAGTCTGAGGGCACAGAGAACTTGAGAGAGGTGCTCTGGTTTGGGACTGTGAGAGTCTAAGGGGAAGATGTGGTTTCCCAGTAATGATGAAGCACTGATGAAGAAGCAGTGCTGTTGCTGAGGCTGAGCAAGGGTGGAAGCAACCCTGCCTTCTTGTAGTGCCTCAGCACAGCTAATATTTTTATTTCTATGCAGTCACATCAGAATTTGTGTACAAAAAGGAAGCAGGTCTGAGTAAGGAAGTGTATGGGATTTTGGTTGGGTTTTTTTTTTTTTGAACACAGCTGCTTCTTGGTGTTGAATTGTTCTTCAGTTGCTGACATGAGTTATCAGTTACTTTGCTGTTCATGTACAGTGGCAGGAGTGTAGCAAAGCATACATGTGGCTTTCCAGTTTATCCTAAACAATTTGAAAGTCTGCTAAGTTCTTCATAATTCATTTCATTGAATGACTGGCTGAAATACTTGAGACCAAGTTGGGAGTGGCGAGGGAAAGCAACATGTTTTTTTTGAGACTGGGTACTACCTGGAAAGAATCACTGGACTGTGCTAAGTTATGAAGTGTTGTAGTCTGTGGACTTTATTGAAAACCTTAATTGATGGTAACACCTCAGGCAGTGACTGGAAGCATAAATGTAAGAAACTTTACAGTTATGTTCAATGTAATCCAGATGGTGAATGTGTATAAGATGAAAATTTCAAAACTGTCCCTTCTGTGGGTGGGTCAGGAGTAACCACCTTCAGAAGTTTGTGTCTCAGGGTTGAAATGCAATTTCAGAATCTCTGAACCACCACAAAGACGTTAAAAATGTCATGTAATCTTGGGTTATTTTGTTATCGTTTGTGGTCAGTTACAGTTTTCAAGCCAATCATAGTCTTCAAAGCTCTGAGATTTTGATGAGTCAAGTTGGGAAATCAGTTGTACTCTATAGAAATGACAAAATTCTACTTTCTGTTTCACTACCAGTTGATACAAGTGCTTGTTCATCTATCCATTTTCTTTATTTGGGGTTTTAGTAGCATAGCTGATTATCTTGTCCACATGAAAAACTAGTTAATTACAGTAGGCAGCAGTGTATAAAGACATATCGCCGCAGTGTAGAGGGTGGAGTCAACAACTTGGTGCAGATCCTTGGTTCACTAGTGCAAGCAAATAACAGAGATGTTCTGCTACTTCTGGCAACAGGGATCTCTTTCAGGAAAAAGTCTGAGCTTAATATGTGCTACTGCCATTGTAATAAAATGCTCTGAAATGCTGTGGTGCTTATGAACAGGTTGCCTTGAAAACTGAAGCGTGCATGGCTGTAATACCATTAATACACTGGAGAGATGTGAGTTGGTGTTTCAGTGCTTAACTTCTTCAGGCCTCTGATATTTAATAACACCCATGAAGTGTGCATACTGCTAGGTGTGTTTCTTCCTCTTCTCTAAGTCGTCTGCAACTCTGAAATACACTCTCATAAAGGTCTCCTTAATGCTTCCACACCACTGTTTTCCTTTTCTTTCCCCATCAGAAGAAATGTGGAGTTGGCAGTGCACCCATGATGCAAGGAGGGCAAACCATGCCTTGGACTGTGTCAGCAACAGCACAGCAAGCAAATCAGGGGTTGTGATTATTTCCCCTGCTCTTGTTAGGCCGCACCTGGAATGCAGTGTCCCATCTTTGCTCTCCCGGTTCCAGAGAGACTTTGGGAAACAGAGAGGATGAAACAAAGGGCCACTAAAACATTTAGAGGGTTGAAGAAGGACAGGCTGAAGGAGATGGGCTTTTTCAACCTAGAGAAGAGAAGGTCAGGGACAGTTTAGTTCATCTTCAAATGCTTCAATGGTGGTTTGTATAGAAGATGCACAGGACTAATGTGGGTTGCTCAAGAGAAATTCCATTTGGATGTAAGAAAAAAAATTCTGTACTGTGAGAACAAGTCACAATTGAAATAAGTTTCCTAAGGTGGTGATGGAGTCACTCTTGTTGGAAACATCAAAGGCTCTTTGACGTTGTCTTGGGTTAACCTAAATTAAGGCCCTGCTTTCAACAGAAGGTGGGACTGTATGTTCCCAGAGGTCTTTTCCAGTCTTGATTTGAGTACAAGACATATGAATCTCAGTGGAGAGAACACACCTACTGGATTGTGAATGATTAACTTGGAGGATAGAAAAAAAAAAGTAGGGGAAATTACTTTTATTGATATATATAGATATATAAAATAAGTAGTATATGGTATGTATTCAGTCATCAGAGCCAGGAGCATTTTAGTGCTGGGGTTTTTTGACGTTTGGGGTTGTTTTCTTTTTTTCTAAATCTTGGCTTCCCTGCTTATTTGCATGGCAGTGCCAAACTGTTCAGTACTGGAATTTAAAATAATGGATCATACATGCGAAATTAATTAGCAAATTGTGAAGTCCTGGTTCTAGTTAGTGAATATTTCAGAGGAACTCAATTAAGATTCTTAAGAGTGAGACTAGTTTATCAAAAATAGAAGAGTAAGGATGTGAGAAAACCTCTCAGCTGTGGAGTGCCTCTATACAATAAAGGCTCTGACTGAACAGAGCAGTGTACAATAATTAGATGTGCCATATCAGCCATTAGAGAGTAGTAAAATCCTTGAAAATAATTTGTTGGCAGACCTGGTGCTTGCAGCTCCTCCATGTTTTGGACCTGAAAGTCCATAAGGGAGACTGCAAAGCATTTTCATCCTAAGCTGGTGGCATTTTGAGCTCACGTTGCATAACACCTCAGATTTTGGCACTGGGTCATGCTATTTTGAAGGTAAGGGAACATGCTAAAAATGCACTGGTGATAATGTGAGTACAGTAGGAAATAGTTCAAGCTCTTAATTCCCTGCCCAAGCACTTTGCTGTGCTTGAAGCACCTCACTAGTGACATTGATTTCAGTACTCCTGAGCGCTCAGTACCATCCAGAATCGTGCCGGTCTGAAGATGCACATCAGTGACCAGAGCTTCACGTGTCTGAGTTTGCAGTATATATATTGTGACCCTGTTCTGAAGGAAGATTTTTATCTCTGTGTTGAGTGTGGTCTCCAGTACTCCTGTACCACTAGTGCTTTGTTAAAGGTGTCACTGGAAGATCCAGCAGCAGAAATGTTTGTCCACAGAGAGGTAAATTCTCCCACTGAGGTCTGTTTTCTGTGGGTTGGATGTCATGCAGCATTTCCAGCATGCCCAGACCAGTGATTGTGCACAGTGGGACTGCTCACTTTAGCTCCTGTTTCACTTCAGCAACTTGAGCTCTGAAATCTCCTGCTAAGGTGTCTGCTGCACTGGCACTGTGACCGTGAGCTCAGGCTTGGTTGAACTCTGTCCTACCTCTGACTTTCCCTCTTTCACCTTTTTCTGTTTACCCCAGTACCTGATCAGTCTCTCTGGTGGATTTTTCTCCTTCAAGTAGAAAGGATGCTGCTTGAACTGCAGAATGCATCTGTAGTTCATTTTGCCCTCCGTTATGTATCTTCACTGCAGAATTGAGCTTGCATTAACTCCTCTCAGTCAGCCTGGCTGGGTGAGAGCAAGCATGCCATGAAATAACACTGTAAGAGCAGCTGTTGAGCTGCAGCTGTAGAGAGGTAATTTTTACTCTGGGAGCAGTTAAAAGCGCTACCATGCTTTTGCCAGAAATGTTTCGTGTGTCCTCAGTACTTGAGCTTAGGGCAGTGCTTGGGATAGGACCCGAGCAAGCTGGTGACAGCAGCCAGCCCTTTGTTCAGTGTTGCTTTTCTGAAGCAAACAGAAGTAAATAGTACTAAAGATTTGGCTTTGTTTGTTATTTGGATGAAATTGTGAGCCTGGTAACTTGTCCTGCAAACGACGTACTGATTTATGGCTGACTGAAGGTTGCACAGAAGTCTGCCAAGTCAGACTGTTGGTGAGACTGTTGGTGCTGGGGACGAGGAGTGCTGGAACAAGATGGGTGTTCCTTGCGCAGTAAGTGCAGATGCAAGTCAGCTCCTCGTCCCATCATAATGAAGTTTCCATTAAGTGGTTTGCAATTCTATTGCATCCAGTTTCTATTGGATTGTAGTCTGTTTGATTGGATTGGATTTCTATTGGATTCGAATCCAATTTCTGTTGTAAAATTCATAAATGTGATAAAATTATGCATCTCCTGTCTGGTATTCAGCTGTTCTCAGGCTGCTGGCCAGCGGTAATTTTCTTGGCCTGTGCAGACCTGTGAATATGGATATTGGGAATAAAATTCAAGAAGAAACTATTTTTCAGCTGTTTGCAGTATACTTTATTATTTTTCAAAGCCCTTGTGTGTTATAAGTCTGCCCTTGTAACTTACTGACTTTGTGGGATTCCCAAAAGGTTTTCAAGAGTTGCTTTAGAAGCATCTTTTCAAAGGTCATTTCTTCCCCATCCCCTTCTTCCTCCCAGTGAAAACATGAAGTTTTAGTAACTTCTGACATCTTAAGAGAGCGAGCAATTCAGAAGACACACTTTGTAGCAAACTATGACCTTTTCAGTGTCCTGCACAAATAATGTTATTAGTTCCTGTGTAACAGCTGGCATGTGATCTGTGGCAGTGCTTTTAGGTGCTCCTGGCACATAAGAAATATGCTTTTACATGAAGGTAGGAGAGGGGGTGGGCAGCTGTGGCTCAAGAGATCTTGCTACTCTTCGTTCCTCTTGTCATTGCTAAAAAACACATGAATTTGCTGGAAATGGAGCTGTCCTTAGGAGTGTAGCTGTGAAAATGGAGACGGCCCTTGTTTTTGTAAAGCATCTTAGGGTTCTGGTTGAGAGGAATCAGTGTGCTTATGGAGGTGATTTGTGAGAATTGGTTAGCAGCCACTTACTGAACAACATGCTGTTTGCAAACAGTTTCACTTGAATCCAAACATGAGTTCAACAGAACCCTTAGTGGGAAAATTTCAAGAAATGAGTTGGCTTTCATTTTCAAACTTTGCTTTAAAAAACGTCAAAACAGTGCATTTAATTTGCTTCATTTGAATATGCATTTGAGTTTAGCGGGATGTTTAATATTTCATAGATTGTCTTTAGTACTGCATGCTTGGGGAAAAAAGTACTATCATACTGAAATAATTTGACATTAACTAAATAAATGTGAGTAATAATGTGAATTCTTCTGACTTTCCATTCTGTGAGGAGTGTTTACAACCAAAAGTGAGACTGGTTGGAAACTACTGACATTTTGTTGATATTTACTGATTACTGGAATTTACTAAATTCTATTTTCCTAATGTGCAGTTGCTACATCTGATATCAAGTTTTTTAATGCAATTCTTTCTTATATCTCTTTTGTTAGAAGTGTAAACATTTAGAGGAAAAGGGCATAAGCCATGTGATGGCCTTCTGAAAGGAAAATTCCTCAAGTTCAGTAAAATATAGATATATTTCTTCTTTATTATGCTGAATTTTAGCATGGCTTTTCCCCAGTATTTAAAAGTAACAAAAGAGTAACTAGCTTACTGATTATCTCTGCTGTAGTAGATTTGTCTACTTTTGTTTTACTCTTGGCTTTAAACCTGTGAACAATTATACTAAAATATGCAACAAAACCAACATAAAATAAATATGCATATGACTTAGATAATGGATTCTCAAATGTATTATTTATACAGATTGTTCATAATGTTGTCTTTTTATATGGAAAAAGGAAAGACCTAGCAAAAAATGTTTTTGCTTTAATATTTACTTTTTGCAGTCTAGCATGAAATATTTATCATAACAGGCTTCTTGCAAACATTCTACCCCCAGAAGCCAAATCATATCAGTAGATATCTGATTGCTTTTTATTAGTAAAAGTTAGGTATTGTGGGCCAGCATAACCCTCCTGCTTTGAAAATCAGATTACTGTGGTGGAGTCTTCCAGTTTTCCTGTGTGTGCATTTTGACCTGCAGAAGAGGACAGGCAGTGCCGGTACATGGTTGGGGGGCACCAGACCATTCATCCCGTGGGATCCCTTTCTGATGAAGGGTGATTTGCTTCTAGAGACATTAGAATATGTTTTGTCATCTCTCCCAGTGGAAGGTGGCCAACTTTTGCAGGCAGGCATATTAGCAGTTGGGGCACAGGGTGTGCCCAGTGAACCCAGCAGTTGGGAATCCTGGGATGGCTTGGACATGGTCGAAGGGGTACGTGCCAGTGAGTGTGGTGCACTCAGGGCACACTGGGCTTTTTGTGCGTGTGCAGATCAGCCTAAGTAGGTCTGACGTTTCCCAAATGCGTTGAGCCCCCGGCTCACATGCTGCTGGGTAGGTGTGCACGTGCACAGGGCATAGCAGATATTGCTGGATGCCCAGTTGGTTTGGTTTCCTTGGCAGAAAAAGAGGTTGCACGTGGAGAAGCTGCATGTGTTGTAGCATGCTCTCCATAAGTATGCCTGAAATTAAAGAAAGGATGAAGGAATAAGGAGGTGCACTAACTTTCCTTTCTTCTGGACACTTGAGAGTTTTCAGTCAGAACTGTTTTGAATAGAGGAAGTCACAAAACAAAGGCTGGAAACTCAGGTCCCGAATCCCACAGGTCGGAGAATAAAGGTTAGGATTTGGGATTCACCCTCTCTTCCTTTCCTTGCATTATGGTGGTCTCTAGGTACCCACCTGATGGAAGACTTTGCATGGCCTGTATCCATGGCTTGCATTGATGGAGTTAAGAGTATTTTCATGTTGGTGCAGGAATCAGCACACATGACATTGTACGAATGATCAGGTTTCTTCCTGTGTTTGCAAAGCACCAAGTGCATTCTTGAAGCTGTTCAAATAATACAGCAAGTTTCTGGTCAGGCTGTATAACATCATTTGGCTTCTGGCATCTGCCAAAGTCTCAGTTCTCCGACGAGGAACGAAAGAAAATCACCTTATCAGCCCTGGATGATGGTCGAGGCCTGCGTGGCACTTGCCCTGTCATGCAGATGGGGTTTGAATGTTGTAGTGAGTACATGAAATACAACCTGGCTGTCTGAGCTTTTGTGGTTGCTGTATCCTGCATTCTTTACATTACTGAGTTCTGGCAGACCACTCCCTTTTGATGTTATTAATATTAAAATAGTTTATTCGTTCTATTACAAAGATATCCTTCTAGTCCAACTCTGACAGCCTTGACTGGGAGGCACCTCTGCTGCCCTTGTGGTGGAGTCAGTGCTGAGCTGGACCAGGGCTGGACAGGGATTGTAGGTTCCCACTGGAGTTTGGGATGGAGGTGACACTGTGCTCTATGAAGTGTGGTTCTTAATGGCATGTAAACACTGCCTGGATTTCGGGAGGGGTTGTTCCTTCAGAGTAGGGGAGCATATGCCAACATTGGGTTTTCTTTCCTTTCTGTCTTCCTTTATTACCAAGCAAGTAGCATGAATGTCATCAGACAGTGCCCTATTGTCTAAGCTGTTCACTGTCAATAGTCATTGCGTGATATAAAAAGTCCCCAGAGACTTTATGATGCATTTTCATTCCCAGGAATCTGCTCATAAAATTGGGAACATGACCAGAAGGAGAAATGGGGAAGATGCTGCCTCTGCATTTTCCCTCACCCGAGGGCAGGCTGCTGACTGTGCAATTCTCCAGGAGAATTCTGTTCAGGAGTTGGTTGTGATCTGATAAACCACGCCTGGCTCATGTCCTGTCTGCCAAGGAGGACATCCATGTTTGTGTATCAGTGCTACCTGAAGGACCCTTGGTTAGCAAGCGGTGTTTGCAGTACATGAGACCACTCAGAGGGCTTTGCATCTTGATTTTTTTTATTATTATTATTATTCCCCCCGTACTGTGTTTGCCATCAGTGCAGCCATGCATTTCTGCAGATGTGCTTCTGAGGTCTCACAGTTCCAGCTCGTGTGCTCTGGACTGGGTCTGTGGATGCTGGTGTTGGTCTGTGACAGGGTGTGTGCCTGAACCCAGTGGTGAAGCAGAACCACAGTTCTCATGAGGTTTGGTATAAAATAGTTTCTTACATTACTATTCTTGTATTTTTTTCTTTTTTTTTTTTTTAATCTTGGTGAAAACAAAAGGAAGCTTCAGCAGGTACGAGGTTGTTATCTTACCACAGAAGCATGTTCTCACTTACTGGTACAGTAAGGGCAAAACCACAAGCTGGAGCCACCCCTGGCTTTGGGCAGCATTTGCTGTCCCAATTAGTGATAAAACCCATGTTCTTATTGAATCACGATACATATGAATATTAAACTTACTCCAGTCAGCTTTTTAATCAGTCTTAATTGCTGACTTTTCTAAAACAAATTCTTTCAAAAAGAAGAAAAAGCTAGTGACAGAAATAGACAAAAATTTCAAAAAAACTCAGCATTAATCTCCTTCTTCTATTAAAGACACTGTGAAAGTGTGTAGACAGAGATGGAGTTATGCAAAAGATGAGCATTTTGGAAAATGATGTCCAGTATCAGTGAAAAGGAAATGAGGAACAAACCTGATTCAGGCCAGTGAGCATGTCCACACTTAACAAAATTGAGCTGGAAATACATTTCTAATTAAACTGGGTCAAACTACGTGCAAACCAGGTCTTTAAAAATAATTATTTGAAACCTCGTTTTTTCCAGTCCTTTGCACATGATGTCATTTGTTTGACCTACTCAAAGTGGATGTAAAATGCTAACAGTGGCATGATGGTGCTTTATGCTCACCCTGCACTCATTTGATTACAGAGTAAATGACAAATCCAAATCGTTGCAGGGGAGCCAGTCCCTAAAAGTGACTCAGTGACTAATTTCAGAACACCTTCTTGTTAGGTAATTGTTTTTCTGTAACCCTTCTGTTACTGAATGTAGTTTCTTGCAGAAACGTGTCAAAAATACATATCTTCTGTAAGCCTGAGTGGTGCAAAGACGAAAACACTTTTGTAAGGTAATGTTAAGAGTAGAGGAAAGAAACCTGTAAGTGCTGATGAGAGATGGCTTTGTTTATCAAGGTAAATTGTTTAAACTTCTTGGGTTTTGAGGAAGAATTAAGTGGTAAAACTAATAAAATGCAGTTGCTTGCAAATTTGTCCTTTTTGTGTCCTCCACATCTGACCCCAGCAGTCCCAATTGCTTTGTTGAGTCCTTTTATGTATCACACACACCCGTGGCCCCCGTGTAGTCCTTCGCCACCCTTCTGATGTGGCACAGCATCTGCTGCCTATGGCTGTCTGTGCCCTTTGAGCCCAATCCCATATGCCCTGTTTTCTTAAGAAACTTGGCTTCTGTCTTTGATAATGGAGGAAGGCTTGCAATTTCCTGCAATCCTATTTCCCCCCTGAACCCAAGGGTTCAGAAACTAGAAGGCAATGCAAAGCACTTGGGAGCTGGGTTTTCTGGTATGGTGTTTTCATATGCTCTTTCATTTATTTATTTTTTTAGGAGAGTTTTGTTTTAAATAGAGACCTAGTTATTTAAATTTCTGTTATTTAAATATGTTCACTGGCAATGCTGTAGAGTTTTAGCTGACCCTGCAAAATTTTTCTCTGGTGTGTAATACCAGATTTGTCCTAAGGAGCAGTGAGCTCTTGGTGGTGTATTTTGGCATCTGGATGTGGATGACGGAATATGTAAAAGGAAGTTCTTCTAAAACTTGTGGATGGTTAAACTTTTTGAGTAAATTTTATAGCGACTACAGCTAGAACATGTTAAAAGCAGAGATGCTAGTTTTTAAAGCTTATATTATACATGTAAACCAGGAAGCTGCTGGCATTAGCTGGATGCCTTGTGGAATCTTCAGGTTTGTTTGCTATTTTGTTTTGTTCTTTCTTGACAGCTGCTTTGTGATGTGATGCAGCTGGTTGCACAGCCTATTGCCATTACAAGGTAAAGGAAGCAGATAGGGTTTAGAGCTTGGAAAACGAGAACTGGGTTTGAGACTGAGTCACAAGAAGGGGTCTGGTGCAGGTTCATTGATACCTGAGGTACCCTGGGCTGAGTCAGGGGATTTCAGTTTTGCAGTTTTGAATATTTCTGTATATGTTTCTGTGTCTGTAGTTTTGTCCATAGTACTTTGGGCCCCATTACATTTGATGTTGAACAAGTTCAGAGATGCCATTGCTGCCTGGGAAAGCTTCATGTGACATACCAGCTGACAAATCCTGAATGAGAGTGATCCAGTCAAATCTATATGCCTGCCAATGTGAATGTATGTATCATCAGTCAGAATAATGAGTGTTCTCAGTTTCCATCTGGCCTGTATCTGTAGTTTTATGGAGAGACCAATTTCCCATGGACAGTGAGCTTTGGGTGGCAGCCGTGCAGTTCACACAAATGGAGACTCTGCAACAGTGGCTCAGGTTAATTTCTTCCATCACAAGCTCTGGCTCAAATCTGTGACAGGATCTATGCAAACACACCTTTTCCAACAGAGAAACCATTGAATATACACTTTTCTTTTTCACTGTAAAGTGGGATTTCTTTTGTTTGAGAAATTTGACCTTTTATGAGGCAAATTCAGATCCAATAAACTCAACAGCAGAAATTCCTTTGGGCATAGAATCATTAAGACTGGAAAAGACCTCTAAGATCATAGAGTCCAGTCGACATCAGTGGAGCCAGAATTGTATGCAAGAACCCAAGTGTCAGGAGAATCCATCAGCTGCTGTTGGTGGGAAGTCCTGCAGGGAACCTCTCGGAGGTGTAGCCAGCAGTGCATTTGAGGAGAGCAGGGGGGTACCAGCCTGTGCTGGGGCTCTGTCTTTGTTTTACACCCCACCCCACCCCCAGTTTACTGTGTAGGGCACTACTTTGTCTTACGCTGTACAAAATGAACTTGGGTTGTTTAAACAGGGTGAGACAGAGATGAGAGTTTCAAAATCTGGTAAAGCTGTTCAGTGGTTAATTGCAGGAAAGTCTTGGTACCTCCTGTGACCAGTTCTTCCAGTGATTCGCTGCTGTTTTTGCTTCGTCTGAGCTGGTAATTATTCTGGTCTGCATTGCTTAAGGCTCTGTGGTTCTTCAGCTGTGATGTGTTTAGCCATTTTCTTGAAGTTTTTCTTCCTCTCTAGAGTTTACTGTTCATTTCTCTCCTGCTGTGATTGACTTCGATCCCTACAAGTAATATAGAAAGTCAGAAGATACGGCATTGAACAGTAACTGCTTGTGGCTGTTGAGGAACTAATACTGCACATCTGACCTACAGCTGGCTTGAGAGGAGAATCTTTGCCAGCCAGGCTTCTGCTGTATAAAGCTGATTAGGTCAGTTTAGAAAAGAATAACACCAAGGCTCTTCGTGAATTCAGTTTTGGTTTTTTCTTTAGAAAAGTGAATTTAGAAGTCCTGCTCCATTTTAACTTCGTTAGGAAAGCAAGGTATACTTCAGTTGTAAGAATAATTAGAAGGGTAGTCTGGTTTCATTTTGGAGACCAAGTTAACACTGAAAGCCTTTCCAAACACTTAAGTAATTTTCCCTTGAGTTTTGTGGACCATCTGGCCAATAGGATTTTGGAAGGAAACGGGATTTGACTGCTGCTGCGAGATCAGTGCCATGCCATGTACTTCATCTCTTACAGAGATCATTCAGAAATCTGGAGGCTGATGTATTTTCTCGCAGACTAATTGTGTCCATTAACTCCCTTTTAATTTTTGGAGAGGATTCATCCAATAGAGTCAAAGGAAAAGGCACTGAGAGTAGATGCTCTTTTTTTCCTCGGTTAAACGCTCTGTGAAGACTTTTGTATATGTGCAAAAATATGATCTTTTCCTAAGCAAACCACAGATCTTCTGACTTGACAGTGTTAGTCAGCAGAGTTTTTGATTTCAGGATTCACCTCAGGTGAACAGAGTTATAGGGAGGGTATTGGCCATGAAACACTGAAGGAAAGACTCCGAGACCCTGAGAGAAACCCATTTAATACCAGAAGTTAGGATTGGGCTGTACTGTCTCACACAGTCGTCTGCAGAGATGTAGACCTGCATGGTATTGCAATCTGTGTGAGAAAAGCACCAGCAGAAGTGGAATGAAAAAGTAAATCACCTCTAAGGTGGTTGTAGCTCTGTCATCGTCTAGGCTGTAACTTGTAGTCCAAACTGTATACCCTGCCTGCCTCAAAGCCTTTTTAAAAAACCCAAGAACACAGTTTTAACCTTTCCAGAACCTTGTCTGTGTTCTGCATTATATAAAAGAGAAAATTCAACTATGTTACATTGTTCACAACAATGAAGGATTTTTAAAAATTCAGTGATATAATTGCTGAGAGCTTACTGTGCACACAAGGTTATGTTTACGTGGTACAGAAGGCTAATAAAGCCTTTCTTCATTAGCATGAGTCTGGGAAGGCTGCATTACTGAAAAAGTTAACAGATGACTCTCATAACATGAGATTTGTAATTGCTGTGTGCAGCTTGACCTTCAGAGCTTTGTAGCAATGGTGAGCCAAAAAACCTCCCTTTGAGGGATTCCTGCTCTGAAAGTGCGGCCACCCATCAGCTGACCTCCAGCAGTCCAGCCCTGACTTCCTTTCAGCAGGATGGGGCTGGCAGGACACATTTAACTCCTTGTGACTTTATCCAGCAGAGATGTGCTGTGTACAGGTTTTTTCTGGTCCCCTGTATTTCTGCAAACAGAGGCATATGAGTCAGGCAGTGAAAATTCACTGGGGTGGAGGGCTTTGTACCTCTCCCCAGACTTAGCTTCTTGACAACCCATGTTCTGCAGAATGAGAGCCTTCCAAAGGCTGAGGCCTTTCCGAAGTTGTTTTTTTTTCTGGATGAATAGACTTTCCTTGCAGTGGACCTTTGCAGTTGTAAATCACGGCTGAGCTCCCCAGGTGCTGAGTGGGACTGGCTCTGGGCCAGGGCTGTTCCAACCCTCCTGCCCGCAGCAATGGGAGCTGCAGGGCTGTAAACACCCCCCCATTCCCATGGCCCCAGATTCCCACTGCCATGTGCTGGGCAGCCGGGGTCCCTGCTGCTGCTGGCTGCCTGGAGACCCACCAGCCCAGCATCCCCCAGGCAGAACACTCGTTGGAAGAGCAAAGCCTCCATGTCCCTGGCAGGGGTAGCAAGCTGTGATGGGGTGTCTGAAGCTGGAAACTCAACAGTGTTTCAGCAGATGTGAGGAGGTGTGACAAATGCCAAAGCCCAGGATGAATAGCAAGGCTGTTAAAGCTGCTACTTGTGCAAATACTGAAATTTAGGCTCAGTGAAAGCAGGTTTTATAGCCCAATAAATGGAGTGTGAGGAAAATGGGATAACCGCACAACTTGCTTGTCAGACCTCTCCTCCTGTTCACTGTGCTGCTCTCTGAGTTACTTTCTTGACCCACGTATGGCCCCAAAATGTTGCTTTTCTTTACTTGTTGGCAGCAGCTCCCACTCAGGGGCCTTACAGTTCCCTCTAAACTCAAGCACCTGGATGACTTTTGAATAGAGGAGAGCTGGAGTTTCAGTGTTTGTTGTCACCTCAGACACTCCCGAAGTGTCTCCAGATACAGATTGGACCAAATCAAAGTTGGCGGGTCCTTCACCAGGAGCAGCTATGCCTCTGGTAATCCTGTGTATCCCCAGCCAGGCTGACCCTGAGCATGGCAGTGGTGGCAGCCTGAAGGTTGTTTTTCTGAGGTGCCTGATGCACTGCGTGCTGCAGCTCTCGATTTCCCGCTGTCACCCACCATGGCCTACCCTGGTTTTACCTGCCCCAGGAGAAATGTTCCTGCTCTTCCTTTTTGCACATTCTTGACATTGTTCAGAAACTTTAAATAGCAGTTGAATATCTAAAGCATCAAGTTTGCATGTTAGCTGAGTAAGGAGAAGCCACAGGAATGAGTACTTCCCTCCAAATGAGTATGGAGCTGAAGGATATTCTGTAGGATATTCTGCTGCAGACACCACCCTTTTCAAATAAGTAGAGGACAAACCTCTTCATATTATGACTAGCATGGTATTTTCGAAGGGCTTAGTGCTTTGCTTGATCTTGCTGATCATCATGTGAATGACCTGTTTGGGAGCAGGTTTCAACATCCCAAAAGTCTCTAGTCCAGTCTCATACAAGTATGCAGTAGCCTTGAGTGGTTCATGTTTTGCATGAGGATGGTAATCTCTGATCAACTGAACATACTGATATTGCAAAAGAATGTAGATACTCAAATATGTGTTCGTGAAAGAGCTTGAATTTGCTCCTTTGTTTCATTTTCTTTTCCCACTGGTCTGCAGTCAGACATAGACAAACATTAGGCAAAGCAAACAATCTGCGTTTCCACTTGTACAATGGGAGGAAATAGGAACTGAAAGGATAAAAAAAAAAAAACTGGACAGAAAAACTGCTTCTGGTGCCTCTCAGGTTTTACAGTTTGTGAGGGTTGTGGTTCAGACCCTTTCAGTGGGGATAAAAAAACCTGTCCTTTTCCTCCAGAAATAGAGGTGGTTTGATCTGGTACCTTTGAAATGACCCTTATCCATCCCTCCCTTCTAGACAATGTGGACATGGGTAGAATGTTAAGTAACTGGCAGAAGTAGTATTTTCTAATCTCTTCTCTTGGCTAACATGTTGCTATTTTAGTGTATGGGAAGTCCTCCTATACCACTGCCAACTTTGTTAATCCTCTGTAGTGTTATGAGTTACAGATATTTTTGTTTGTTTAAGCATGCAATACAAATAGGGGCCCTGAGAGAAATTCCTGACTTTTTTTTTCCAGTCTTACCACTGAAACATCTTAAACTTAATTTAAAAAAAAATTGTAAAAATATTTTCATTTTGAATGAGTGCAAAATAGTTTCTCACTTCTGAGATGAGAGGGGAGAGGCACACAATGGGAGGGGGATAGAATGGCTTATCTACATAGAAATAGAGCAGTGGTGTTTTCTAGGAAATGAATTTGTTTTTCACTAAATATTCAAGTAATTTTTGCTGTATAAATTTGATAACTTTTACAAAATTATCCTTTTTTTTAAATTTGGAATGCAGTGTAACATTTTGATTATATTTTTAATAATTTTTCATTTTATTATAAGTAGTATATATCCTTACTATTTCTTCATTAATGTAACAGGCTTTGTCTTAAGGTGCACTGAGTGTTATTAATTACCTTTAATTTTTTTTTTTTAATATCTACATGCAGACAGGTTAGAGTTTACTGTTGGTGTTTTGCAACCCAAGTTCTAGAGTATGTGAATTAACATTTTACATCATAGTATGGTCTATACTGAAAGTGGTAAATTTGAGCTAACTTCTTTGAACATAACTAATCATAAAGTCAACATAAACAACATAAACCTTGAAGAGCATATCTTGATTATCTACAGTGTATTAATATTTCTGTTGTTCAGCAGCAGCGGACAAGGGTGATGATATTTTGCAGTGTTTAGGTGTTTTAGATGATATTTTGTAGTTTTGTAGTGTTTGCCTTCCCTATTACGAGACACCTCAGGTCAGTTCTGAAGGCACTGTTAAGCTGGACTTAGTCAGACAGTCCTGTTTCATCCTGAGGGATTGGATGGGCAATCCTAGTGTTGGATTGTATGAGAAAAACGAAGGACCTTTGTGTTGGGAGTGGTGATCTCGTGCTGAGGCTGCTCTGTGCTCTTCCTCTCGCTAGCACAGAGCTGATGGCAGCAAAGGTATCCAGAGGGCGTTAAAAGAGGATAGGGAAGAGGAAATGCAACATTTGGTTGTGCTGCCCAAGTGGTTTTTGGTGAGACCTAGGACTGTCTGGAAATTGGGTGCCAGATGTGAGGGCGAAAGGGCAAATGTGTTGCATCCACATGGTCAGCATTTCGGCAACACAGCTGGGTTGTGGTTTTACGGAAGTCATTGCATCCTGCACTGCTGGCATAAAAGCAGCCACTTACAAGGAAAGGAGGGTGTGCTCCAGCTGGGAAATGGAGCTGAGGAGCTACCCTGAAGGTGACTTGGAACAGCTTCCAAAATTTCAGCATCTGCCAGTATCACAAAGAAGAAAAGAAATTCTCTAGGGGAATACAAGTCTTTGATTTACAGCCCTGAAATACAACAGACATCCAGAGATGATGTGACAGAAGTGCCACCAAAACTTTATAATGTCAATCAGAGTAGGCTTTCTGCAGCCTGAGTTGTGTGATTAAAGGATGAAGCTGTAATCAAAATGATAGCTGTGTTACCACCTGGTTGGTGTCCTGAGCTCTTCATGGGGGGTTAGGAAAAAAAGAAAAAGACTTTCTGAAGCTGGTGCTAATCTGTCCAAAGCTGGACAGATGTGAGTGGGGGTGTGAGGTTTTTATGCTTTTGTTTGTTTGTTTGTTTTTGTTGTTGTTGTTTGTTGTTTTTTATTTAAACTATCAAAGTTGACCTGGATTACATGTTATAGTCTACAATGAAACAGATAATTCCTGAAATCCAGCACTAGAATTCAGCTAACAACTGGCCCTTAACTCTGCCTTGGGCCATTAACTAACAAAAACAAGCAATAAGCTCCCAAACTCACAATTAGTTCTTCCTTGGAATTTATTCCTGTCCCCTTTCAAGGAGGTCATCTCATGTGGTACCAGTTGCTGAGCTGAGGATTATGGATTGCTCTTGCTGATAGAGCTCTCCTATAAATTGTCTTCTAGGGTGACACCAGCACCAGAACACTACACCCCAGGTGTGCAAGCCCTGACCACTTGTTTACATTGTCAAGACTGTGAGGGACAGCAGTATGTCAGTGTGAGCAGCCTTATGCTGTAAAACAGCAGCTGTGTCTTTAAGCTGCAGCATAAGAGCAGCATGTCTGCAGGTTTTATGTTCTTGGGATTCTCCTGCTGTGCTGACCCACTGAGGAGCACACTGCCTGCAGTGTGAACAGGCAAAGCTTGTGTTCCCAGTCTGGCACGGGGGCTGGTGATGGCAAACACTGCTCTTCTCTTCTAAAGAACTGGGTCTTAGTAGAAAAGCCCTGTGTAGGTGGAAAGGGAAACAGAAGGACCATGACTTTGTTAAGGTCATGTGGAATAGGACACAGGGTTTCCTGGATCCCTGTGCAGAGCATTGTTCACTCAGTTCATAATCTCTTAAAGGCTTTTCTTGTATTACCAGGATGGAAAGGGTGGAGAGGAGAGGGGTGAAAGGGTGGGGTCCGGTCCCACAGGACACAGCAGGCTGAGCTGGCAGTCTACCAGGAACCGCAGGGCCACACAGATTTACCCAAGATGGGCTCAAACTTCAAAGTTCATCAGTGGGTTTTGAGCAGGAAATCTGCTTGCTCAAGTTCACTTTCGGTAAGAGCTTGCAGTGACAGCTGTGCCTTCACCTCGCTCCCAAAGGGCGGGTGGCCACAGGCTACATCAGTTATCCCATAATTAATGCTTCTGGGTGAGGAAGACCTCTGGCATCTGAAGTCTCACACCTCCAACAGCCAGATCTGGCTTTCCAATGCAAATGTACAATATCCAGAGAAGATCCCAGGAGTTAAGGTTGTGGTATCTACCAGCTCTCAGGGTTACAGTGCTGTGAAGGGTCACCCGGGAGCCCCACACTCGTGTGCTGATACTGTGAGCTGGTTGTGTCTGTACCTGGTGGTCTGCCAGCAGGTGTGTTTGATATGAAATTGCCCTTCATGTGGGTACAAAGGTATAAACTAGCAGGTGTCCAAATCTTCTGGTTTCTGGGAGGCATCTCTGCACACAGGCATCTTGCAGCCTCGCCAAACCCCCTGCTTTTTAAGTGAGGTGGTGCTTCTGGTTGCCGGCAGAACATGGCCACAAACAAGGACTTCTGCACAGTCAAACTCACCAGCTTGGTGCTGCCATGGTGTCCTGCAGCAACAGGCAGTTCCTGCCCTTCATGTGCACTTCTTCCTGCAGCGGTTAAATGGGGACAAGTCCATCAGACCCAGAAACACGTGGTCACTGAACGAGCGCCCCTTGCCAAAAAGGAAGTGTGTGATGGGACTGCCGTGGGCTGCCTTGGCATGGTGTGCAGCACTTAACAGGACAGCTGACTTCTGTCGTCTGGACTTGCAGTCGTCCACTCCAGATCTGTCGGAAGCTGATGGGAGCTGTTTTCCACCTCTAGAAAGAGAGATATGTGCGGGATCTGGGAGGGAAGCTGTCCAACCAAGCGCTGTGCCTGTGACCTGCAGCCTTACAATCTTATTGGGACCTGGCTTTCTTCTTGTAATCATGGCCCAAGCCAGGGACCTTCTGAAATTTTTATTTGGACCTAACAGGAAAAGGTGTTGTATGTGACTGAATGCATCATTTTGTAAATATACTTAATTCATGTAAAGTCCCTTTATCAGCTAATAGCTGACAGCTAATGTTGCCACTCTTGTTTGATGTAAATAGAAAAGTACATGTCTTGACCCCTGGTAGAGGGCATAGATAAGCAGTTCCTTTATCTGATTGAGGTAAAAAGATAAATACACATCCAATAGGAATAGCACTGAGCACTCTGCCCTATTCTGTGTATCTCTCCCTGCAGAGATAATGCATAACTGGAGCTCATCAGAACCAGATCTTTGGCATAAAGCATCTCCCATAAGTCTGGCTACAGTGAGCAGTATGCAGATTTGAGAAATGTGTGTGCTGGCTCCAGGTTTGCTGAATGTTACTTTAGTGACTAACTGGCAGCTACAGCAGACTTTATACGGAAATATTTTCTGGAGGAGTCCAGGAATTTAGCTGGACTCAAAGCTAATGGGAGAATTTTTTCCAACTTGGATACCTCATCAAAATGAAGGGAGGAACTTCAATTTTAGAAAGTCGTTAAGCTTCAGAATTTTTGATGTCTAAGCTCTGTATGAGCTTGATAGAGTTTAATGCTGTATTCTTGGGTAGGAATATGGTTGACTTGCAGATGTCTGTTGGATGTTTTGACTACATTCTCCAGAGTTGAAACCTGCCCTTACACTGAGCCTTTGGGTGAAAGATGAAACCTTTTATGAGGGAAACTGGCCCACAGACCATTCCAGCCCTCTGCTCAGTTTCTGGGGAAATGTGCAAGAGAGGATCTTGAATCACAACAAGCTGATTCTCTAATGATCAGGAGAGGATGGGCAGGGACAGAGGGCTCAGAGGGCAATGCCCCTTGTTTTTCCTCACATGTTTTATTAAATCAATAAGGATGAGCTTCTGCATGTCTTGTCACTGGAAGTGAGTCTTTTGGTCTCATTTGGTTGGGAAGCAGTTAAAACAGCCAGTTTTCTCAAAACAATTTACACATGCTCAACTTAGTGGCTTCATCAAAAGCAACAATGTGAGAGTTCCCATGAACTCTGGCTAACCTCTGAGATTTATTGATAAATGAAAAAAAATAAGGGTCCAGGCCCTGAAACCTTTCCTTGCTTAGGCACTAGTCTCAGTCTGTTAACAAGAAGCTCAGGGCTGGGTTCAGGATATTTACTGCTTTTAGATATGTTAAGGAAAATTAACTTGAAACAGTTTGAAGTCATGTGCTGAATTCTAGCACTGGATTTCTGGAATGATCTGTTTCATTGTAGGTTATAACATTTAATCCACATCAATTCTGAGAGTTTAAAAAACAAACAAACAAAAAAACGCCATCTCTATGCTTCACTATAGTTATAAAAATTAGTATTGATTCTTTACACTATCCTTTGCAGAATCTAGAGCAGCCCAGGGGACACTCACTGTTTCGATGGGTTGGTTGCTGGTGACCTGTGGTGGCCAGAGACATGGAATTACCAGCACACTTGACTCCAGCCAAACTCTGGAGTGAAGTCAGGGTGCCAGCGTGTCGAGCATGGCTGTGCTTTGTGGAAGGCCCTCTCTCTCTGTATTGCCAAGACATTCAATGCCTGGAAACATTTGCAAACAATGGCCTCCAAGAAAGGAGCTGTGGTTGTGCAGAGGAAGCTCAGTAACCCGGACTGACGTCAGCAGTGATGGATGCTGACTGAACACCAGCATCTGTCGGGATAGCACTGGTCACTGCCCATCCACACTCACCCACGGAGGCTTGTGGGAAGAGTGCGCCCCATTTGCCTTCCTCCTGAGGTCTGTGATAATATATAAATCCTATCTCTTTATGAGGAAAAGCTTTGCAATCCCAGGAGTGCTTCCGTGGAAAGAGGACACTTATAAATATACAAAAAACTCAGCAGGATTTAGTTTTTTGTAAAAGAAAACATGACTGTGACATATCGCCTGAGAACGAGGAATCATTTTTCTTTGATGCAAAATTGCTTAGTCTTAGAAATAACACTTGTATGCAATTTTGTGCAGATAGGACCTGGGTTTTAAAATTACATCAACCCGGCTTTTAATTTTGCAGGTGTAAATTGCACCTGCAAATCATTTTGTCTGCAAACTGCAGCATTTTATATTTGATTTCCTGATTTCCTATGGCTTCCTTAACTGGTGTTAGTTAGTTATTTCAATATACAGCTTTGCAGGCACTACTATTTCAGGAATAAAATTGCAGTCTCAAAGCTTCAAACCCATTTCTGAGCATTTAATGGCAGTGAAGAGTTAGGACATATAGTAAATCTGCTGTTCATTCAAATCTTTTGATGCTGTCCTCCAGTATGAGATGCTGGTTGTCATGGCAAAAGAGTACACCTATGGTATCTGTTGAGCAACTTGATCTAACCAAACCAAGAAACTGCAATTTCCAGCAAGATTCCTGGTTGTGTTTCTAATACATGTTCTTGTGAATCACATTTTGTCAGCCTCAGTAGCAAGTTTGCTCTTTAAATACCTTTTTTCCCTGCTACCTCCCTTCTACTAACTCTGTTTTCAAAAACAAGCCAATTACCTAGTCTGAAGTTACCAGTTATCTGTTGCTTAATGGTGACTGTGGGGTGTGGGCATTTCACTAGTGAAGTGTGTACGTGTGTAGGCACCTACTCAGTCAAACCTGGGTGAGCTCCTCCCCACCACCATAGAAGATGACATTTTTAAATTCAAAGCCCCTGGATGCTTTTTGGGAAGTAGCTGAGATATAGTTAGCTCAGCTGCAGTTAAGAATTTTAAAAACTAAGCATTTCACAGTAAAAAGCACTAAAAAAAAAAAAAAAAAAAAAGAGTCAAAAACTCACATAGAGCTTTAGTTTCTTGGCATCCACATTACAGATTGATGAACTGAAACCTAGAGTTTTCCCTTTACCCTGAGGTGTGCCAGGACATGTGAGTGTTCAAGGTGAGGACACATCACCAAACTTCACTTTGGTAGTTTTGTATCACCAAAAGGTTTTTGGTACATAGAATCATAGAATAGTTTGGGTTGGAGGGAATCCTTTACAGGTCAGCTAGTCCAACTCCCTTGCAATGAGCAGGCACATCTTCAACTGAAACAGGTTGCTCAAAGCCCTGTTCAACATGACTTTGAACATGATTGAAAACACTCTAACCTAGTTGTTATATGCCTAATTTGTTGCTGTATTCATAGTTTACCTGTGTGTTTTACTTACAGTCTTTTGTTATTTTAACAGGGTCGTCATGTTAAGACCGGGCAGCTAGCAGCAATCAAAGTGATGAATGTTACTGAGGTGAGTGCTAAACCAAAAATAAAAAAGGTTGTTATTATGGTGCAAGGAAAAATAAATAATCAGATCATTAGAAGGTGGATAGCTTGTAAAAGAAGATCCTGTGGTATAAATTATGCTCGCTGAACACTGGTTTGTGTTTTATAAAGTACTGAGAGGTGTTAACACAACCAGATTTTTCAACTGTACCTGACCAATGGTGACAAAGTGATATGGGAATGCACTGCCATATATTTTGGTGGCAAATAATAACAAAGAGAAGAAGTCTCTTGCTGCTTATTTCTAGTTGATTATCTGTTTCCAGAGATAACAAGTAAAAGATTTCCTGTAGCTCTGCACTGCCCCTGCTGTGTTTCATCCCATCCTATCCCCTCGCCAGCCATTTCTCAGAGTAGCTGCCCTGACAGTCAGCAAGCAGGAACATGTTAGAAATGCAAATGTAGCACTTTTTATTGTGATTTGACAGATGAGAGAAGGAGACAGTTTAATTGGCACTGTCCCTGCTCACATTTATAAAGTGGTGTCAGTGCTGGAACAGGGTGTTGAAAAAGTTGCTAAATATTGTTTTTTGTTTATCCTTTGAAGAGCACAACCAGTAGTGGGTCCATCAACAGTGCGTGAGGGCTGGTCAAAAATGTCACTTATGGGCTGTCATGTTAAGGCCAGTGACAGTCCCTTCCTTGATGAAACAATTGAAGAAAAAACTGCAGGAAGGGAACCTTGGAAAGATTTCCTTCCCTTTGCTATACATAACAGTTTCCTTTGTATGCAGGTATCAAACTGTAGCATGCAGTAGTGCCTTCTTGCTTGGCAACAGAATTTAAGTGCAGCACAACCATGTGGTCTAGCTTCAGGAATCACCTTGGTAAACTTGCATGGTTCTGGGAGCAAAAATCAGCTGCTTAGGTCTGATTTGCTGCTTCCTTGCAGATTAGAGAACCAGCATCATACTGGGGAACCTGTCCCATTGCTTGAGGGGTAGTGGTAGCAGATCCTGCTGTTTTCACATTGGGTCCCTTCATGCAAAGATTTGGGAGTTGAGTGGGGACCATGTTGATGCAGCTGCTCAAAGGGGTTTTCCTTGATACTAGTACCTCACTAAACCCTGAACAATTCCAGCTCAGCTGTTCTTGAGTGTTTCTGCTTTCTGGCCTTGGCACAGGGGGAGGGCAAGGCTTTCTGCTGTTGTTTCCACTTTCCCAGTGCAGGGTTGGCTGTGTTCCTGCTGCTAGGGCACAGGCTGGCAGACCTGGATGCAGTCCATTCTGCTACTTCTGTCACTTGTTCACCGAAAGATTCTGATTCTTTCACCGAGTCTATCGGGTGTCTCTTTCCAGCAAGAAGTCATTTTATCAGAAATCACCTGACCAGCTGCAGCTGTGATTGTTCAGATTTGGGGCACACCAAGAGCTAAGCAAATTTGCCCTTTGCTGTCATGAGCTGCAGCCCTGGGCCAGGTTCTTAAGAGCAGCAGCAGGATGCTGTGGTCATTGCGGGATCCTCTGGACATCTGTCAGGAAGTGCTGCCGTGTCGTGTTGCAGGGGTGGGGGGGGAGCTCTTTGAAATGGTTAAAGGGGAGCTGATGGCAACATGCCCTCGTGTGCCTCTCCGTGCAGGCTCTGCTTCCTGTTATTTGATGGAGCCAAGCAAGCACAGTGCTTGCAGAGAGATTGGATTCTTGCTGCTTGTCTCTTCAGCTGTCGGTGCAGGTGATCAAAGAGCACATCGTTCTCTCTCTGTCTTTGCTTTCATTCTTTGTAGAGAGCAAAATAACATTTAAATGTGAAACTTGTTGTTAGACCTGCCCCAGTACTAAGGGGTCTCTTGGTGCAGTATTTATCAGCTGATATCTTGTTTCTATTTGAGATCAGAGGCGTGTGCTTTCTGGTTTTGTGCTTCCTAATGCCATTGCAGATAGGCTCACATCTTCAAAAACAGCCTTTGATCTTGAGCCTGTCATCTTTGTGCATGAAGCCATCTGTGCCCAGGAACATGTCGGTTTGTGAAAGGAAACAGTTTTTTGCACCTGCACATCTGCGAGCCTGTTTCCTTTTCTTAAGCAGCAATTATTTATGAGCAGGTTTGTAGACCCCTGAGAGATGGGGCTGATGGTAATGCTGACAAGAGGGTGGTGGAAAGTGGAAATCCTGAGCACGGACATGCACTGAGAAGCTGAGGGTGCTTTTGTCCCCACTCACCCTGCTTGGAGGATATTGTAGCACTGAGACTTAGCAAGTCCAGATTCAGTTCCTGGCCAGGCCTCAGACGTGACCCACGGGGCGGAATCACTCACGTTTACCCTTCTGCCTTGGTTTTTCCATGGCATAGAATAATTTTTCCAAAAATCACTCAAGCACTGGGAAGCCAGAGTGCATTTATCTGTGAAATGCCCAGCTGCTGTCCTGTGCAGCCCTTTCCTTACAGACTGACTGATATTTGAAGCTCAGCCTGCTGTCTGCCCAAAGCAGTGTCTCCCCAAGGCACTCAACCTGTACCGCCCAGTGTTACCTGTGCAGGCACATGTAGCTGCCTCTACAGGCAAGGATGGGCAGGAGAAGAAGAAGCAGGTGCAGGGTAAATAGATAGAGCAGGAACTGCATCATCTTGCTGGTACTGGGAAAGAAGCATTACACATGTGCAGCTACTCTTTACTCTTGCCAGTGGGTGTGGAAGAGCCTACCGGGTATCCCGGCTGTGTTCACAGACAGGCTCATGCTTGGCTTTGTTCTAAAAACATAGAGGTGAGATTGCAGAGGAATGGAAAGCACTCAGGTGCTGTGCCAGCATGGTTCCAACATCTAGCAAATTAGCTGGGCAAAGGAAGAAGAGCTGAAAAATAGGCAGCAGCTCCGAGGAAGTGGTTGGAATCTGCCAGCTCCCCGAGGGGAACTTTGTGAAAGCTGCAGGCTGGTGCTGAAGGCAGAGCAGGGAGTCAGGCTCCACCTGTGCAAAGTTCATACAGATGGGAAGAGTTAAGAAAACCCCAAACCCTTGACATCTGTAAAGATCTTAAGTAATTTGGGGAAGGACTTTACCAAAGATGAATGTTTCCCCTCCACGTTTGGTTCTCCCATGGTAGAAGGAGTGGGCAGGATGCAGGAGGGACAGCAGCAGGGGGAAAGGAGTCATCCTCCCTGTTTTCTGCTTTTCTTCCCTAAAGATCCAGAAACTCCTTTAGATGACAGGACCCTTGTGGTCAGGTCCAGGATGACAGTTCCCGTGTCCTTATTCTCTGCCTGCTCCTCACCTGTTTACACCCTTTCATGTGCACTATCCGGAGTCCCAGTTCTGTCTCTCCTCCCAGAAAGCATCATCATGAGCTCTCACCTCCCTTTGGATGTGCTCTGGCCATGTACAGGGAGAAACAGGACCCTGCTCATGGAGGATTTCCTGCCTGCTCTCTAGAAGTCAGCTCTGATTTGTCCTGGAGACTCCAGGTGCTGCATGGAGCTCCTCCTTACCCTTGATAATTCAGTCATACAACATCCAGGGCTGTATCAAGCCAAAGAGCAAGGGTCCTCCTTTTTCCTTAACTGCATACAAAAGATAAATGGAATATATAGTGTAATGTGTGCAGCTAGAGAGCCCGTGTTCAGCAAAGAGACTGTTCTGAAACCTGAAATACCTTATTTAGCTTCAAGTTATTTTACATTTCCCATTTCCTAAGGCTTAATACAATTAGGCTTTGGTCTGGTAACGTGTCTCCTATGGATTGTTACTGGGGAAAACTTATTGGTTCCCCTCTGTTGGGAATGATTTTTGTGTGGTCGGGTTTAATGCAACACATCATATTCTTGAGGGGAATTTGGCTTTAGCTTGTCAGGCCTTAATGTGTTACTCCAGGTAGAAAGGATAATGTGTCTGGTTTTGTAAGCAGTCTGTTGTGATGGTTAAAGAATTGCTTCGATGGCAAAGCTACTGGAAAATAGAGGAAAAGTGCAGAAAACTGTCCTGTGGGGCTGAGTTGTTCTTGCTGCCTCTTTTTTCTTTTTTTTCCCCTTCAGCTAGTAAATGCTGACTGAGGTGTTTTGCAGAAAGGTAAATTAATTTTCAACTTGGTCGTACTCCTTTTAACTGATGGAGGGATACCTTGCAGCACCACTTGTTTCCTATTAAAGTGAATGAGATGGCAAAATCTACGTGCACTTCTCTGGGTGTTGTGCGCCGTAGCAAACAGGCTGGATCTGAGGAGCCTCTTCAGGTCAGGCAGTCTCTCTGAAAAAGGGCATTTCCTTCTAATGTAGTTATAAAAACTTGTATTTCCATTTGTTGTCTTGTTGTGCACAGTGCTGTATTGGGCAGAAGGGAATGTCTGAGGGGACTGAAACAAAGACCATGGGAAAACAGGTAGCTGGTGCCTGGAAGGCAATGTCCAGAGGTGTACTTAGCTCCCAGTATGCCAGAGACTTCACTGATGGCATGATGGAATGGAGAAAAAACCTATGGTCCAGGTAGGGCAGCCTCACAATTTTAAGGAAAGAGCAGATCCCAACCCTGGCTGGCACTGGAATTTGATTTGTGGCGAGTCACCTCCTTCTTGGCTTTGGTTTCCTCCCAGCAGGACCCTCCACAGGACTGGGAAGACGAATTGGCTGATGTGTGCACTAACTGCTTTTCCAAGTATTTAAGTAATGGAGTGTTAGGAATACTTTTGTTTTTGTTTGAATCTGGTTAGTTTCTCCAAGACTAAATTACTGCATACAGAAACCATTGGTGGGGCAGTGACAGGTCCTATGTAAGCTCCCTGAGGAGACAACATGCGATTTTTGTGCCCCAGTGGGGACATTTTTGATTCTTTAGGTCAATTTAGCAATTCCTTGTTTAAGACCTGTGGATCAGGGTGTTTCAGTTGGCAGTTTAAGAGGTGTCCATCAATTGCAGTCTCATAATTCCAGGATAACTCTGATCCAACCTCCTGCTCAAAACAGGGTCAGCCATGGAATCAGACCAGGTTGCTCAGGGAGCTTCCAGCTGAGTGTTAAAGCCTCCAAAGACAGAGGTTACTTTGCTTGGTGATCTGTGGTCACCTAAGGAGCCTTCTGCTCTCTTCTGTTACAGAATGAAGAGGAGGAAATCAAGCTGGAGATAAATATGCTAAAAAAGTACTCCCATCACCGGAATATTGCTACATATTATGGTGCTTTTGTAAAGAAAAGTCCTGCAGGTCAAGATGATCAGCTCTGGGTAAGTGTTCAGTGTCATTTCTCTTCACTAGATTTATAGCTCCTTCCTTAGAGCTCCAGTGTGCTTGGCTTGGACTCTGTCTCAGCAAAGCTCTGAAATCATTGTTCTGAAGAATAACATATAAAAGAGAAAAATTGCTCCTCCCTAGACATCTTCCATCCCCTATGATTTCCTTTGAGGATGGGTATAAAGTACGTTATGATACTTGTGACTTGTGCTGTCATTTTGATTTGTTGTTTGAGTCTTTTTTTTGTCCAAATTAAACACTTCTGTATTTTTTTTTACAAAAGTGAAAGAGCTTGTCCTTTCCCTCTCCTCTCCTTTTTCTTCTTGCTTTCCTCTCCTTTTTTCAGTTGGAAAATAAAAAAGGGAGCAGAGGAGTTGGCAATAAAGCAAAGAAGAATAATGAATCCTCCAATTTTTTGGAGACAAGATTTTTAAAGCTCTGCAGCAAAGTGAGAAATTTCAATTTTTTAAAAAATTCCCATGTTTTTTGGTGCTATTAGCTCTCGCTTTTCTGATTTTGTATTTTATTTATGAACCCCCCTACCTATAACCTGCAATAGGAGAGGAACACTACTGGGCTCTTTTATTTATTTAGCAATGTGTGTGATTCAGGAAATGAGATTTTAAGTCACTTGGCAACCGGGAAGGCCACCTGTGGTTTGCCACACCTGGGTTGTGGTAGGGTGGGTGTTTGCACATGGCATCTCTGCTGGGAGCCTGGCAGAGGTGGGCTGAAGGTGCACTGTGTTTGTCTCCCTGCAGCTGGTGATGGAGTACTGTGGTGCAGGCTCTGTCACTGACCTGGTAAAGAAGACAAAAGGGAACTGTTTCAAGGAAGACTGGATTGCTTACATCTGCAGAGAGGTTCTCAGGGTGAGTCCTGCCAGCAGAGCTTTGATGCTCATTTGCAACAAAAAGGGCTTTTCAAGCCTTTGGTTGCTAAAATAGGTCACTAATGAGCATTATTGTTTAAAGGTTGTGATCCATGGGGCTCGTGGTCTGTGGTCCTTGAGTTCAGAAGAGCCTTAAGAGCCGGCTGCTTGACATCCCATATTGTTGTAGTTAATCCCATTTTCTGTATGAAGAACAGAAAATTCCTGTTTCCTATGGCAAATAGCCATCTTCTAAAATTCCAGACACTGGGCATCTAGAAAAATAAATAAATTTTGTGTTTTCAGTAAGCCTGTCCTCCACATCAGGAGATCTTACTGCTCATTTGCTTCAGCTGTTCACACTGTGTAAGAACTTTCTGTTCATAATTCCTTTACCTGCACACATTCAAGGGTCCCTTTTCCACACTATTAGAGACAATGTTGACTAAACACCATTCCAAAATCTTAAAGGTGGCCCTGCTGGGACAGTATTCTCCAAGGAAATTCTTGGGGCTATATTTCATTCTATGCAGGCTTAGGGCTGTTTTTTTTTTTTTTCCCTGGGAAGTACAGAGGATAAAACAATTCCCAAGTGTAATCTAGTGAACTAGCCTGGAAAAAAAAAATATAGTGTTGGAACCTGTCATTCTAAATTCAAAACCCATTACAGGGTTACTGATCCATCTTCCTTGTAATGGAGTTTTACATCTTTTCTAAGTAATGGTAAGATAAATGTGTATTCTGGGAGTTGGAATTCAAATGGCATGCCACAGTAATGCTTGAATAGGGGTAAAACTTTGTTCTAGGAATTGAGAAATGTACTCAGTAGAGAGCACTGGCCATCTTATGGGGATTTGGCACTAGTCTGCAGATGATAATAACTATACTGGAGAGTGTGAGGAGGGCTCTTCTGCAAAAGAAAAAATCCTTAATGGTGTGGTCAGGTTGCTAAAGCAACTGATGTTAAAACATTTGATTTACCCTCATGCAACTGAAAGCCACAACAGCGTGTTTGTAAAAACAAGAGATTGGATTTAATCATGCTGATTTCAAAACATAATGGCCCAGTTGCACATGGATTGACAGTGTTTCCTTCTGGAAAATTTACAAGGTGGGTGGAAGCTCTATTTGAAGCCATTAATATTGGAGAGGCTGAACGTTTTGTGTGAAGCATCTCTGGCTTACTGTAATGGGTTATTTCAGCATGTTACTTTATATCTGTGCTAGTTCAACCATGGGCAATTTTGAAATGAAGGAGAACGTAGCCAATATGAGCTGATTGAAAACAATACTTGCTGCATTCAAAAAGAGGTCTGACATGGTATTTTTAACTTTCTGTAGTGCATTTACCATTGAATTTACCATTTTGCTGAATGCTGTCTCTGGTCCTCATACAGAGCATTCTGCTTTGTTCTTTTTCTCTTTGGTCTGCTTTTAGCACATAGTGTCAGGAGCATCCCTTGATTATGAGACAGAAATTTAAAGTATTTCTACCTTGTTCCCTTCACACTTGACTTCAGAGATGCTCCACTGCTGTCAGATCTGTGGTGAGAAAGTCAATCAAACTTGCAGTTGCTGTCCTCTGTCCTCCCCCAAAATGGGCTCTTCATGTTGCTAGTAACATCTAAAAGATTTTCCTTACAAATAAAGTCTGAAAAGGGTAAAAGTGCAAAAAAGCAACAGAGTCACACTAATGGTAATAAGTGTAATAAGAAAATAAGGAAAGTGTGGTTTTCTTTTAGGGCTTGGCACATCTTCATGCTCACCATGTCATCCATCGAGATATTAAAGGACAGAATGTTCTTCTCACAGAAAATGCAGAAGTAAAATTGGGTAAGTTCCCTTAAAGGTGTGCCAGAAACCTGTTTGTTAAAGATTTCCATTTTGTCTCCGAAGGAACCTTCAGTAACCTAAGAGCAACAAGTATGCAAAGTATCATTAATGGTTGTGCCTGTAAGGTGCCTGTCAGGTAGAAAAGGCTGAAAATGTGACATGTTCTGCAAGGATGTTACTCACAGCCTGTGGGGAATCCAGCTACTTCTGGTCAGTCAAACACAGAGCCTGTCTAGTAAGTCACAGCAGCATCAGGCCTTCACAGCTGATCTTAGCATGCAAAGACTTCCAAAGTAAAAAAAGTAGCGGGAACAAATTACACTAATCCATTTATTTCTCTAAGGGAAGTGGTCTTAGAGATTTTTATAAGTCTGACAATATGTGAAATTACTCATGTGTGCGGGGTACCACTGAGCTCATAGGCATCTCTCCAAAAATTTGGAGGGTTTACTCACTTCCTTTACTTCCTGTGACATGTCAGTGTTGACAACTTGTGAATTCCTAAGACTAAACTCAAGTATATATCTCTCTTGAGGAGGGCATGTCTTTCATGTTTTGGAAAGACATCATAGGGAATGCGTGGCAGTGTTTGAAAGGAGAAGTCTCAAGGGAAGCACTTCTCTTATTTGTGATGATCTTTACTGTCCCTCTCTCTTTAATTGAAAAAATTCACCGCAGAGTTGGAAAACAAAAATAATAAACATCGCTTGTGGATGTGGGGTAGGATGTTTGCTTGGAACAAGTGAAAGTAAGTACTTTAAATCTCATTATGGTTTAACCTTGTGGCAAAAACTGAAGTCCAAGGGAGTTTTGCATTGTATTAAACAAAGGCAGGATTTTACTTGCAGTATCTAAAACATATGAACTAGCTGTCAACTGGTCCCTCTTAAAACAGGTGAGATGGGGTGGTTGGGTGTGTTTATGGTCTTGTATAGTTACTAGTCCCACCATTCTCCACATGGTTGACAAGAAAGTTAAACCTTTCTTACTCTGGGTAAAGATGAAACAGATTTACTAAGTACAACAATTAAAAAGAAAAAACAACCACAGTTGTTTCCAGATATATTTAGCTTGTGTGTCTTAAACCAAAGAATCTAGAAAGCCAAGAGGTCCTCAATCCAATTCCGTTCCACTTCAGTGTAAGAGTGCACACTTCCCATCAGAAGTACAGAGTGCACAATGATCCCAAAGGTCAGGTCCACCTTATTCTTGGAGAAGGTTTGCTAAGCAGGCACATTAAGTTACAGTAGTAAAAATGATTGAGGTTTGCAGATGATCTGCAGTGAGGCAACATAAATGGGAAAATCTGTTCCTTGATGGCAACCATAGGGCTGTCTCCTTTCAGTCCTTTCTTTTCCCTGCTACTTTGCCTCCTCTGTGAATACCCCTCCAGTGCTATGCCCAGTGGATCCAATTAATGTATCTCAAAGGGTTGTTCAAAGGGAAATACAGTCACATAATTATTTGGTTTCATATCTGAACAAAAGCATTTTGCTGTACAGTCCTGATGAACGTAAAATGCTTTTCAGCGCAAGGAGCACCACACAATTCTCTCATTATAATGAGTCTAAGATCAGAATAAAGTAGTAGACTCTCTGTCTTGTTTCAATATACTGTATGAGTGTAGAGAAGGAGTTATTCCAGACACCTCAAAATGAAGTGATGTGATGGTTCTTTGCAGCTTTCACAAGTTGGCCGTATTAGACACATCCAAATTTGCCTTGTCTGTAGATACTATTTTTACTTTCACACACTAGTCCTACTCAATGTAGTGTTTAAATTAAGCATAAATTATTCTGTAATGTCTTCCTAGACCAGTTCATGTTGCTGTAACCTGCCTGGCAGATTTAGCATGCTGTTTATTTGATCCTTTATTTGATCAAAAAGAAGGAGGGGGGGAAAAAAAGGAAATTAAATTTCAACTCTTGGACAAGATGTACTGGAGGAACTTGGATTTGATACACATTTTAGCCCAAAGATTTGGTATTCCAAACAGGGTTGAAAGTAACCAAGCACACACTCTGCCATGTGAGTACAACTTTTTACTGATTTCTTCACCTCTTGGCTTTTCAGTGGATTTTGGTGTAAGTGCTCAGCTGGACAGGACTATTGGGAGAAGAAACACGTTTATTGGCACACCTTATTGGATGGCACCTGAGGTCATTGCTTGTGAGGAGAACCCAGACTCTACATATGATTACAGGGTACGTGTTAAACTCTGCGTAAGGTACAAAAACATGCAGGTTATTGCTGAAATTCTGCTAATTTGAAAAGTTCAAACTTCCTGCCTTTTAAACCACAATAGTACTAGAACTACACAAACAGAAGTATTTGTAATATGTGGGTGGAGGCTCTTTTTAAGATTGGAGTTTCATTATTAATTATTTTTTGTGAATTGTTAATACATGAAATATGCTTTCATGATCTTGTCTGCAATAAAAAAATACTGATATATGAAGGTTGCAAGTCTGGATAGAAAAGAAAGGAAGAAAGAAATTCCAAAGGAATACTTGGAGTAGTGTAATATGAACATGGCAAGTGGCTGCACTCTGTAATAGAGCTCTGTACTCAGCTGTGAATCCTGAATTAATTGGCAGTAATTAGTATCACTTCACTCATTTATGAGCATGTGACTGCAAGAGGTTTCCCGTACCAGAATGATTTCTGGTCATTGGCAGGGTTGCTGAGGTGAGAAGGCACAGAATAGCCTGTATTTCAGTTTGTGTCCATTACCTCTTGTCCAGTCACTGGGCACCACTCAGAAGTCTGGGTTGGTCATTCTTACTTCCCTCCTAGTACGAATTTGTACCCATGTATGAGATCCCTCTTAGCCTTCCCTTCTGTAGACTGAACTGGTCTATCTCTCTCAGCCCAGACCCTCCCAGCTCCAACACCTTAAGCACCTTTGTGGCCCTTCACTGCATCCCCTCCAGTGTGTCTATGACTTCTTTTTACTGGGGAGCCCAAGAACAGCTATCAAGCACTTTTTCTGGTTTTCTTCCTAACCCATAATATGTTGATGCTGTTCCAAAGAGACTCACAAAGCTTATTCTTTGTCCTCTGGCCTCTTTCCAGCAGTGTTGTCATTTGTCTGCCTACACTTACCATGCAGGATATTTTCCAGAGATGGCTTTCTGAGCAGATATCTTCTGGGTGACCCTGCAGTCACTCTTTTAGTTCAGGTGCTCTCTTCGTTGCCACTTGGCACCTCTCATTCCAGTTGTGGCTTCAGAAATGTTTATGAGAAGAACCTGTTACTGCTTCCATTTCCTGCTGATTCAGGGGCTGTGATTCTCCCTTGCTGAAGGCCTTCTGTGCTGCACTGGCAGAGTGAGGTCATGTTGTGTGTCTCAGTCATGACCAAAGAATGTTCTTGGATTTTATTTTTCATACCATACCAATCTTCTGAAAACTCAAATTATTTCTTGTCTTCGTTCCCTGTCCCCAGTCGATTTCCTTCTCAGAATGTGTACTTATCAGGAGATAGTTATAAAGATTGTGCACTCCTAATTCTAGAGGTTTCTTTGCCTTCAGCAATAATCACAGTTTGTCAGTTTTCAAATAGATTCTGCAGATGGTAGTTTAAAACTGATCAGCAGAGGGTTTTGGAAGCACTTATGCAAACAGTGCTATGACTCAGAAGGTGGCACAGGGCCGGTCTTTTCCACAGAGATTTATAGCTGATAGGTTGAGCTACGTAGCAGGAAGCCACTCTGTAACTTCTTGGTCTTACAAAAAAAAAAAAAAAGCCAAAAGAGTAAAAATATATACACATAAATATGTGTGTATACACACTGAGCTTTACAAACACTCCTCATCCTCCCTGTCACCTGTCTGCCTCTCGTGCTTTGGAGCTCCAAAATTCTTTGTAGCCTGGATGTTTCTCTCACTGTCCCCAAAACCTGTGGTACTATCCCAGTAGTCATTTACTTAATAACAGGTCTGGATCATGAATCCCTGAAATTCCCACTGCCAAATCCCTTCACAAACTGTGATGTGAACTCACTTTCAGTTTGTGTAAAGAGTTCAGAGCAGCTGGACTGAGAAGGCTCTTTTGATAAAGTCAGGTTTAGTTAGAGAGCTGGGCTGTGTCTGAGCTGCTATTTGTGTAATGGTTTATTCCCTCTAATCTTTGAAGGTTTGTTTTCTGTTGCTGTGTTTTTTAAAAGATAGTTTTGGAGAAGCTCTGCAAGTTGGTTTGGTCACGTGCCTCTCATTTGGCTACATTTAGACACAAAGAAATAGTGAAATAACGTACATGATTAATCAAGTGGAAACCTGTGAAGTTTTTACAGTCACTGGTGGTGTTTAGGATTTACCTTCATCATTAAAACCTGGCCCTTGGCATCCAGATCAGCTGATTAAGGGAACTCCACTCTGTTAACTGGGCTGAACATATGCTGCAGCATAAATCTGACTGCATGGTGTGCTCTCTTGTGCCCAAAAACACGGGACTGGAGATTTTGTAGACAGAAAAAGTCAGACCCTAAGTCCTGAATATAATTTCTGTTCCATCAGTGTAGAAACTCAGCAATGACTGCTCTGAAATAAGCATTAAGACCAAGAATTTTTGGGGCCAGAAGGAGGAGGGTGAGGCACTGCTATGTCTCTCACTACCTCATGAAAAGAGATTTAAGACATATATTTAAGTGGTGCCTGCTATATTCTGGCTCTTGTTTTTTGAATGCAGAAGGTCTGCATTTTGGGGCTGGCTGCTTAAATGATGACTCAGCTGTTCAGAGTTGCATGGGAAATGGGAAGCTTCTGGCTATTAGCACATTTCCTAAAAGCTCAGTAGGGAGTGGGAGGGAGCAGAATATATGTCACTCCAGCTAAAACAACATGATCCAGGAGAGATCTAGGGAAACTGTAAAAAAAACCAAAACCAAAAACCAATAAACCAAAGAAAACTCCAAAAACTAAAAATCCAGAAAAAAACAAACAAAAAAGCTTGAATGCTGCAAGCTGCAATGTGCATTGTTTCTTTCCTGCAGAGTGACCTGTGGTCTCTGGGAATCACTGCTATTGAAATGGCTGAAGGAGCTCCTCGTAAGTGATTTGGTATAAAGGTGGGGGTGTCTGTGCTTTGTAACATGTTCTGTGTTAAAATAACTCATGCTTGGCTAACACATAAATGTACAAAATTCTGGTTCTGTCTGTATATTTAAAAATAATCTATGACTTTTTCTCCTTTGGACTGTTTTGCTTTCTTCTTCCTTTCAGACCTTTTCAGTCTATATTTTGATTCCTTGCCTTCATTTCCCAGGGAAACAAAATTTATTTTTTTTAGAGCTCTTGTTAGCATCGCTTTGTTGACCGCTGCCTGTGAGTTCAGCTGAGCAGAAGTGATTGACATGTTAGCAGAAAACATTGACAGGAGTGGCTTTTGGTTTAGGTCAATAAAAATAATTATGGCAGTAGGAGAAGGTAGGCCTAAAGGTTATGTTTTTACTCTGTACAGTTTTGGGGATTAATACTGTGTTTTCTCACGTGTAATGGCTTTGGTCCATGACCACATTCTCAACTTGACAGCAGATTGCCATAGTTTTACAGCCTGCCCGTGCCTGCCAGGTGTCCCTCTGGTTCCTCCAGTGAGCCTCTGGCAGCAGAGACCTGTGGATGCAAAGTCCCCGTGTGTTGTGGTTTCCATGGAGGACTGGCTGCTTTGCCCCAGCTCCTGCAGAGCAGATGTGATGTGATGGGGTATCCAGTCACTGCTGAGAGCACAGGGGATGAAATAAATCATGCTCTGGCCTGAGCCTGAGAGCATGGAGGCTGTGTTTTTAAAAAACACACTTGGCTGTTCTCCCATCAGACTTGGTTTTCAGCAGGAGCCAGCTGGAGTTCAGGAGCGCTTTCAGATCCTGTGCTTCAGCGTAACTGAAGCTTGGTCCTGAGACATGAATCCATGGGGAGTTTTCTTTGAGAGACTTTGTAGCTTTTTGCCAGTTCCTCATGCCGCTTGTATTTGATGTTTTCCCTGGTTTTGACAGGGAAATGCTGTGGATTAAATTCTGTTGCATTGTGTTTTGTTTACTGTGGTACATCAGTGTCTGGGACCCAGAGGTAGAAACTAGACTTCTTCTGTCCCCCATCTGCACTGTGTCATGTATTATTGACAATACAAAGGAAAAAGTCAAAACCAGAACCCAAATGTGAGCAGTGATAGCAGGTGGATGCAGATAGAGAAATTAATAGAAAGCAGGGAAGGGTTTACCAGAGCAGTCTTCTCACTTGTACTAATGCTGTAATGCTGTAAGTCCATTCCTATTAAGAGAATCACTGCTGGACACGTACATATAATGAGAAATCAGCCTCTGTGTAGTTCCTATCAGTCCCCATTCAGTAGCTCTGTTCAGTGAAGGCCAACCCTTGACCCCTGATGTTTCTCTGTGGCAGATGGAGCACACTCATAATTCCGTACAAAATGCCTGAGATAGGTGAGATGTGACAGTATTTATTTTATGCAGAGTTCTTCATAGCTTCAATTCCCACAGCAGTAACACTGAAGAGAAGTACATTGGGCTGGAGAGAAACCAGCATCTGAATGAATGCAGGAGTAGAATCTGTTGCAGATTGCCTAATAATGGTGCTCACACTGCCAAGCACAGAATAGATGAACTGTGTGCTCAGTCATTCCACTCTGTGCCAGTGATGCAGGTTATGAGCTCCTCGCTTCGCATCGGCTTTTCTTCATCCTGCATTTTCTCATATGCCATGAACAATGTAGAGAAGAACTTGGTTAAAATGGAGCTTATCATTTATCTGAACCATAAGCCAGACATAACGACTAGATAGGTATTTCAATCTCAGCTTTGACTTCTGTGTATGTAAAAACATGCTTTGGTGTCTGAGAAAGGTGAGCTTTTTTTACGTCCCTCTGAAGCATTATATATATCAAAAATATGAAGGAAGTTTTACTTGTTTGTGCCTTGCAGCTTTTCTTTCAAATCTCTTTTATCTGGAAATTTCTGTGTGTTCAGAGACTTGATTTCTTGGCTGTAGTGTGAATTCTGTTGACTACTGGTGTGGTTCTGGGGCAGGTGCTGTGGTGTTTGAAGTGGGGATGTTTGTGGAGGACTGTTCCTCTCTGTTGGTAGAGCCCAGCTCATGGCCCAGCTGGGTTAGCATGGTCTGGCTGTGGGAGGAACACAGGGAGGACGTGCACCCTTCAGTAATTTGTGGTTTCTTTTGCAGCCCTGTGTGACATGCACCCCATGAGAGCTCTCTTCCTCATCCCACGGAACCCACCCCCAAAGTTGAAATCCAGAAAATGGTAAAGAGATGTGTAAAAAAACCCTATAGTTCTGCTTTTGCATTGGGCTTAGGAGGATTTTGAACTCACTTGTCCAGAGACAATGATCCTATTAAATCTTACAGTGATCTAGGAGGTGTTTCCTAGGCTTTTGCTGGTGCTAGGTTAAGTCAGAGGGCAGATGTAATTTACCTTTGGGAAGCAACACCTTTCTTTTGAACTCTGTCTAAACTGCAGCAGTTGTTTAATTTTTGTGTTTGTGGCTGAAATTGCAGGATAGGGAAGGAAGGCTTAGATGGGATGCTTGGGGTCAGTGCTTTGTGCAGAAGACTGCATGGACACTGTGGGGCTAATGGCAGTCAGTGTGCCCCACAGATAATTGCTTTTAAATGAAGTGTATAAAGAAAACCTTCATCTGTTCTGTCTTTTTCAGGTCAAAGAAATTCCTAAACTTTGTTGAAAGCTGCCTTGTAAAACATTATTTGCACCGTCCATCCACTGAAACCTTGCTTAAGCATTCTTTCATCCGAGACATGCAGAACGAACGGCAAGTGCGCATCATGCTGAAAGATCATCTGGACAGGACCAGGAAGAAAAAAGGAGAAAAGGGTAACGTGGCAAAACAAAAGTAAAAGGCACTTCAGAGAGCAGGTCCTGTTTGAATTTTGACACAAGGCAGATGCAACTGAAACAGTAAAACCGGGAAAACTGAGACAGCGTAGTCCTTGATAGTGGTGGGGCCATTTTGAAGATCTCTTTGTCAAAGCCTGGGTCCTTCGTGGTGTTTAAGTGCCAAAGTCTTTGGAACCTGACTGACCCTGAGTCACTGAGAGTGACCCTGATGCTAGCAGAAGCTAGGAGTCCAAGTCTAGGTCTCTACTTTCTTGAGCATCTAAGTGGTGCTCTACAAACATTTTCTGGTCTCTTAGTTCATATTTCTGTCCCAGATCCACCTGTTGTGTCTCCATATAATTTTATCTTGTAAATTCTTTGGGGGCAGCAGGGCTCTTTAAGTGTTTTGCAGTGGAGTGCACAAAAGAGACCTAGAGAAGACCTCCAGCAAAACACAAATGGATATAATGAATCATCTGCTTCACAGAGTGGATCAAGAGAAAGAGAGAATCTGAATTTGTTACAAAAGCCAGCCTTACTCTTCAAAGCAAAACCTGGAAGAAGCAGTGCTGGAGAGGGAATAATACTTGTGTAAATGCCTCTGTAAATGCCATGGCAGACTAAGGGCTGTGCAAAGGGGGAGTGAGACCCATAGCCTGTTGAACAACAATTTTCCCCTTTCTTCTCTCCTGTCTTCCTCTTTTGTCTATTTTATGTGGCAGAGGCACTGTGAAGATCAGTGACTGTGAGGGCAAACTTGGAAAGCACTATGGTGTTGGGAGGTGTCTTATAAACTCCAACCAAGTAGTGATTTGACAACAGGAATATTTGTGCCTAAAATGAAATTGCTCTTGCAATATAGATTTACTGACTCCAGTAGTCATTGCAAAATCTGCCACCTCTTTCAACTATGAATCTCAAAGCACATTGGAATGGAGAGGCAGTAAATTAGAGTTTCTCACAAATGCCCTTGGGGAGGGGCAGGGAAATGCAATGATAACAATCAGTTCTTGATGAATAGTCATATTTTGACCTGAAAAGTGCTATTTTAATCAAGGCTCTCCTGTAACGGAGAACCATGTAAAATTACCAGACTATACACTTCAAAATAGTAACTTCAAAAAAAATGAAGCCCCAATTTAGCATGCAATATAGCCAGCAATGCAGGGTAGGACCCATTTGAAGTTATCTCGTTAAAACTGCCTTCATGTTAGTCTTGAAGAGAACTTTAAACTATGGGTCAGCCTCTTTTAAACCTTTGTGCTAAAACTAGCATTAGTGGAGGGTTTTTACGTATTTACTTATTTACTTTGATACAAAAGGAAACCTGGATTTACTGAAAGCCTCAGCATAGCCATACAACAGTTATGAGCAGCAGAGCAGGGCAGTGCAAGGCTTTTATGTCCTATCTAAATGTCTTTCTAAAGAAATTCTCTGCTGGTGGTTCTGTGGGGGTTGGGTTCCTCTGTGGGTTTAGCCTAATTTGTTTCAGGTGATGGAAGTAGGTTAGTTTTTCAAAACTAACACAGTCAGTCAACAGAAAAGGGGTGTGTGTTTAAGGGGGCCGCCCTGAAACATTACCTGAACTAGATTTTGAATTATGTACATGGATATTTTGCCTCCCCTCAGCCTCCCAGTACAATCTGTGACTTCTAAATTCCAATTCCTGTTGAGCCTGTAGTTCAGGTTGAGTGCTCAGAAACAAAGTTCAGGATCATACCTTAAATAACAGTATCCTCCTCTGGGGTTTATTCTCTTTTTTAGAAGAAACGGACTACGATTACAGTGGAAGTGAGGAGGAAGATGATGAGCTGAATGAAGATGAAGGAGAACCAAGGTTAACTTTATTACTGGAATAGAAAATTTGACTGCCCAAGCTGTTCTCATTGAAGCTGGAACAGCTTTCTTAACTTGCTCTGAATCCCTAATCTCCTGTGTCCCCTTTGGTAGCTTTAACAGTTTTGTAGCTGTCAAATATAACTACTGGGTATAAAATATCTGTAATAAGCTGCTTCTTAGTTCCTCTGCAATAGGGAGGAAACTCTCAAATGAAGGACCCAATAATCAGCTTCAGGCTGGTTTGTAGCACAGCAAGTGCAGCTACACAGTCAACATGCTGGAGATAAATCTTAATTTCCTAACACGGGACACCAGACAATTCCCAGTGCACCTTGTATTCTGTCTTTAATGTTATGTTTAGTCATGTAGAAACCTCCTCTTTGTTTCAGCTCCATAGTTAATCTCCCAGGGGAGTCAACTCTCCGCCGTGAATTTCTGAGGCTGCAGCAGGAGAACAAGAACCGTTCTGACCCTCAGCGCCAGCAGCAGCAGCTGAAGGACCAGGAGAAATACAAGAAGCAGCTGCTGACAGAGCGGCAGAAGCGGATTGAGCAGCAGAAGGAGCAGAGGAGGAGGCTGGAGGATGTAGGGACTGGCTTGTATTGTTGTTCCATGTGTCTGTAGAAAGTAGGCTTTGAAAGGCAAGAAGGGCTGTGTTAAGTCATCAGCACAACCTGGAGCGTAGCTTTCCACCTTGGGAGAATTGTGAGACTTTTGAATGCAATGATTTTAAATGGGCTCTGTCATTTTCCTGCTGACAACCTGCCCTGAACTTTGGAAATAGAAGAGGAAGGGTATTTTGCTTGAGTAAGTTTTGGTGGGAAGCCCAGGCAGATGGGATGAGAGATCCCCATTTCTTTCCCGTGTGTGTTTCCCAGTTTGGAGTTAGTCAGTCTGGTCCAGAGTCCTGACCCTGCTTGTGTTTGAGATGTTAAAAGATAGCTGCTGCCTTTTCAGCTGCTTGACACGCTGTGGTACTGGAGGCAGTGTTGAGTCATAGAATCATAGGTTGGAAAAGACCTCTAGGATCATCCAGTCCAACCTTACCCCAGCACTGACAAGTGCACCACTAGCCATGTTCCTAAGGGCCACGTCTGCATGTTTTTTGAACATTTGCAGGAATGGTGATTCCACCACTTCCCCGTGCAGTCTGTTGCAGTGCTTGGTCACCCATTTAAGTAAAGAAATTTTTCCTAATATCCAATCTAAACCTCCCCTGGCACAACTTGTTTGTTACCCAGGAGAAGACACTGACACCCAACTGGCTACAACCTCCTGTCAGGGAGTTGCAGAGAGGTACAGGGTCCCCCCTGAGCCTCCTTTTCTCCAGCCTAACACCCCCAGCTTCCTCAGTCACTCCTCATCAGACTTGTGCTCCAGACCCTTCACCAGCTCTGTTGCCCTTCTCTGAACTCACTCCAGCACCTCAATGTCTTTCTTGTAGTGAGCGGCCCAACGCAAACCAAAAATAACCAGCATGTCTCTTCTCATGAGTATCTGACAAAGCTCAAGCACTGTGTGAACTCTGGAGCTGATGTTTGTGAAGCATAGTGCTGCTCCAGCAAAACAGGGGCACTCTGGAAAAACCCTTCCTTCTTGAAATGACAGGAAGACATTTGTCATTAGATTAGCTGCCAGCTGTCGGGGGAGATCTTGCATGCCTGCGTAAATGAATGACAAATCTGCCTTGGGCTGCCAAAAGGGCAGAGGTTTCACTTCAAGTTTGGCAGTTGTGGTGGTGGCAGCTTCTGCTGTGTGGTGTGTGGGGTGTCCCCTGTTAGTGACTGCAGAGCAGGAAATGGGCCTTGTGATTAATGAACAATGGCATAAGTAATTGGTGGGTACAAAAATAAAGTGAAATAAGCAACCTTATTCCCTGGCTCTCTTCCAGCACCAGAGGCGAGAGCAGGAGCTACGAAGGCAGCAGGAGTGTGAGCAGAGGTGGCCAGAGGCAAAGGTCGGTCAGAGGAAAGAGGAAAGGGGTAAAGAAGACAAAAGGGCTGTGGAAGATGAACACTTCATAGTAGATGGACAGAGGAAATTAGAAAAGAAGCAGGTATGCAGAGAGTGTTTACTGACAGCAGTTTGCAGCTTCCTCTTCCTGTATCTGTTGTCTTTCTCCGTTCCCTGAGGGTATTCCCATCCTCTTGAGTCATGGACCAAAAGGGGGGCTTTATTAAGGCATTCACTGCCTCTTGTTCTCAGATTCAGCCTTTTTTTGAATTAACTTACATGTTACTGAGTCATCCTCTGTATCTACAGCAGGGACACCACCTGTTCCACTTCTGTCTGTACTGTTTCTCTGTGCTGAAATGGTCTTCACTCTGATTTAAAATTCCTTTTCCCTTAAAGCTTCCAGCATCAAGTAAACCTAAGCTTAACTCTCCAGTCTCCATTTTGTATTCTGGTTGTAATGAGAACCATTTCTTTTTCACAAAAATAGTGGAGCAGAGGTTAATTTTAACGCTGAAGTCTCTATCAGATTTGGTACATTGGCCACCATGTTTTTCTGATGTTTCAGCTGCAAGTTGATTTGTAGAAGCATGGAGTATTTTATTAAAGTCCTCCTGTTTTAGGAAAAGTAAACAGAAGAAATATGATTTTCTTACATGCTGTCTAAAAAGCCAAATACAGTATTTGGTGTCACTTTATTCTTCCTGTTGCTCGGGGTTCTGGCTCTTCTGTGGGCCCTGCTGGAATTGTGCTCACTGTTCTTTGAAAAGCCACTATTTCCAGCAGGCAATTTGGTTGTCCTCCAAGGCATTGTTCTCTCTGAGGTTCATCATTCTCTGCTTTCAGAAGATGGAAGATGTGCAGCACAACAGGAGGGTGCATCGAACTCTCCCCAAAGATCAGACACAGCTGCTGTCCCTCCAACATGACCACAAGCAGAAGAAGAAGGAGCCTTCCACGAGTTCAAATGCAGCAGTGCATCCTCCATCAAGCAGCACAAGCAAAGAGGTACTGTCTTGGCCAGTGTAGCATTTTGGTGCTCTGCAGTTGATGATGCTGTGGTTATGCTGAAGCCAAAAGCAGACTGATCTTTAAACCTCAATCTGGAGCTTGACCTGTGTCTTACTGCACACCTATGCTACAGTAAAGTCTTTGCTTGCCATTAATATTCATAAGATAAGGAAAGGGAAAAATTGCTGTTACTTCTACTTGAATTTAGAGAGGGATTTGACTGGTGAATGGGGAAACAGTTCTTCTGGTCAACTAGGTGTCATTCCCTTGTTTTCAAAGAGGAACAAATTAAGGTAATATCATCTGACATTTAACAGAGGTCTTTGCCTGATGTGAGGGTTCACAAAACTGACCCAGACACAGAACAGCATCATGCCTCTCAAGTACAGACCTCTGCTCCCCAACATCAGGCTGTGGTGCCTTTTGTTGTTTTGTATGTCCCAGGATAAGATTTAATGGATCAGGGCCACAGAACCATTTATTGGGAATTCCTTGGCTTTGCCATTGCACTTACCCTGTCACCAGCACTTCAGGACAGTTTTTCCCTGCACATCTGTGTCCAGCTGTGAGCTCACTGTGTGCTGTATCTGATCCCAGCAGCATCAGAGTGAATGAGCTGAGAGGCAAAGACTCCAAGCTCGGGCTTGACACTGCACAGGCTGAGGTCAGTTTGGGAAGCCCAGAGTGTCGCCTGCATGAGTTTGCATCTGGATAATAATACATTGCATGAAGCTCCCTGTGGGCACAGAGCTGAGGGGTGAATTATCATATCTAGTTTTTACATCTTCTTTCTTGCTATGGTAGAATTTGCCTTTCATTATTAGGAGTTGCAAGTAATGAAAATGTGGCCTCGAAAGCATATAATGGTTGAGTTCACTGGGGTTAGAATTTTGTGGTGTTTGGCTGTGGTAGCTTGTTTTAATAAGGTATTTTTTGGGAGGGGGGTGGTTTGGTGTTCTTTTTTTCCCCAGTGGAGATCTGTGAGACTAAGTGGAACCATTTTGCATGTTCTCAGCAGTTTCTTGGCTGTGTTAAGAATATGCTTACCTTTCTGACACAGGCACAAACATCCAGATATAGTGAGAGATACCGTTAAGAAAGCCCACCCAGACACAGATAACTGGGTATTTTTATGGCATTAATCTCTAGTTTACTGTGTAGAGCCTTTCCTAGGCTGCTGAATCAGAGGATATGCTAAAGATTTACACTAGAGAATGGGAATGAGTCATGTTGAATGGAACTGAAAAGAGTAGGGGGGTCAAAACCACAGGATAAAGATTTTTGTAATGAACAGTGCCCTCGGGAAATTCATTCCTTCTAAATCATGTTTCTCAGTCTTTTCCATAGTTCAAGTAAAATACCGAAAGATAGAGTGTTAAAAGTGTTTTAAAGTAGAAAGCAGCGTGCAGTAATGTCAGCTCTGTAGAAGGGGGTAATAAATGCACAGCAAAACAGGCTGCATGTTGTCAAAGTAAATATAGACAGATGATTCGTCCCAGTTAAAATCCCAGCCTGCAGCAAAAGAGATGACCTAGAGTACATCAGATGGAAACTCAGGCCCTTCTCCTTACTGCAGTTTGGAAACTTGATGGAAAAGGAAGGGTTGCAAATGCAGAGAAAGTAGTGGTTTATACTGTGCCAGGGCTGTCCTCCTTGATGAGAAGGTCCCTCAGAGGTGGTGCACTCTGTGGTGCTCTGGGAGAACATCCAGCCTCCAAAGCCTGGGGCTCAGTGTGCAACGTGCTGTTGCTTTTCTCCTTCTCAGGCCGAGGACCGAATAAAGAAGAGTGATGCCACCCAGCCTTCCCTGCAGTGGCTGGGACACGAGGCCACACCACACTCCAGGATGGGCTCTGGCAGCAGCTCCAGCCCCTGCACCCCCGCGCCACAGAGAGCCATGGTAGTGCAGGTACTGCTGCCCCAGGTGGGGAGGAGGGACCGTGGGTGGTTCCCAAGTAGAAAAATGCATTGGAAAAGTGATTTTCTTCATTCCCGGCACAAATGACTGAGGCCTGTGCAAACCGTCTCGGAGGCTTTTTAGTGACACTATTGCTGCTAAGTTCTGTATGGAATTATACTTAAGCACTGCAGGTCAGGGTTAGATAACAGTTATTTTTACATACGTGGTGCCTGATTGCTGGTTCCATGATATTCCTCTTAGATGTTTCACAGAAAGCCTGAATGGCTGCGCTGTTGCAGTCCCTGGATGATGTATTATTTACATGGTGCCATAAATGTGTGTGGCACTTTACCAAAAAAATCCAAAGCCAGAATTTTTATAAGTGAAATCATGTAAAAAATAAAAATTTTAAATGAACTTATGAAATAATCTGGAAGTAAGCGGAGATGCAGTAAGGGTAATGCAGAGTCAGATCTTGCTGTGGATAGAGCCCAGAAAGTCTGTGACTTTAAAAACTTCAGTGTTAGAGGTAGAAGTGGTATCTAAACAGTACCTATGCAGTGAAAGCACTCTGATGAAGCTATTCATTGAAATCCTTCTCTCAAAACATTTTATCTCCTGCTATTTCTACCAGTTCTGGGAGAGGTGATTCAGAGTTCTCTCAGTGTGCCCAAAATTTCTACTTCCTTTCAACCTCCTACTCTTTCAAAGGGTATGAGGTAAGTAGCTGAGACTGCAGGGTTTTTTTCTCCAGTCTCTTGTGAAAGGACTGTAAGCATATTGAACAAAATCAAAACAAAACAGCAAGTAGAAATTGAATAATCTACTGTAAGTGTGAGCACAGCTCACTTAAGCTGGATCTCTCCGCTTGCTTTGAAAATGTGCAGTGGCAGGAATAATCTTACTGCCTCTACATTTTACACAACACTTGAGTTGTGCATTCATTCATCCCCACAGAGAGGATATACAGTTACAACATTTGTTTTATTCTTGGCAGCTCTCAGTTTCTTCTGGACTCTTGGATGCATGGATGTATGGATGGATGTACGGTTTCTGATCCACCGCTCCAGTTGCTTCTGTGGGACTTAGCTCATGGTACCCACAGGGGAGTGGCATTCAGAGCTGGCTTGAGCATTGTTTGTATGCTGCTGTGGCATCTTGTGGCCTTATTTCCTTCTGTGTTGGATCTTAGAGTCAGAGGGGGAGGATCAGACTGCAGAGAGGATGGGTTGTTGGTTTCAGCTCAGCTGCTTCCAGAGAATGTCGAGCTGCCTCACTGCCAAGCCCAGGCAGCAGGGTGGGCCCATGCACTTCTTTGAGGCTGTTATGGCTTATTGCTATGAGATTAGTTTACATTATCCCAAACTTTTTTTAAACTCATTGCTGGCAATTGGAATTTTCCTTGGCATGAGCTTCAGGTGAACATCTACATGAAAGATTTTAGAATCACAGGATGGTTTGGGTTAGAAAGGACCTCTAAGGGTCATTTAATCTGTTTCCAGAGATGGGGCATCTGCAACATCTTTGGGCAAACTCTTCCAGTGTTGCACCACCCTCATTGTAAAGAATTTCTTCCTTTGCTTTCCTGAAATTCAGGATCCTGACTTGGCTCTTTACCTGAGCCATATTCCCTCAGGACTGCAGATTCCACCAGTGCATGATCACTGCAGCCCTGGCTGCCTCCAGTCTTGATGTCCCTAAGTAGCTCCCTTGTGTTGGTGACCCTGAGGTCCAGTATGGCATCTCCCCTGGTGGGTCTGCCTATTACCTGGCTTAAAAAGTTGTCCTCCTTGCATTCCAGGAGTCTTCTGGATTACCTACAGTTCCCTGTGCTGCTCTTCCAGCAGATGTCAGGGCAGTTGAAATTCCCCAGCAGGATATGGGGAAGCAGCTCTTCCTTATCATTCTGCTTCAGTTTGTGCCCTAGAATGAGTCTGTGGAGTCTGGGAATCATGTAAGAGCTGGCTGTTAGTGTCTCGAAGTCAAAGCCTCCCTCTGCCTTTCCTGTTCAGGTTGCTGTTTGGTGATGATGCAAAAGTCACCACAGACAGATGCTGTGAGCAGAAAGGCCTCATTTCACCTGGTAGCTTTTTCATGGAAAAATATTTATGTGTGTCTTCTCACATCCTTTTTTTCCAGGGCCTGTTTGTTGTTTCAAGTCACGAGTATTGTAAGTGGGCTGAGTTGATGACCTGGCTTGTAGCATCAAATCACTGGAGAGCTACTGCAAGGTCTACAAGAAGGACATTTGTATCTTAGCCTTGGGTAGAGGCTGGCAGCTTTCCTGAGGCAAATATTTCAGCCCTGTAGTAGCAGTGGGAGCATCCATAGTTTGTTGCAGGGCCTTTGGGATTCTGCAGGAGCACAGTGGCTGTACAGAGGATAGTTCTGCCCTGTTGAGGTGCCACTCCCAGGATGAGAGGAGCTACATGCTAGGGTGGCTTCTTCACCTGGGACAAGTGATCATTCCTTTGCACCCTTGTCAGTGCTTCCCTGTTTGGTAGCACCTCTCCCAACTGCCAAGAGGAGTGGTGAAGAATGAAGCAGTATTTACCAACCTCTTTCACATATTCCTTGATGGAAACAGCACTAAAAAATTTTATACTGTTTAAAGCGATGGTGTTACTTAAGGATAATAGCAGCAAGTCATGTACAGTTGTTGCCTGTGATTTCACTCCCTGCTGGGAGCTGCCCTGTTGCCCACTCACAAGGCAGAGCTCCAGCTGACAGCCCACGTGGACAGGGAGAAGCCAATTTGTACTCTTTACCTGCTGTGTTTGCATGGAGACCAGATGAACTTTAATGGGTAATTTGTAAATCCTCTGGAGGGTTGTCTTTCCCTTTGCTGGTTGGGAGCAGCTGGTGATGTCAATAACAGCATGTTTGGATATGCTGCCTGCATGAACTGTGTGAAGTGTTCAGGCAATAGGAGTGATGGGCCAGTTAGTCACCTGAAGATTAAAAGACTCACAGCAATATACTTGTGAGGTTCAGTACGTGGGTGCCTTGTTGATTTAAAATAAAAGTGAACTGTGGAGTTAAAAGGCAAGCTGAATTAATTACAGATGCTGCAACGAAGAACTGACAGCAGTTTGCTGTCATTACTGCTCTGCTCAGACAAAAATGACTTCTTATTTTCAACAATTATATTCTGTGAGATCATGTGGCAAGATCCTTGTTGCCCAAATCTCTCTCAGAATTATTTAACAGGAAAACTTAACACAGCCCCTGAGGTGCAAGGAGCATGATTTCTCAGTGTCTAATATGCTACCTGTCTGCTAAGGGGAATGCGAGATGTTATCAGTTCAGAGTGCACCATTTCCACCTGTTTTGTACCAGTTTTGTGTTTGCTGCAGTATGGTAGCAGGTCTGGCTCTCTGGTTGTGATGGTGTGGGATGAGCTGTTTTGGGCTGCCTGCAGAACTTCACAGAGGCTTCTTGAGCAAAGTCACTGAGTCTGTTCCTCTGCCCAGCATCTCCTGCTGCCTGACTCGTGGAGGAATTTAGCTCACATCTGAAATGAACCTCATTTTTTAATTGACTCTGTGGTTTTCCTGTAGGATTTGGTAGGTAGATTTCTGTTGTCTGGAGTGATGTGGCTGAATTAGAACAGGAAGGCTAACAACATTACAAGAAATAGGTGTGCATAAAGTCATGGGCTGTCCTGGTATCCCAGAGCCCATCTGCTCAGAAGTTTAAGAAACTCTTTTTCCTTATTCTGTTTTGTAACAACACTTGCACTTTATCTGTTTCCTCTATGTAGATTCAATTCAAATTAGTAACTTGGGCATCCTCCAAAAAGCAGTGCAGCCTGTCTTTTTAAAACTTCTTCCATGTAAATCTTTTTAAACTAACTATAGTAATGAGTCTTTGTGCCGTATCACCTTATGTTATCATTTCAGGGATCAAAGGGTTCTTTTCCTTAGCTCTGTTATGTGTCCCTTTATGGTTTGAAGACACACAGTAGGTAACACTGTCTCCTCTACTGCTTTCTGGTGATGAGAAGAGCTACTGTTCTTTCAGTGTTACTTAAAACCAGTTTAAGATTCAGATCTTGGTATTTTAGAATCATTGTTTGCTGAGGTTTTTAAATTTTCTTCCGCATACAAATGATTTTATCTGTAAAACTTAAGAGGAATATCAGGCACTGTGATTTAGGGTTATCTGAGATGGATTTGGCTTGCTGTGGAAGCAGGTGTCTCTTCTTGGCTTTACAAGGAACTGGTGTACTGGTTTCTCTCTGCCCAAAGAAGGTATGTGGGCACCATCTGCAGAGTTTGGATTCACTCAGTTATTTATATCATGATTCAGCAAAGCTCATCCATGCTTTTAAGTACAAATAATTTTCTGGTAGTCTCCAGGGCTCAAAAGCTGGAATTTAAAAAGAAATGCATGTATCTTGTTGAGAAAGTGACAAAAGAAAAAAAATTCCTCCTATATTCTGATAATAATACACTTGCTGTAAAACCTGTTCCTGTTGCTACGATGAATCGTTTTGAGGGAACACTTTGCTGCTCAAATAATTCTGGTTAACTAAAAACTGTTATTAGTGACAATCATGTTGGACATAAAGGTAATTTTGACAAAATGAAAGGACATAGATTATGAGATGTTATAACTGCTGAAAAAGCTATTTTCTGTAAAGGGAGTCAACAGAACATATTGTCCCAAAAAGGCAGGGAAAGCACCTGAATATTTAACTAGGTGAACTTATCCAGACTGGTTTTTGACAGTTGACTTTGCCATACTGGTCTGGGAGGTTGTGATGAGGCATCTTCCATATCTTTAACTGGTTTCAGAATTACTACCTGTCAATATTTAATTGATGGTCAACGTTGTTTCCATGAAATAATTAGTTTTGTACAGTTACAGGGAGTTTGTAATCATATTATCTTCTGAAAAGCTGTGTGCAGTTCTCAGTTACTGTGTTTTACTTTTTAGGATGGGGGAACTGGAGAATTTTATAGAGTTGGGCTAATGATAAATCAATAAAATATTCATCTGAGTCATTCTTTGGGGAAAGTGAACTGCAGCTACTGTTGCAGTAGCTCAGGACACAAGAGTTTGAACTTTGACTTGGACAAAAATTGCAAACCTCCTTCTTAGGCCTCGAAGTGTTGGGGATAATGGTCTTTCCATGTGAAAGAGGCACCTCCCAGAAAGCCCTGGTCTTGCTTTGCATGGGAGATCTGACGAGATAAAGCACAAGGTGGTGTAGCTTCAGGCATTTCTCTAATACTTTTTCTGTTTCTATCAAATTGGTTCTAGCACAGCAATCTCTGCAGACAGGCCCAGCTCACGCAGAGCTTCCATGTGTTCTGTCTTGGTCTTGTGTCCAAGAGGATGTCTCATTTCAGGGAGGCAGTACACTCAGCTGACATGTTTAGCTTTGTGTTTCTTCCCCATTGGAAGATGCTAGTGTAGTAGATCATCAGTGTGTAGAATTTAAAGGACCTCTATTCTTGTCTCTCTCTTTTTTTTTTTTCCTTCTTTTAAATGCCAAAAGAATCAGAGCACTAAACGTTGAATATTTTAGCTTGAGTTTTACAATGCTTGCTTCTTGTTCCCTTGGAGTGAAAACTTTGTAAGGAAATAATTTGATTCCTTCCCCTTCCTGTGCTGTGATTGGGGTTTTTGCTACCCTTATGCTCTAATTTGACACCTTTGAAGAGATCTTTTAAACACAGGTGGTCACAATGGGATCATGGGATCACAATGGGGTCACCTGGACATGACCACTCATGAGGTGTAGTCTGAGCATAGTTTCATTCATTCTTACTGCATTCTCAAGTTTGTTTTTTTTTTTTTCAAGTAATTGTAAACTTTGTTATGGAAAAGGGCCAGAGACCTCTCATAACCACTGGAGCATTTGAAAGCACTTTGAGCTGACAGTTTGTCTCCATTGACTCCAGGCTGGTGGTGGGCTTGCAAAAATTAGTTTATAAGTTCAACATCAGTGTTAGCGAAGTGGGTTCCCTTGGTGATTAGACTGTCTAAATTCTGCAATGGAAGCAGAGGTCAGGTTTGAATGAAATATATTCAACAGTATTATTTGCATCATCCAGGTCACTAGTTCACTGTGCATTACTAGTAACCTATTTGCTTCTCCATAGATTTAAGAAAGGTGTGTATATATGTGTGTGTATATATATATGGCATCGATGTGTTTGCTATTTCTTTTTATTGTACCCTTCACCTTGAAATATTTGTGCCTAACATGCTAACCTGCTGGAAATGAATAACTTACTTCACAGTGAACAAGGTGAGTAGGGCTGTATCCAAACGCAATCCTCCTTGTGTATTTACTAAAAACTTGATCTCACAAAGAGAACCACTGATGCCTGTTGAGACTGGGACGTGTTACATAGGCAGGGAAGTACAACTCAGCATGTATTTTGTTTGTTTCAAGTGTGAAAATTTCCGGGCTAGTAAGGACGTGTACCACAGCAGTTCACTGTCAGACATGGTGACAGCACCACTCAGCCCTGTGCAGGATGATGTGTTCTGGAGCGTGAGTCAAAATGAAGAGCAGCCCCCAAAGGTATGTGGAAATCAGGGTGTTTTACACTGTCAGTGTTGTGGGTTTATGTGTACATATATAGTATCTGCAGGATCTGTGAATGCAGATACATGTCTTTTGTTAGACCAGGTATTTGTAGCTGCCCTTTCTCTGAAAAATCTGGCCTGTCGCAGAAAAGCTCATTGGTTTGTATGATGGAGGTGATGGTGTATTTCTAACAGAATTTCTGAAAACAGGTACAAGAATATTTGAGTGGGGATGTGTCTGTGCATTTGTGTGTCCATATTATTACTTTGTACTTGGGGGATGTATGTGTCTCTCATTCCCCAGCCTGTGGTAGCAACAGAAGGTAACCCAGCACCTGAGGAAAGCTGCATTCAGTGACTGCAGATGCATTTCATTGTCTGCTTTTTAAGTATTGACCAAGAGTGGTGCTACCTCTAAGGAAAGGTTCAAACCTCTGTCTGTCTGCACCCTGATAGACTGCACAGGCTTGGAGCAAACTGGAAGCACCTCCTGCTGACTTGCAGCTTCCAGTGCTGACACCATGGAAGACCTCTCCACCAATCCCACAGAAGCATTATTCATTTTTGTTGGTTAGGCTTAGTTTTTCATTGATACAGGGTAAGCATTAGGTTTAATATCTGAATTTAAAATGTCAGTAGTGACCTTAAAATGTTTGATTAAATCCTTAAGGTTCCAGAAAGGACAACCTCAAAATTTTACAGCAGGGATCAGCCTGGCCATCAGAGATGCCTTTCAAGGTAAGCTCTTAAGTGTTTTATGCTTATACTAATGCTGCTTTTTTGTCAATAGGAAAAGTAAAGCAAATTTATTAAAACAAAGCCATAACCTCAGTAGCACCAAAACTGACATGGATTCATTCCTCATTTCATAGCACTTACAATTATTTTGTCTTTTGAGCCAGTTTGTCCACAAAAATAGCTAACCAAACTTCCTGATCTTAAACCTCAAGAAAGTGTCTAAGCCAGCTTCCTTTCAATGATTGACATAACCAACTTAAAGAGAAACAAGCCTCTTGTGGATCTCCTTTTCATGCAAGGTAGTTCTGTCTTCTGCTGGAAAGCAGTATTTTAACATAAAAGAGCTGTTCCATCTGTAACAAATCCTGCAGTGAGTTGTTTCCTTTGGCTCAGCCTGTTTGGTGTGCCTGAGTGAGTTGCAGCCCAGGTTTATATCCATTTCCCAGTTAACAGGCAGCATGTTATGCTGTCATTGGACTTGTGATTTGGTGATGCTGGACTTTCCCCTCACATTAGAGTGAGAGGCTGTGGAAGGTGCAGGTTAACTGAGGTCCTGGCATGTCAACACTGATGATTCCAAGATGGAGTGGTGCTGGTCAGAGCTGCCTGGATGCTCTTGCAGATCTTACTGCATCAGTGCCAGCGCCATTGGTTTCAAAGGGGTGTATGGATGCATTGGTGAGAGAAGGTCTGGCTCTGACTCCCTGTATAGGCACTTTAATTATAGCTTGATGCTTATTTTGCCTGGTAGTAGCTTGAACAGGCTGCCTATAGATGTATCAATTTGGGCAGTCTGCCCTTAAGGCTTGTATACTTTTTTATATCCCAGGAGAAAAGACCAAGGATGCAGAGAGCTCAGCAGTAAAGGGTAGCCCCAACTGGATGTCTGATCAGGGAACAGAATGGCTTGGAGAGATTGGAAAGTGAAGTAGATTTAGCTGAAATAACAAAATAATGTGCAGCATTTCTGATAACCCAAAGTAACATCATCTGAAATAGCTTTCAAGTGAAGTCAAGCCCTAAATGTTCTCCACTTGGGAATTATAGAAGGCAGAGCAGAAAAGAAACATGTAAATAATCGACAGTGTTACAAGTGAGTGGCTCCTGAGACAGGGTTTCTGGGTGAGCCACTGTCTTAACAGTTTATTAGTGTCCAACACATTCCTTTCTTCATTGATAAGTGACTGATGATGCGTCTTCTAGGGAAGTAGGGGAGCAGGTTTGTTTAGTTTTAAAAGACGTGAGATTTTGGAATCAGGAATGACACAGATCTGAAGAATCCAAGGGAGGCATACATATATAAGGATATTTTGTATTTACTTGGGAATCTCTGTAATCTCCCAGAATGATTGCCCAGAGGAAACTGTCCTCTCCTTCATCTTGTCTCATTACTGATGGCCCTACTTGGAGCAGCAATGAAGATAAATTTTTTCTTGATCAGGACTATGATATCATACTGTAACAGCAGGGAACTCAATTCAGTGGCCTCAGAGCTCTGTTCCAGTCTCTGTTCCTCCACACGAGCTGGTCTGATCTGCTTTTTGTCTTTCTGTTTAGTAACGCTCATCAGTCATCCCCCGTGGGACACGCTCTGAAGCTAAACAGTAGCAGCGGGACTCCTGGCAACAAGCAGTGGGAGATGGGATCTCATCAGAGCAGCTGGTCAACCTCAGGTGATTCCTAAGTCAAAGATTCATCAGTCAAAATGTACTAAACTCCCATCACATGAAATGGGCTTCTGCAGGGTGTCAAGTTCTGCATTGAAAATGGGATGTGCCTTTTTAACGATGTCTTCTGGTGAGAGGCTTTTGAAAGCCCTCTGGATTTTATGGTGCCATATAACTAAAATATAAGCATTTCCTCTTTTGAGTCAAAAAGCGACTATGAACGTATTTTCACATGGAAAATTTGAATTGCCTCAATTAAGAATCCAAAACTAAATCATTTCTGGTGCACTTACTGACACAATTAAAAGTCAGCAGAGCCAACATTCCAGACATACAGATGTAATTCAGTACTAGTGTTCACCCACTGGCAAATTCTGCATAACCATGTGCTGCTCTTTGCATTGCCCACTGATAAGATGATACAGATGAGCATTTGATATACACTAGTAGTTCTGCACTCTAATAACTGAAGGAAGCGTAAGACTCTGTGTACAGCACCTTATGAAATATTCCTCCAATATTCTTTTATTTGCAGAAAGGTAGTGGAACTAAAAGAAAAGGGGGCAAAAGGAGTTAAAAGGAAGAGAAAACCTCATCTAATTTAACAAAGTATGGCTTTGTAAGCTCTTTTAATATCACTGGTAGTGGTGTAGAAACACAGTGGGCTTGCTCGTGACTGTGCAGTTTTTTTGCAGTAGAGACTCTGGTTCCTGAGACTTGGTCTGAGATTCTGGCAGATGGGGCCACAGAGCAGAAGTGGATAGCTTTGTTCCTCTATTGCTGTTCCTAAGGGTGTTTTCTGTGGGTCAGTTGTAGGGCAATTTTTTATGTAGCTCCTCACAAAGCCGTGATGTGTCACAATGCCTTGCGTCCAGGTTGACTGCTATAGACTGGGAACACTGCAAATCATGCACACCCAGTTCAAAGCAGGGTGGATGCTAAAAATGTTCTGAAACCACCCCAGTGAGCTGCTGAGGTCATTTATTTTTATGTTGAGACTTACATTGTTAATTTATAAGCCCTTGATAAATGAAGAACAAATTGCTTATTTATTATGCTTACACAATCAAGCCAGTTTTGCTTTCACTAAACTACACAGAATAGGAAGCTTTGCTTCAAGAGAAATCCAGAGCACACTTTAAATTCCTTGGATTATATTTCTTTTTGCTCTTATGTCATTTTGTGTTTGAATAACAGAGTTGAACAACATGCAACAGCCCAGCTCAACTTTGCAAAGTCCGTGTGATGTGTAACTCCTGTGCTATTTTGGCATGGGGAAATGAAAATCTCACCAGTAATGGAAAGAATAGAAAACCTCCTTTGTGATTTAAACTGTCTTCTTGAGTTCTTAAGTGAATTAAATTACAGCAAGTTCTGGCATATGGCGTTTTCAGATGGAGTTTGTTGCTTTCCCAAACCCATAGGGATAATGAATTGGACAGGAAAAGGCTATAAATACTTTAAAGCTAATACTTCTGCTGAGTTGCTTAGGTGCTCATTGACCAGTAAGGAATTCTGATTTTTGAAAGCTTTGCAAAATGCATGAAGACATAAAACCATTGTGACAAAACTATCTAAATCACCAAATACAGATCCTAATTTGTGTGAGCTTGAACTCTCTTCCCTTAACTTGCAAGGAGTCCTGTTGGTAGCAGTGGGATAGTCATGGGAGAAGCTGCTGAACAAGGTAGACATTGAACTGGCCAGTGTGTTCCAGGGTGGGGTGAGGGTACAACTGCTTTCCCTACCTTCCCTCTGTATCAGGAATTGTGTCTGCTTTGAGTGGTAGCTGTGTGTGTGTTTGTCTTACTGGTCCCCTCACTCACTCTGCTGCACATGCATTTTTAGAAAAAAGTAAAATTTGGGGTTTTTTTATCCCCAGGGAATCCAGGACCGGCCAAGGCAGAGAACGTTTTGTCACAGAACCACTTACAGCTGCATAAGAAGGCTGAAAAAGTTTCTCATCCAGGCCAGATTGCAGTAGGTTCTTTTAAATCCACTGATATTTTTGATTTGTTTATTGTTTTCACTGAGGGTCTGTCTGTGCAGACAGCTCTGCTTTTAGTGCTTCATTTTGCTGTTGCTGGTGAGTCCGCCTGAGGGGTGTGTGGGGCTGGATTGAGCTTTGCTGATGCAGTAACATGTCCATCAGCTCCCGGTCCAGGTCTGACTTGTGTCCAGCTCAGATCCTCAGCAGAGAGTTCAATTTTCCTGAACCTTTCTGATCATAAGTCTTTAGAAAGGAAGGGAATGTCTTTAATATTTCAGGAAGCCATTGACCCGTTTTCTTGCAACACAGAAGTCAAGACCATGCTGGTGGCTTGTGCGAAGCAGGGGACAGCTACAGCTTAGCAGAGTCCCCAGCCCCTCCTGGCTTGTCAGGGACCAGAGGTTTGCAGAAGACTCTGTGTTTAGGCCATTGCCCACAGTGTAAGACACTTGTATATGAATATCTGTAGGACTGGGATGTCATAACTGCCCTGTGGGTGTGAGCTGTGTCTGTTTTGGTGTTGCTTTTCCAGACCAAAGGTGCTTTGTACCTGCTGTGTGCAGGCACACAGTGCTCAGGGCAGGGCCCTGCAAGCCTCAGGGTAGTCCAGGGCTGGAATGACACTGAAGCCAGTGGAATCCTTTAGTCCTGCTGCAGAACACTCCTTTTCTTGTGTGAAAAAGGAAGTACTTCTCTGCTCCTGCAAAGTGCAAGATTGAATCATAGAATATCAAAATAACATACTAACTAAAGTTAGTCACCTTTCAGCTTTTAGGAAATTTGGGTGTTTTGGCTCAGGTCACTTTTTAGTGTGAAGTACCTGCTTATGATGGACCAACAAAAGCATCAACTTTTTTTGGTGTGGAAGTGACAGTAACTGTATTTGCTGGGAAAGTAAAGTACTGCACATGCTGTTTAGCGATGGGTTCTTCAGCTGAGTTTTCTTTATTCAGAGTCCAGTCTCCTTTGCCAAGGTGAAGGACAGTGCCAACTCATTGTTAAAAGCAGCAGACTATTCCTCCTCAAGTGACGAGGTCAGCAGCAGCAGCAGCAGCAGCAGTGATGAAGATGACACAAACCACACAAGGTTGGCTTGATTTATATTATTATTATTATTTTCTTCCTTTTTATTACACACTTCTAAATATGTAGAAAAAAAGCTGGCATACATAAATACTACCTCTCCTTTGAAGTTACTATCAGTCATTTATGGCAGTTGTAATTAAGCAGTTTAATTGCACTGTAATGAACTCCCCGGGGGTAAATGTTTGCTCCATCAGATGTGTGCAGTGTAATAAGCTTTGATGACTTGCTGCCCTGGGACAATGAGGAAATGTCTAGTTTTAACAGAATATACTGGGTAGTGCATTTACAGAGATTACTTCACACTGATCTATGTTTACATGGAATTTTTGAAAGCAAAAAGGAGAGGGAAAGAAAACTGTGTGCCTTCATGCCAAATACAGGTTACATTGAAAAAAGCAAGGCAAGTATGACCCTCATATTCACATAGTCTGTTTACTCTGGCAGAAATAATTACCACTGAAAAGCTGATTCCTTCACTAGTGCTGTCAATAAAAAGGGACAGTAGTGTTGTAAAACTTGCTGTATTTTTAATACTGACATTTTGGACAATTGCTGTGGTTTCCAGCTGATGCTGTGACTTGTCCCAAGCTGATCTCACCTGAACTCTGTCCTCTTACCTTTCCAGTTTCTCTTGTTGATTTTGTGACTGACATCTGTTGGTGTTCTACTTGTCGTGCAAAATGTGTATTTTGCTGAGAAGTAATGGAGTGGGAATAGCTTACTAGTCCAAGAGAGAAGGGAGTCAGGGGAGTTACCTGGCCAGCCCCACTGTTAGGAACAGCAAACAGAATTATTTTTTAGTATTGATGAAAGAAGCTTCAGTTTAATTCAGGTTTTAAGATTTACTTTGAAGTGCATCTCAGGGCCACAGAGCTCTCTGGGATGGGGCTCTTGTTCATCTGACAGAATTGCATGTGCAGTTTCAGGCAGAGGTGGCCAGATTTGTAGCATTGTTGTCAAGTTATTGTGTTGATATGGTACCAGTCCTTTCCCCTGTGCAACTCTGAAGAGGTAGAGATTTTGTGCCTATATATACTCCTAATTTGCATTTCTGAAGTTTATTTTGAAAGCTGAGATGAGGAGAGAGAATGGTAAAAATCTTGTAGCTTATTCAGCACACCTGAAAGAACAGTTGTTTACTGTAATGCCTTTATTTTCTTACTGATCCTCTTCCAGACCACCTTGTTCTGATCTGTAAAAGGTTTTATTCACTCTAGGTCATAGAATTCATCCTAGACCTCAGAAAGACTCTACATAAAAATATGGATTTGCCTTGTAGCAATGACTTTGCTGTGTAAGTGTTAGTTTGTTGTGGTCCTTGCATACTGTAATGATCTGAAGGAGTGGTATCACTGCCTTTGGAAAGCTGCATGTGTTATTTGCATCTTGTCTGTGTGTGAGATCTACCAGCCCTCTGGAGAAATGGAACTAGCAGGGTGCTCCCTGTCAGGTTTGCCTTTCCGTGCACACAGCCACTGCGAGAGCTCCTGTAAAATCAGAAGTATAATCTTGCTATTAAAAGAATTCCTTCATCTTGGCTAAACATCTTTTATATTAAAAGACAGATACTAGGAAATATATCCTGATTGCTACCAAGTAAATGGCGAAAAGGATAATGATGAGAGTGGAAGGAGCAGCCAGCACTGAAACTTTGCATATTGTGGATAAGTGAATGGTATGAAGGTTTTTGCTCTCTAAAATGTGACTGTAGGATTTGAAGCCCCTTGCACTCTGTGAAAGTGTTTCTATGTGGACTTTGGCTGAGATACCTTAGGCCAAGTCTTAGTTGGCCCCTGAAAACAATCTGTGTATTCCTGTTTTTGCCTGGGCTGTGGAACAGCATTCAGTGTCTATGCTCCAGCTTTCCTGGAGGTGCCCAGTAGGAGTACACTTGAGACACATGCAAGAGAAAGAGCTTTCTATTCTCTTGGACTGATCCTGTTAATGACTCTGAGAGGGCTCATTTCTGAGAAAGCCATGACTAAATGGCTGTTTTTCACCAGTAAAACAATTTTTGATCTTGTTTTTATTAACAGTGAGATGACCCAGAATTCTTTCTCCCACACCCCACGTATTTGTTTAAGGAAAGGGTGTCAGTGTATATGATTTAGCATCTTACCTGCTTGAATAGCACATCTATTCCACTGATGCCAGTTTCTCCTGCTTTACTGAGAGTGCTTCCCCCTCTGATGCCTGCAGTATTCACAATCCCCCTAAAACACTGAGCATCCTGGGACTCAGTTGTGTAGTTCAGTTTTTTCTCTCTGCTCTTTAAATGCTGTTTCCTACCAACATTTGGACTAAGTGGGTTCAGGTGTGTGCTTGGCTAGTAATTACTTTCTCCCCTACTAAGTGGGAGGTTGGCGTTATTTAAGATAAGCTACTGCTTGCTTTCCTGATAAGAACAGGTCCTTGCATTCAGCATTGATCCTACACCATATCTTGTCATTCCTCCTAAGTTTAGTATGTAAATATTTGCCTCTCCCATAGAAGAGGGGTGCAATTTCAGACAAAAAAAACCCAACCAACAACAAAGCACCAGCACCCCCCCGAACTTCTACTCTTTCATAACCATCTTAAATTGGTTGTTCTCTCACAAAAACCCTCTTTGTTATCCCGTTGGGCATCTTTTAAAAGAAAAAAAACACATTACTGTCTGCTACCAGTTGGCACATAGCACTGTAGAGCCCTTCACATTCTGAATCCAGTCAGTTTTATAATTACTGGAAAGGAGGCAAAAATGTAATGGGCTTAAATGGACTGCGGTAATAAAGAAATTAATATAAATAAGTAAGTGGGATAAATAAACCATGTGAGGTAGAATTGTACAGAAATGGGGCCAGAGCCTCGCTGACAGAAGTTTGAGGCAGTTCCACTTGGGTGAAAAAGTTTAGAACACTAAGATACCTCAGGTTGTGCAGGAAGCAGTGGTGTGCTGGGAATTCACAACAGACACTTCCCTTATCACTGCTCTCTTTCGGTATCAGCTTTTGGTCACTGTTCAAGATGGGATACTTGGCTGGGGGGCTTTTGGCCCCAGCCAGTCCAGCAGCTCTTGTTTTTTTCTGTCTGCGTGCACTTGGCAACATTTTCTGTGCTTCTTTGTACATAAGGTGAGGTTGTCTGTGTTTCAGGGACTGATGTACAGTATGGAATTCCAGCATGGCCTGTCCCAGTAGGCACTGGCAGAGGGGTCTCTAATACTATCATGTGGCAGAGCAGTGGCTTTCCTGTTCCAAGTGCAGCTGGTGCTCTCTCTGGAGAGCAAGGTGGCTTATAATTGCACCTCACAGGGCGTTGTATGAGGAGAGACAGAAGTTTTGAAGTAGGCATTTCTCAAATGACAGCTTGAGGGATCAGCTCTCACTTGCCTGGGCTATTCAGTGTCTGAAGGATGATGGGTGAAATGCAGGGAGATGAAGGGATGGTCTCTGTCGAGGTGGGGAGATCTTCCTGCTGTGTGTGAATGGTCCTCAGGCTTGAGTCCTTTCAGGCAGATCCACAGAGTAATCAGCTTGCTTTTGTACAAGAACCTTTCAGTGTAACTAGTGAATGTTAATTATGCTCACTTTTGAACGTGGGTATGTGTGGTTTTCTTTTTTGTTTTTTGTTTGTTTTTTTTTTTCTTTTTGGCTCTCTTTTTTCCCCCTGAAGTAGTTCTGTTCATTAATTGGAGTTTGTTACCAGGCAACTGCTAAGCGGCAGAATCGCAGATTTCTCAAGGACGAGAGTACCAGATGGAATTGAACTGAAACCCCAAAGCACCGTCACAGAACAGAAGGTAATTTGGCCATTTGTAAGGGGGTGGGTACATTGCGGGGAGGGAGTGAGATCATTAATGTGCGTGATAAACTCTGTATCCATTACTTCTCAGCAGCATTTTCACTCTGAAGTCCTGCTCTGTTATTGCAAATTACAGCTATAAGCCTTGAAAAAAAGGTGTAGTTTCAGGTTTTGTGTTTCCTGTAAAAATGCTTACATTAAGGTACAAAATTGCAGTTCTTTTTGTCCTTGTTATTGACCTGTAGTAGTTTCTGATGACAAGATATTTTGTGAAAGCACTGGGCAAAAAGCAATACTGTTGATTATTGTTGGTGTGCGTTGTTGCTATTTTTAAAAGTCTTGACTTTTTTAATTCTAGTGTAACGAGAACTACCTCCTACTACTTAAAACAGAAGAGGGGAAAAACACTTAATCTCTCCCTACTGGCTCAGCAAAAATACTTGTCTTCTCATATGTCATGTTGTGGTTCCTTCCAGCTGTAGTTTCTAGTAGGGGCTTCCAGTCATGTGGATTTTCCCCCTTGATAAATATTAGCACAGAAAAGATGAAGAGAGACAAAGCAGAAAAATGTTCTTTGTGGTTGAAAACAGAAAAAAATTACAGTAATAAGAGTTGTACTTGGCATCAGAGCACTTCTCACATATTACTGAGTGTACTCTCACCTCACAGATAGAAGAAATGAATTGCTGTGAAACTGGTGTTTTCCCCAGAGCTGCTGGTATGAGCTGTGGAAGATCTAGGAACTAAAAGGAGTTTTCTTTACCTGTGGTGTGATTTCTAAGCTTCAGGCCAGCATGGTGTCCTTCCTGACTGGGGAAAGAGTTCCACATGGCCTTTGTCCCACCATCCTTGAGGAGAAAAGACCCTGCTTTGGAGAAAGAATTATAAACAGGGCCTAAACCAGTATTTCTCTTGTGGCAAAACAAGCCCAGTATTTTCCCTTTCCTCTGATATTCAGGTATTGGAAATAGGCTTCTTGAGGGAAAGGAGAAAGATGGAACCTTTGAGGGCCACTTAGGATGAGGGAGAATGGAAAAGAGTTGAGATCCCTTTTTCTGGAGGGTTTGGAGAGAACAGTGGGGGAGGGAGAACAGGCAGATGACTGATACCTCTCCTCATAAATCTCTCTGATGCCTTCCAGTCTTCTACCTCCCTCTCATGGATCCTCCTATCCATTCCTCCTTTTTCACCAGCCACAGCCATCATGACTCTCCTTGACTTCTCCAGTATCCCTTTCCCTGGCCCATCAGCGTGAACTGCTTTGAAGTGGTTTAGGGTGTACCAGACTGCCCCTATGATTCAAATGGGGTTTTGGTTTGGTTCAGTTCAGCTGAATGTGACTGAAAACTGAACAAAAAAGCCCTATACTGGCTTGGTTCCCTAATCTCAAATCTGACTTCCATGTTTTGGTTTCAGTTTTTATGTCTAACTTAAAATGTAAAATACTTAGAGCATCAACTTGATTTCTAGTTAATTACTTGACTTCTAAAAGGCAAATGTCTTTTATTTAGAATTATCTTCGTACCTTTTTTTTTTTTCCCTATTTTGGCCAGCATTCAAAAAAGATTATTTGATTTCAGTCGGTTGTTTGATTCAAAGTCAGTACACAGCACAGACTTCACTTTGAGTTCAACCAGCCAGAAGCTGCTTGAGTTGGCTGGTGCTTTTTGCTCTTGGTGAAATTCAGGAGGAATTTTCTGGTGTAGCACTTGGCTCCCATCACTCCCTATGTTCCAGTGCCAGTGGTGGTCAGGTACCCTGACGGATCCCTCTGCACTGCCTTCCCCATCTGGGACACCTCTTGCTTTACACATCCAATCTTCTTCTCAACACTTCAGCCCAGCTGTTCCCAGAAACTGACTTCTGACTCCATAGATTGTGCTGTCAGGGACAGAGCTGGTGTGATACCTTACATAGTTTACAAGTATTTCCATGAAGCTGGTGGAATAGTGTTAGGAGGTCTGCAGAACCAAATATCAGTTTGCTGGAAATGCTGATGCTGATCCCACTGAATATTGCCTCTCTGGAATAATATCCTAATTCAGTAAATGGAAAGTAGGAATGAAATGAATGGTGAGGAGTTTTGAATTAAATGCAGGTCCAGAATTAAGTACCTACTTCTGTCTGCAGTACACAGAGGTCAGATCTGTAATGTCAGAGTAAGTCATCCGACTTTGTGTCTCTGAGGATGAAGTTGCTTCTTTTCCTGTGGTTGAGGTAATGGAGATGAAGAATGTTTGTGGAGCACCTCAGAAGTGGAAGCCAATATTGTCATCGCAGGTGTTTGCCATGCTCTTTTGTATTTAATTTTTTAATTTAATCTTTCCTTAGAGTTTTTTTTTTTATAGGATGCCTCACACAGAGCACCCCTCCCTGTATGCTCATTATTTTTCATCCTAATTAACAGAAGTTGCAGAGTGCATTGGAAATATGCTAAATGAGGAGTTTAACTGTGTGTTCTTGTGCAGGAGCAGATTTTAGGGAAACAAATTTCTAACACCCAAGAAGGCCTTTGGAGCGTAAACAACCAGAACTATCTCCTGCCAGATCTCCTCCAGCAAAGCCAAATCACAGACTCCTCTGTGAACCCGCCACAAGTGCCACTGACTTGCCAGGAACCTCAGAACAAACCTCTGAACAAGGTAAGAGATAAATTAGATTGAATTATTACCCTCTGCTCCTCCACCTGCCATATCAGCACTGCAGCACTCTGGTGTGCCTCTGCTCCTTGTCCCTGGCTTTCTCCCACCCAGTTATCATGTGGGGAGCACAGGGGCCAGGGCAGCAAGTCTTGGCAGCCCAGAGAGGCTCTAAAACAACTGTGAGCACGGGCTCTAGGGGAGAAGTGTGGCCCTGGAGGCAGGTAACAGCTCTGTCAGGGTTCTGCCTGAAGCAGCTCTTGTTTTTCATTGCAGACCCCCTGTGCTGAAAGCCCACCTCCCAAGAGCAGTACATCGTCCACAACGTCATTTACATCGTTCATAGATCCCAGACTCCTGCCAATCACCCCTCCCACCAGTCCAGTAGGACCTTCCTGTAGTTCTCGTGAGTATGCTTTACCTTTGCATAAAATGCCACTCCTGGTCTTTTCTTTTTTTATGTCTGGAGTAGGGAGGGCCTATTGCTTGGAAATGGAAACTATGAGTAAAATCTCCTGAAACTGAAGCTTCACATTACTATGAATTTCCATTGTACTGCTTCTGCTCTTCTTCCAGGTGTGGCTTGCTCTACTCTGCTGCTCTGTTACCACAGTGCTTTCTCAGGAATGTCTGAGGAATTTTCCAGATTTTTTTTTTCTTCTGACTGTAATGCTCCTAAGTTGCTTTCTCGTTCCTCTGGAGCTTCTTTCATTTTGCCACAAACAGGTCAAATATGAGCTGTAGCCACTCACTCACATTTTTCATGATTGCATATGTCTTTCATTCTAGCATCTAGTGCCAAACCTGAGCCTGTTAGGAGGGAAAATGCAAGGAAGGGCTCCGTTGTCAATGTCAACCCAACGAATATCCGCCCGCAGAGTGACAGCCCCGAAATTCGTAAATATAAGAAGAAATTCAACTCAGAGGTCCTTTGTGCTGCTTTGTGGGGTAAGCTTGAGAGGAACTGGGCATGTGTTTGGAGGGAAGGCAGCAGCAGGGGAGGCTGGCAGGGTGTGCCAGACAGATTTCACAGTTGTATTGCACCTTTCCTGGCAGAGGGTCCTGGAGTGGGTCCCTGCACAGATACCTGTGTCACTCGTGTGGCACTGCCATCCTGGTACGAGATGGCAAACACATGATTTGCAGTGGCAAAGGATTTTTGTGCGTCAGAATGAGAAAATGTTTTGATTGAGCACCAAACTGAAACCGTGCTCATTGGAAGAGCCAAAAGTTGCAACTGTTCTAGCAGCTTATGCGGCTCATGACACTTGCTCTTGACTGAGCTGCACGTGAGTACAGCTGATCACACTGAGCCCTGACCCAGTGGAAATAATCCAAACTGGAAGCCTTTTACTGTCACTGTGTTAGGTATTCCAAGAATCTCAAGCAGGTCAGGCATCAGTCTTTCCAAAAGCTTGGCTTAGTTCCTGCTGTCAGTGTTTATTCAGAACCTCACCGAATCATGTAAATTTACACACTTTTTACAGGATCCATTTCATGTGGTGTAAAATCAAGAAGAGTGTAGTCAGACCACGTTTCAACAACCATAGACCTCGTCCCAGTTGCACACTAGCTGAGCTCTTGAGTTGTTTTGACCACCTTTCTACTTCAAAAGAACAGGCATATTCTGTGGGACTCACCCAGACATTTACTCCTCGCTTTTTGAGCCTGGAATGGCAGATGAATGAAGTAGATGAGACATTATCCAAAGCAAGTATAGATTTCCAGTTTATAGCTTCACAGATTTTGTGTAATATGTGTTAGCAGGAATCCAAGATTTTAAACTAAGTACAGAGCTGTGTGGCAAGGTCTGTAATTAAGTGTGCATTGAGGCTGAAGAGCACCAGGTACTCAACAGAGCACTGGCAGTGGAGGAGGGTGCTTGTTACAGCAGGATACCTTATGTCGTGTCTTTAGAACTTGCTGATTAGGAAACTTAGCTGTCATTCCAACTGAACATAATTTTTTACATCCTCTGATGTCAGCAACCCGCTGGAGCCTTTGCTTCCTTAGTAACACTTGGATTTCAGATGGATTCACTCCTTTAATTAAGCATTTGAACGCATTCTTCCAAATCCCAGCTTGTTTTCAGACAAATGCTGCACCTCCTTGTAACAGCAGTGCTTCTTCCCACAAGTTTGGTGCCCCTGTGCTGTGAGTGTTGTATTTGGAAAAAGAGTGTTTGGGGGGAATTTTTTATTTGTTTTTTTTTGTCTTAATTGGTGGGGACCCTTTGATCACTTAGTTGGATCCCCTGTGTCAGTAGTGTAGTGGTGCTGGACTGAGACTTCTGCACTGCTCACAGACACTTTCCAAGGTCGCCTGAGAAGTTCGAGTTCACAAAATATTTTCCTTTTTGTTTAAATCAACATTGACTTCAGTAGAACTATTCAGCCTTCAAGTTCCATGGGTATATAAGTGTTCTGCTGGGTAAAACCTGTAATGGTGAGATCTGTTTTTCTGGGAGGTCATCCACAGAGCAGCAGAGAAATTATCGGGTACCATTAAGTGAGACTAAATAAGAATCAGTTCGCAAAAGAGTGAACACTCGGTGGCCTCTGAATCATTAGGTGACTTATGCAGGGTTTTTTTCATGTATCAACAGGAGTAAATTTACTGGTGGGAACAGAGAATGGATTGTGGCTGCTGGACAGAAGCGGGCAAGGAAGAGTTTATACATTGATTACAAGGAGACGATTCCAGCAAATGGATGTTTTGGAAGGACTCAATGTGCTAATTACTATATCAGGTTAGTTCAGTGTCTAAAAGTATCTGACCTGCATTCGAGTTGGAAGCAATTAAAAAGAAGAATTAGGTTATAAACTAGGTTGAGGAATTTCCTCTTTCAGAAAATCACAGGACAGTTATTCTTGTTAATAGGAAAACTCTCCTGAATTTTTAACATTTACACTCTCATTCCAGAGAGGCTTTGGAACAATTCATTACTTGGTTAATGTGCAAAATGGTTTGTGGGAAGTACAAAGTGTTTCATTCCTAAAATGGACTGATTCTCAGCAAGTTATAGTTTGTCACTCAGCTTGTTTCTGTGGTGAGTGACCATCTAGGTGCAATTCTGTTAACATATCATTAAATAACCTCATCCTGTGTCCAACAAGATGTATGAGCAGTAACATAAAAGTGATCTGTATTGTGAAAGCATCAGTAACATTAAGTGCAGGTCTTCAACCTCTGCTGCAAACAGCTTAGACTCTGCCCTTATTCCCCATGGATGAGAGTGGCCTCAAAGGATGCACAGCACATACCAAGGTAGAGGTGTGTAGGTCCAGCAAGGAATGGCAGTTCCTTGTCTCCAGTCCAGACTCACCGTGGTGGGCAGTGGCGTGAGCTGTTTGTCCCACATTGCCAGGTCCAGCTGATGATGTGACATAGTCCTTCCCTTCAGACTAACCAATGGTCCCAGGCTGCTGTTGACAATATAGACTTACGAACTAAAGCAACAGAAAGTCTGATTGAGGTGAAAGATGACAAAATAAATCTCACCTGGAAAGCCATCTAAAAGAAAAATAGCTGCTTGCAATGAAGATTGTCATTTAATTAGAACTAAATTAATCACTTTTTCAAAATGGCCATTGTAGGACATGCCTGTGTTCCAGAGTAAATGCCAGGTAGTGCAATTGTTTCTGATAATACTTGTGTCTGTAGAGACTTGTTCTTTGGCCTGAGGGAAGAATTTTAGTCAGGTGTGAAAATCTTGAAGCTTGAATAACAAGGTAAGTGCACATGCCATAGGAGTGCTCATGTGCCATTTCCCCCCCATGTGCCCCCATCACGCAGAGCTTTCTTCTTATGCCACTGGACTGTTCTCTCACCTTGGCAAGGCACAAAGACCTGCTGCACTCAAGGTCACAAAACTCTGGCAGTTTGTAAGTGGGGGAGAGTTTGTACTTCAGAGAGTTAAAGCAATCTGTCTCTTTTTCCCAACCCTAGGGAAGAAGAATAAGTTGAGGGTGTATTACTTGTCATGGCTGAGAAATAAAATTTTGCGCAATGATCCAGAGGTGGAAAAACGACAGGGCTGGGTGTCCGTGGGTGACCTGGAAGGCTGTGTGCACTACAAAGTTGGTAAGGATTTCCTGTTTTTAACTTGGAGAGGTACTTAATCATCCTCTTTTTGCATCTTGTGACAGCAGCATTTTTGTTCAGCATTGTTTCAGGATTGTATTGCTCTGAATATCTCTTGAGTTCTTTCAAGCCTCCTTGTTTTACGTGGCAGATGCTTTGGTCCCTGTCATTCCAGTAGCAGCTCTTTTTGCAGCAGATATCAGATGATGTTATGGCTGTTTCCTGTGATGGCTGAAAGGAGGGAGTGCCAGCCACGGTCTGTGGTTAGTCAGTGACTTAGTTGTTCTGTAGTTACTTAAGGTTTTAATTAGACTGATTTTTTTCCACTTCTGTGCTGTTCAGCTTCCCTCCTGCCCCTGAGTAATTGCTAAGAAACTGGACCTATTTAAAGTCCTAGTGAATTGTATTTATAGGATGTCCTTAGGTAGATCAGACTGGATGTGCTATAGCTCATCCCTTTCTCTAGGTCATGAAAGACCCAAATATACCTTTGTTTAAACTTACACACTGGAAATGATCCATCTGGCTTTTCTTTGGCTTTCAGGCAGCTCATTCTTGAAGATGAGCATCAGTGTTTTGATAGTTTCTGTCATTTAATGTGTGAGAGGGTGTGAACTATGATGCAAGTCTTGCTGTGGTGAAGGGTAGTATATGACAGTGACACATTCTTCAGAGTCAGACAGAGCTGTGCTACAGAGGAGTGCAGGAAATGTGAGCTAGCTGGCTCTCCTGGCTTTAAAAGAGGCAGGGGTTAAACCCAAGAGAGAATGTGAAACAGATGTGTGTTGTTACTTTAGTTGTGATTACAGCTAAGCACCCACATATTCCACTTCAGTTGGTCATCATTGGGTTTACTGTGTTATTAAAAAAAAAAAAAAAACCCACCAAAATACTTATCCTAAAATTAGGTAAGCATGTGGTAGGACCTTCTGTGTTTACATATGACAAGCCAGACTTAGTTTTTTGACAGCACAACTGCTGCTGTTTTTCTCTTGGTGAATCTTCTTGTATCTTGACCTTTGGTTTTACAGCCATTTTTCCAGGTAAAAGAGGAAAAGAATGTGCTGGTTTGTATTTTGGTGGAGTTTGCTGGGTTTTTTTGTTTTCTGCCTATGTGAGATAACATCCTGCTTCCAAAGCAAATGCTTGTCTCTGTACACTGTGTTTTTACTCTGCCAAAGAAACCTTAATTTTCAATGCACGATTCTTCATTTATTCTCGATGGGCCCAACGTGACCTTAATATTACGTCGTGGAGAAATTGCTCATCTGGTAAATGCTTACTCATCTCAGAAAGCTGGGAGTCCTTCACCCACACTGGCAAATGGGGATTTAACCCCACAGATGAACAGTGAAATGAAAATTCATCCTGTAGAGTCTTACAGAATTGTTCAGCCAGCAACCACCAGTCCTCCAACAGTAGCTTATTCATAATGAGCTGTTGAGGTGTGTTCACACTTAAAAAATCAAATAGGTTGGCTTAGATGCAGGGTCAAGACCTTTTTTTTCTGAGTGGTAAGATTTATTATTATTTTTTCATTGCTATATGAAAAGCAATGTATAAAGGTTGTTAACAGTCATTTGGCTTTACTGAAAATAAATGAACTATAGGTTTCCAGTCAAGGTATTGTCACTGGTGGTATTAAACATTGATGTCCTGAATGCATTAGTCTCCCTTGCTGGATAATGTCTACCTCTACAAGTAATCCATTGAAATTATTTCATGTGATGAGATGGCCTTTGATTTAAGTGTCTGTCTGGTACCTAAGGAATTGTTCTTCTTGTGTTACAGTAAAATATGAGAGAATAAAATTCCTCGTAATTGCTTTGAAAAACTCAGTGGAGGTTTATGCTTGGGCTCCAAAGCCTTATCACAAATTCATGGCTTTTAAGGTACGTGAAAATCCCTTTGGTTCAGATGTGTCAGTGTCTGTCGCTGTCTCTCATCTGCTCTTTGCTTTTGGGTTTTTTTTGTTTGTTTTGTTTTGTATAACATTTATTCGAGTTAAAGATAAAATCAGTGTTCTTTTAAAGAAAGTGTAGCTCATTTGACATACATTGGAGATGGCAGGCATAAAACTGTCACGATTGTTAGACGTGAGTAACTTGTTTGTCTCTACCCGAGCCAAATGCAGCACATATGCTGTGCCAAAATGTACATTTGAATTCACAGAGTTGATGCTGATTTCCCTCAGAAGGGGATGAAACTGAACACAAATGGTACTCAGCCTAATTTTTGCCTAGTCCATTTCTAGAATCTGGATTTCTTTTTCAAAGCACAAGTGAATTATCAAACTGTCCTTGCAACTCAGTGGATGATGGATACTCAGCTCCTTAAATATAACCTACTATTTAACAAAAATAGCTGTCTAACTTTTGAGTTTTGAGAATTCTTAAGATTGTATATATTGATCTGTAAACCAGCAGCTTTATTTTGTTATATTTTGTTTTTCTTTTTTCCAGTCCTTTACCTCACTTCATCACAAACCACTGTCAGTTGACCTGACTGTTGAAAATGGACAGAGATTGAAAGTTATATATGGGTCACTAGTGGGCTTTCACGCTATTGATGTGGACTCTGGATCTGTGTATGACCTGTATCTTCCAACACACGTAAGATAATCCAAAAACCAACATTACTGCTTTTGTCTTTGGGCTGTATATTGATGATGATCAGATTAAGAGTTGTACTGTTTTTCAAAAGACAGGATAAGAGAATAATTATTGTATGACAGCTAATAGAAAACCAATTTTCTCATACTTCTATAACACTGAAGTCCTGTTAAAATGCTTTTATCACATTTAGGATATCAATTTTAATGGTTTAATATCAGAAAGCCTATTGTATGGACACTACTATTTCTAATCGATTTGTCCTGGAAATTGAGGACTTAACAGTCAAAGACACAATAATATCTACATGAATTTAGCTGACTTTTACAATCTGCCACTATGCAGACTTTGCAGAAACCCAGCTTTGGACTAAATAAATTTGTGGATCTTCTTACCATTCAGTTGCCCGTTAAATCAGTCTGTAAATTCAGAAGTTTTACATTTTCCTCTAGACTTTCTTGTTAGATTGTCAAGAACTTGGCATGAAAATGTTGATTTGAGGTTGATGTGTACATCTTGATTGCATTGTGTCTCTGTTGGAGGTGATGGTGACCACTAAATTGCTGCTTAAACTCAAATGCAGCAAATTCCCCTGCAGAAGTGAATGACAAGGCATGAGGCTGTCCAATATGAAGTCTGTGCTATGATGTTAATGTTTGTTTGTTTGTTTGTTTGCTTAATTTTTAGCTGTTCTAGATAGTTCTTTTCAAAAGCCAGAGAAACTTGGGGGGCTTATATTCAGTAACCTGGCGGGTTCCAGACTGGTTCCAGTCTAATGGGAGGCTCCTGGCAAGGAAACTTCTGTGCACACTTGGAAACCTCCCTGAAGTCAACAGTGCTCCACAGGGGCCGAGGGTTAGCTCATCCAGGTGCCATGGCCTCCTTGCATCCCAAGGCCACGTGTCCTAAAGTTACGCTTGGGATGTCTGAAGAAATCTCATCCCAGATCTGCATGTTGCAGCGTGTGCCATGAATCCATTTATTTTTTAACTTTTCTCCACTCTCAGTCCCACGTTTTCAACTCAAATGAAAAGCCTCCTGTGCGAGCCATTTGATCACTCTGCTGCTCTGGAAGTGACAGCCTCCATGTCCTGTCAGACCTGTGTTCGTGATGGACACAGCGTTTGAGGATGGCTGCGAAGTTTAGAACCTTCTCTTCATTGAGAAGTGACTCTTTTAGCTGTTGGAACTGTTTAATCACCTGCTAAAGGCTTGTACTGTTTATTTCTGTGTTGGGGTTTTTTTTAAGGGACTTAATATTTGTCCTGTTAGAGGGTGTATTGTTAGAGGGTTTATTTAATCTGACAGTTAGTACCTTTAACTGTGCAGCTATGATAAATTCACATCAGTTTATAAATTGAAGTGTGGTACTGATATGGTTTGAAGCTGGCTCTCTGCCAAGTCTCCAAACCTTACCACAAGAAGTAGCCTCCCCCCCCGCCCAAACCTAGACCAAACTACCACAGGTACCCACATGCCATTCTGGAAGTGGGTTGCTGAGCAAGGTGAACAGTGACTTGTCAAAGAGATCATTAGCATAATTGCCCAAGAGAAGAAAGGCAAAGAAAAAAGTGAACCTTCTTAGAGGCTTTACTTTTTCAACAGGCTGCAAATACAATTAGGTACCTGATGAGAGAGATTTCCCAGGTGACTGCCCTGAATATGTGGGGCACCTCTAAGACTGACTGAGTTTGTGTGCACTCTTCAACTAAAAGCTAGCATGTACTAAAAATACAATTTCCCTTTAGAGTCTTAGACCTGAAATAAATCGACTGCTACAGCGGCTCTATCTTCTTCGGTATTTTATAATTTTAAAGAGCATCTGCTAGAATTGGATAATTCTCTCAAGGAGCTTTTTGGTAGCAACAGCCCAGACTTTTTAACAGGCTGACTTTAGATACTCTTGCTTTCTGGTAGCCTCTTTTCCTGGTTCCCCACCTCTATCTTCATCTCTTACCTGCTCCGATCACTCATGCGAGTACCAAGGCAACGCATTAAAATTGCCCTGCGGCTCTGGATACCCGTTCTAGTGTTGCGGATAGTTGTTGCGGAGGCACGGAGTCAAGTGGTTGGCCTGAGTGTATTCGGTTTGGCAAGTACAGCTTCAGTGCTTCTTTTACTGTTCATTGTGCCCTCACGGTGTGTATAAGTGTCTGTGCTTGAAGAAAAAAAAAAAAAAGAAAACATCTCTGTGTGTGGCTGGCTTGTGAGAATGATGTAAAGCTCCAGTCATATGCTTCCTATAAAAATATTAATTGTGGTGGTTTAATTTACTATGTAACATCCTGGTTTGAGTAGCGCTTTAAACAAGGAAATGCTTCGTTACTGGTTTTTAAGGCTGTCCTCTTTTTCTTTTGAAAACGCTTCCATAAAATCCCACCTTCATGGTTGTATACCTCAACTTTTGTGGGTTTTTTTTTGTTTGGGACATGTTGGCTTCTGGAAGAGATTCGTGTGAGTGAAATGCACTGTTCCTGTGGCTTGCAGAGAGGTGTGCCCAACAGCAGTTAAAGGGGAACTGTTTGTAGTGAGGGATTTGGGAAGGGAAGGACAGAGAGTGGCTTGTATTTGAAAGGTAACTTTTCACAGCAAAGTGAATATTGTTGAATTTGCAGGTTTTAACTTGTGAGTAGTGATAGGGAAATATCATGGAAAGTGAAAGCACTGATCTCCTGGAATGTGGAAGCTTCTGTCCTTCCTCCGTCTTCCGAAATAATTGTGAATTCAAATTTATTTCACCTTTCTCCTGGTTATATTTTGCAAGTGTTTTGTGAGTGACTAAGTAAATATTATTGTGTCTCAATGGCTCCATGGCTTCTTGAAACCAATTAACACTGGTAAATTTAAAGAGAAATATTGAACATTGATATGTTTGCAAGCCTACTGTCATATTCAAGGGGGGAGGAGGGGAGAAAGCCTGTTTCAGAGGCTCACTAGCAAACTATTCAGCCTTTGAGAACGGGCATTTCTTTCACTTTCCATGAACCAGTTGTTTTTATTGCTCTGCCAAGCTAGTTAGATTGATGTCATCACTAAAACTGCAGTCCATGTTCTGATATAAATCTTAGTAAAATATGATTCTAGATCCAGGGGACTATTCGCCCACATGCCATTATCATCCTCCCGAACACCAGCGGAATGGAGCTTTTGCTCACCTATGAAGATGAAGGCATCTACATTGATATATATGGGCATTTCACAAAGGAGACTGTTTTACAGTGGGGAGAAATGCCAGCATCTGTAGGTATGTATGAAAAATAGCTCTTTATTAAATATAAGATTCTGCTGCATGAAGCCTGAGTTCTTTACAAGGTTTGTATCCATGTGAAAGTGTATGGCACATAAAGCAACTTCTGAGCAAACCAGATGTGTGAAGAGTAAACAGATTTATGGATGTTTGTGTTAACATGGCCAATGACTGCAATAGGGGCTTCACATTTGGATCACAGTCTGTTTATTGCCACGCTGTTTATTGCATCACACTTTAACTGTACAGACAAACGTCACTGACGATGCAGCTTGCAACCAGTTCTCACAGAGAGAATTGTGTGAATTACAGAGGGGGAAAAGGTGCTTTGGTCGTTCATAGCTCAGAACGTTTTATGTACAAATTCACAGCTACAGAGAGGTCAGTTACTGAAGAGATCTGTAACTGCTGTCAAATGGCCCCTTAATTTTATCACTTTAAATTCACAGGGCTGCCAACCCAGGGTATTTATAACAGATTCTCAAGCACCCCATGCTTGCAGTTGTCCATGTAGGAGGAGATTCTGGTTGTACTGGAGCCAGGACAGCTGTTTGTTTCACCTTCCCTGGAGGGCTTCAAGCTAACGCTATGGGGAAAACCAAGAACAACACAGGCAGATTTTTGTTTTTATTACTTGTTACTTTTAATTTCTGTCTCACTCCTGTTGTTTTGCATTTTAAAACAAACATGCCAATAAACAAAACAAGCCCAAGACACTCAGACTGTACAGAAGCTTTGAAAAAACTGGATGCCACAGTGAAAATCAAGGATGTACACCTTTCTCCTTTCATTTCTAGCTGAGTAGTTTTAGGAAAAGCCCATTAAAATCAATAGAATAACACCTGTGAGTAAATGCCAGGTTTGATCATGGATGTTCTCTGGAAGGAGTGGTGTCAGTCTCCATCCCTCTGTCTCTCTCATTGTTTATACTTCGGCAGCTTCCACAGTTGAAGGGCAGTCTCCAAACAGCCCCTCTTAGTTTTCATTTGAACAGTTTCCAGTACGTTACCTTGAGAACACTTGAGTTTCTGCTGCTGCTGCAGCACTTCTGGTATCTCAGAAATGGATTTCATTGGAACAGAAACTGTCAGTCTTTGTGATGTGGTACAAAACAGATTTGATTTCTGATTGGAATCATATTTCCACTAAAAACTAACCCAACCTATAACTCAACACACAACTCAAACTTTAAACAAGAACCTCTGTTAACTGTTATTTTAATAATTTTCCCCACTAACTCCTATTAATTTTCTTAATCCTTTGATATTCTTGGCTCCAGACAGAAACATTAACTATTATGACAGAAGCGTGAATTAAATGTTATTTGCATGGCCCAGCTTGGTGGAAATTTGAGAGTTTTTTAAAAGAAACTGTTTTCCTGGGGGACATTTCCAGACTCATTTTGGACCTCCTGAAGTCTGTATGAGCTTACCTCAAAATTTTCACTCTATGTTGCAGAGATAGAAGGGTCTTGTGTTAACCTCAGGGTGCTCTCTAGTCATCCTTTGCTCATTTCTTGATTTCTTTAAACAAGTATTTTGAAAGAAAACTTTCATAGTTGGTGAGAATATTTTGATACAAAAAGTAAAAAATAGTTTGTATTATAATCAATGGATTTAGGGCAGGGAATCTAAATATAACTTACTCCTAGTCTTAAAGTTGAGACCTCTGTGACCGATCTGTTAATAAGAAATTGGAGAGAGGAAGCTCAAATCCCATGGGAAATTAAAATTGTAGAAGTATTCTATGTTTGAGCTGACAGATACTTCACATATGTAGGGCTAAATATAAATATAGATGTAATATTTTCTTTCTATAAAACAGGATTAAAAAAGGCTTTAAGAAACATCAAGTTAATAAGATTGGGGAGCACTTTTGCCCTTTTGTGTGAGTAATGAATTATTTACAGTACGTAATCTCAGAGGTTTGACACAAATCTGGATATTCCCAGAGTGCAGAAGCAGTAAAAGCCCTTATTTTGTTTTCCCTGTACATATTAGAAGTAAAACAGATATTATGGAGAGAAAGAGACAGTGTTACCAAAAGGTGTAGAATTATTGCCTCAGTGTTCTACCACCATACTCACCAGTTCTTGAGAGAGTTGCTGTCCAGCTCGTGCACAAAACACACCCACTCATATCTGAGTGACTGATGTTGGTCAGGTCTCCTGCAGGCTCTTCCCCAAGGGAACAGCAAAAGGTGTTCAAACAAGCAAATGGCCACCCCAGGTGCATTTCTGGGTTGGGGTATCACTTCTACTGTATGTTAGCCCATTTCCCAGTGCACTCTAACCAAAATGTACAGCAGGAAAACACCAGCCTTCCAGGGCCAATTTCTTAATTTGTCTATTTCTAACTTTATTCAGCCTTAGCTTTTTTTTTCCTTCTTTATTTTGACTCTCTAGCCTCTCTTGTTTAATAAAAGTTCTCCACAGCTGTGACTGGAAGAAGAAAAACACCCTCTTCCGTATCCAGGTAACATAAATTATAGCAGTAAAACTATTTAACAGAATTGCACAAGAGAAGTTATCTTCCTCAGTTTTCCTACCCAAAACTGCTCAACTTTATGGTCAGTAAGTATTAAAGCATGGGCTAGAGACAGCATGCAAAATAGCTATCAGTCCCCAATCAGTAATCAGCAGCATCACTGGAGAGCTCTTGGCTGGGTTTTTGTGGGAACAGGCTTTGCTGCATCATAGGACACTGTTGGTATCTCTGTGGCTTTTTTTCATTCCCAGTCCTCAACATGTATGTGTCCCCTCCATTTGTCTAAAAATGAACAAACATGTTTTCCCCAGAGACTGGGAAACCAGTAAAAGCTTTATATATGTTGAAGATAGTATATGTTGAAAAAAGCTTGAATATATTGTGGTTTCATAGAGTGTACTGAGTTTGACTGAAGGGCCAAAGAAGGGTTCTACAGCAGTGTACTCGGCAGTGGATGGTACCTTCTACTGTCACCAAAGTCATCACTAGATATTCTCCTCAGTGTGTTTTGCCCAGCTCCACACTTGCCTGAAGCAATTTTCACAAACCTGTGTAGAAAGCAAAATTCAGTGGCTTTTTTGCATTGAATATCACCTGTGCACATACTGATTGTCTCCAAAAAGGAATTCAGTAAAGCAGTGTACACTTTCTTCCACCTTGGAATGGAGTTTGATATCGTGACGCAGATACACAAAAGTGGGTCAGACTCTTTTAAATCATGTTCTGTTTCTTCATTTTAAACTTCTTGGTTTATCTGGAATCAGTTGCCTGGGGAATTTTTGGAGTCTCCTTCACTGGAGGTCTTTAAGGTCAGGTTAAACAAACAACTGTCACCAGTGATACTGATGCAGCACAGGGATATAGATAGAAGAGAAGGTGCATTAAGGTCCTTTCCTGCCCTATTTTTGTAACACTAATCAGAAAAGCCCAACTTTATGATATTTTGCTAAAAGCTGGCCTGATTCTGCTCTCATGCAGAGGTCAGTTGGGAATAACTGCTTACAGGGCAGTGAGCCAAATTCAGTACGTGAGATTAGAAGAGGGATTTTTTTAAAAGATAAACATTTTAAAAAAGAAAGATTAAGAAGGGAAGTGAGATTGTAACAGTACCTGACTTCTGTGGTACAAAGTGCACTTGTCTCATTTAGACAGAGAATATGCTACTGGTGTGAGATCATTAGCTCATGTCAGTGACACTTCATAGGAGTTAATGGATTCAATATGGCTCACTGATTTCTTTAACCTTTCCTATCTCCCTCAACCATTTACCCTTGAAACAGTCACTCCCTGGCTCTGCTCAATACACAGGGTAAACAGGAAATACCAAGTCTTGCACAAGTTTAGAGCGTTGCTAATTCTTTCACAATTATAAGAAACTGGCTTTCTGGCATGTATTCTTTGATGTCCAGGGAGTACTGCTGGGGTAAATGGTGTAGCAAGAGCCACAGTTCATGCACAGTTGTAGGTTTTTTAATATACACGGTAATCTGGGTGAAGCAGGGGAGCTTAAGGGAACTCTGAATAACTTTGTTCCAGTAGGTTAAGCAGCTACTGGCACATCATTCTGAGTCAGTATATGCCTTTTCTGCTTAGCTACTGTGCAAAGGATCAGAGTGGCTGTTAAGTCTAGGGTTGCTAAAAACCTGTACAATCTGTAATATAAGCACCTGTGTATGTTGCCAGCTAGAAGCACAGGACATTTTTATCTAAAGCCTGTTGAGGTGAAAAGTGGACTCACAGTAACTATTCCCAAGTTTCTTGTAGTATAGGAGCTATTGTTCCAAAAGAAGATAACTGAGTATCTGCTCTCAATTCATCTCACATCAGACACCTGTAAAGTGCTCCCATATGGGAAGATTATCAAGACTTGGTACTGACCTCTGAATTCACAGCCTGCTATCCTCCAAATTAATCTCCATGTATAGTTAAATCCTTATAACTGGACAACCCTGGAAATGGTATAATCAAGCCATTTTGTTGGCAAGTTGTTTCACAAATGAAATCTGAGAATTTTTTTATTCTGTGACAAGACTTTTTATGCTACTGGTACTTAAATCAGCCACTGTCAGTTGACAAGTTCTCAGTGATGTGTCTGGTTTATTATGTTCCTATTGTAATACTGCTTGGATACTTGTAATACTTGTCTCTTCTGCACACAGCAGTTGTGGTCTGGTCATGCAGGCTTTCTATCCCAAATGACCTAGAGGTTGCAGCAGAGCTTAATGAAGTGGTTACTGGGAGCTGAAAGGAAGCTATCAAATTGAAATCTGCCAAAGGCACGGATACAGTTGATACAGACACAGCATAGTGACACCTGGAGTGCAGATGTCAAGTGGTGAAAAAGATCAGGAGATTTACGAGTGGATTAGGTCTTTGTTGCTAAACCTATCTGACCTATACTAAAGAGTGTAGCCACAGAATGCTTCCATGCTCTATATATACACCTGCCTCACTGTCCCACCCCCAGAACCGTAGTGTCCTCTGCCTCTGTTGTTTCAAAAGCCAAGTCTGAAGAGGTTAATGTGCTGTCAGTTACAAAAAATACCAGAAGTCTGAGTATTGTATCATTTTTATCTTTTTCACTGTATGTGTGGTCCAGGCTTACCTTTTCACATGCTGACTTCACTGGGTACTACCCTGGGGCTCACCTGGCTACTGCTGCAGTGGGTTCAGAGATGTTAATGAAACCCTCCCAGCCTACAGCAATGATTCCCTGTTGTACAGCCTAAGAACTGAAAAGATTTAAAAATGTGTTGATTTCATGTGTTTGAGTTTTAGAAAATATCCCTCCTCTTTTGCCACTTACCCTCAGTTGCTCACTGCTGCTTTGCTTTTAAAACAGGTTGGTTTCTTCCTCTTTCCTCATGACTGGAATACTGGGAAAGAATTGCCTTGCTCTCAGCTCTAGTGACAGGGAAACCTTCAGTGTGCACAAAGAGTAACTGAAAAGAAAGTCATCTGAACAGATTTAGGGGAAATTCATAGAATTTGAGGAAACTAAAATCACAGAATTGTAGCCAAAACACACGTGTTTACAAGGAGGTATGACTTTCATACACTTGCTTTAACAGCAATTATAAATCAAAGATTCTAAGTTAATATTAAATCAACACTGCTAGAAGAAGTATATACAGACACTTGGGCATATTGTCCTTTTTTTCTACCGTCCTTCTCCAAGAAAGATCACGGGCTGTCGCTTCCTGTTATCAGTCTGTACTGAAAGTTTAACTTTTATACAAAATCCTAAAGCAACATGGAAGGTTTTAAGAAACAGACATTGCTCACATGAGTAATGTAGGCAGGCAAGCCATGTCTACTGAAGCTAAACCCAGTCTAATGCACACATTCCCTTTACATCATTTCAGAGCACCAGGATTCTCAGGCTAATGAAATAACAGTTGATAGCTGAGCAAGAAGAACAATTTCTGAGCATTGACTACCAGTAGAGCATAACTAATGTGATTTTACCTTGGAAGCCCATACATGCAATAATCAGAGGGCTTTCACTGAAACTGTGCCTAATTTGAAATTTGTGGTGTTAACTCCTTCGTCACTATTCCAGTTTCTTATTGCCAGATCTAAAGGAAGTATCATAGTAAGCTTCCACAGTGCTGGAATATCTTCTTTTGGTTTTGGAGATACTGCATGTAACCAGTGACAGGAAGACAATAGCTAAGGACACCAAATTAATCATGCCATAGTCTCAAATTCTGAAGTATTTAGGTTTCAGACTAAGCTGAACTTTATAGTAAATACAAATGGAGCTTCCTAATGGTGACAGAGAACAGTCTCTGTACCTGATGGGTACAGAGAAGACAGTCAAGACTTTTCTTGGATATTGAAAGGCTGAGAGGCAAAAATGAGCACAAGTTGCACCAAGAAAAAATTGTATTAAGAAGTTTTTAACCTTAAAATTGGTGATGCATTGCAGCAGTGTCTTGAAGAGGTTGTGAGATATCCATCAAAACATGTCCTGACAAGGTCCTGAGTAGCCCCATCTAATTTGGCCCTGATTTGGGGCTTGGGGTTCAAAAAGATGTCCTTCAGAGGTTTCCTTCAACCTTTTGTGAATCTAAGACATACAACAGTAGTTAAGATTTATGTCTAGAGTCCAGAATAAGTCTGAGAGGAGTAAGTGAAAACAAGTTACTATCCCCAAGGCTTTTTGTGTAAATTTAAAATACAAATAATTCAGAATATATTATTATCAAAGAGAAATGCACCAGATCCATAATTGATATAAATGAGGCAAGAATCAGTCTTTCAGGTGTTAAATAGTATAAATTTTTTTTTTCTTTTCTTTTCTTTTAGCTTACCTTCAATCTAATCAGGTCATGGGCTGGGGAGAGAAAGCCATTGAACTACGCTCTGTGGAGACAGGAAATCTGGAAGGAGTATTTATGCACAAGAAAGCACAGAAGCTAAAATTTCTTTGTGAAAGAAATGACAAGGTACAGAGGTTACTGAGTCTGGTGACTTAGCAAAAATGAGTAATAGCTGACTATGACACGAAGACCAGTTAATTTTTGTAACTTTGTTATTGGTTATTTCTTACCTTAGTATAACTTCCCCATTCAAAGCCAATGTAGTCACTGATCCCACAAAACCCTCACTATGGATATTCTGCACTTTCCCACCACCAGCTCTGTTAGAACTCCTATTCCACCCAGCCTTCACTGCTATCAGAGGTGATAATAAATACAGATGTTGCTAACTGGCCACACCACAGGTATAGTGGGGAGGGCTGGTGAGTCAGCCCCAAAAACAGCCAGCTCCAGGACTGCCTCTCCTGGGCTACTGAAATTACAGGCAGTTCAGAGCAGCCATCATGGAGAAACAAAACCCACAACACTCTTAATTGCAGACACCAAAGTATGGATAATCAAGTATGATTTCTTGTATATAGCAATTTTGATAAATGTTCTCTGAAACCTGCTTAGTCCCACTGTCATATTTGGAAAACTGGGGCCCCCAAACTGTTTAAATTATTTTTAAATGTTCTCTTGTGTCTTTTCAAATTATAAAAGAAATATATATTAAGAAAAATCCAGTTGTACCACAGTAGAGTTTCACTTTAAGAAGTTTCTCATGGGATTAAAGTTGATTTGTGATATCCACATATCCTTGTATTTGGGACTGTGGCATTCTATCAAACTTCTTATATGAGTAAAAATATTCTCATAAATGTAAACTGACAGTAGCATAATGTTTTGTTCTTTTTTTTTTCCCCCTTCAAGGTGTTCTTTGCATCTGTACAGTCAGGAGGCAGCAGTCAAATATACTTTATGACTCTTGGTCAAAATGTACTATTCAACTGGTAAAGCACATCAAAAGAAGGACGCTTTGAAATTCCCTGTAGGTAGCAGTGTAAAATTCTTAGAGGTAATATACACAAATTTGCACTTTTTACCTACAAAAATGTTGTCATTATTGACTTACAAAATTCATATTCTTTCAGTCTGGAAAGAATTCCATTTTCCTGTCAAAGTATTGCAAACATGTTTAGTTTGTTCTCTAAAGTATGTTTCAAACCAAGATTGTATTAGGAGACTTTAATGAAGAATGCAGCCAATATAAGAAGCTCCTGTACTCTGAAAAGTGCATGGTTTCATTTTCACAGATAATGTAATGTTGTTATCTTGAACTGAAGTCTCTTTTTTGGACAGCAACATTTGCAGGTAGATAGAAAAACACAATTTGAATCTATTTTGAGTTGCATTTGGGCTTGTTTTGCATTTCAAGCAAGCTGTTACTGTTTCACCAAGACTCGCTTGTCCAAGTTTTATAATAAAGAGAACCTGTTCCTGTAGGTCCCAGTGCAGCCTGGGACACTGGAGGGATCGTCCCCTGTGCTGGCTGGACAGGTGTGTTCCAGTGCAGAGTTGTAAAAACAGCTAATTCTTAACATGTTGTGGGGATTTTTACAAATGCAGACTTTGTGTTTCTCTCAGGGCTGGATGCCTGAGCCCATAGACACAGTTACTGTAGAATGTATTTGTAAAAAGAGTTTAAATAGTAGTTTGTCAAAATCATAGATGCATAAAAGTATTATGGACTAGAACCTGTAATTTTTATCCACACCTGGGACCCACACTCATACAAGTTGACTTAAAGGCACTACCCATGTATATAAATAAGGGCACAGGATCAGGCACCTTCTTTTCTTCCTTTCTGCTCTTTCACATCAAGTCTTTGTGTATTTGTGTGTAAATATAATCTTTCTGCAATGGATGTTAAGATTAACAAATGTATTCTTAATATAGTTATGAAATTATCCAAAGAGTTAATCTATTATAAATAGAAAATATAAATAATTCCAGGTGCTTTCTATGCTAATTACATCTAAATAAAGCTGCGTCCACTAGTGTTATTGGTGCCAGTGTTTCTGCATAAACTCTGTTCTCAGGGGCTTATAACTTGGCCATAAAACTATAGAGATATAATATATATATACTATATATAATCATATACTATGATTAAATTGTAGGGTTTAATGCAATCCTCATTTAGCTGATTTTTGGATGTGCTTTGAAAATGTAAAGCATCACATGTAATACAAAAGATCTCATTCCAGACATGATACAGTATGGGTGATACTAAAGTGAAATCACTAGCTACAATGTTTGAAAACAGGTATTTTTTACTTGAAATATTTGATACTGAAAGGTGCAGGGAAAGTGTAGTGGAATATCTGGTCGTCTACCTCAAGGATGATGATTCTATGTTGACTAAGGAAGGCAGAAATGAAGTTGTTCAAACTGGTAGGTGTGCTGTACAGTATGACAGGTTCATTTAGTGTTGGCAGTCATGCAGTGACTGACAGGTGCTCAGAACTCATATCCTTGTATATGTCAGCAGAGAATCAAACTAGGGGCTAATTACCCTTTACCCCTTTCCCCGTGTTGGCACCTCAACTGCTGTAGGCAGGTCAGAGATGTCTGCACTCTAGCTGTCTATATTTTTGGCTGTGTGGAGGACTGTACTTTCCAAAGTTATTTAACCTCGCACTTTTCACGGGCACTAGCTTATCTCAAAATGTGTAGGGTTTTTTTATGAAGTATTTTCCTTTTAAATGTTTAACTAACAGAAAAATAAGCCTAAAGCCATACTAAAAAAATCTGCAATTAAATACTCAATGTGGTTCTTAATGTAAGTAAGTAATCAGCTTGTGAGCAGACTTGAAATCTGAATGGGAGCTGTGCTCTGGCAGAGCTGTGTGACAACAGGAGCTCTCTCTGACTGTAGTAATGTTCCTACCTGTTGCCAGTGCCAGGGCTGGGGCAAACGAGCAAAACCTGGCATGGCTTCCTATGCTACTGAACACTGGCCTTGTTCAGTTCAACTTTCACAGAACAAACAAGCAACAAAAAAACCCCAACAAAACCAAACAAGCCTAAACTTGTAACAGAAACAGAGATTAAAGTTACAATTATAGGCAAAAAAATAAGTTGCAGACAATGAGAAATACAACTTACTTGCTTTTGATTTAAGAGTCTGAGACACTGTGAAGGAAGAACAGCTTTCATTTTGCACACAGTAGGTGTGCAAAACTTGCTTGCAAAACTGTTCGTGCTATAAGCAATCAAGTGATCCAGGCTGCCCTATAATATTTTTAAAGTGTGCTTATCTCAGCAGCCTCTGCATTACAGGGGATGCATGTGAATATTTCCCCTCCCCTGTTCTGGTGTCAACAGGTAGCAGGCTGATTTTTTTCCTTATGCTAGTTAAGAAGAATTTAGCAGAGAACAGTGGAAATTTAGAACAACAGCCCATATCAAAGAAGCAAATGTCATTGAACTTGTTTAAGATTATTGTAACAAAAAATTGTGACAGTTAGTTGACACACTGTGGAGATGTTTAACTCCATACCGAGAGGGAAAGAACAAACAACTCCAAATTCAAGAGAGGCAATGTGCACTATTACAATGGGATTTTATTTTTTCATTGTCTTCCTCTATTAGCTCTCTCTTCTTTCCAGCTACAATTCAAGGCAGTGGGTTGAATTTTTGTCTTCTGCGTACTATGTAAAACGGTTGGAATTTCTGGGGTTATATCCATGTGTAAATATGGAAAGAATGAGGCCCTTAGAGGTGAATGCTTTTTAAAGGATTTAGAAGTGGTATTGCAAATAGCAATAGCAACTGGATGGAACAAGAAGACTGCAGCATTGTCTATCAAGAGACAGTCAGAATGGCTGAAGATGAGAAAGAGCCCAGAGACGTTGAGAAGAGTAACAGAAGAGAGTGGAAGTGACTGAAGAGGAAGAGGAGGGAAAAGCTGAAGAAAAATAAACAGGAGTAGCCAAAGGGGAGGGAGTGGGTGTCTGGTTCAGTGTATTGCTGTAGGAGGAATACAAAAGGTTAAGAGGTGTAAGGAAAAGAGAGCAACCAAAGAAATGGAAAGGTGTCTGGAGTGACTGGGGAACACTGAATGAGTGTTTTGAATAACTGTTCAGCTTGAAGCAAAAGTACAAAGGCCAGAAGAAAACAAAAATCCAGTGATCTAAGTTTATCCAGACATAAATTTAACTATGCAAAATATGTATCAGATTTGTAGCTTCATTTTGTGAGGTGTTTCACTAGCCGTGGCCTTTCACTAACTTTTGCAACCAAGGAGTGAACTGCTTAATGTGTTTTTCTAGTGATGTCACTTTGACATGAACAAGTGCTACAGGGGCAGTGGGGCAGAACGTTGAGGATCTGTGTCAGCAATCCTTTGGTACAGGCAGTGTCCTCATGGCAGGTGGTGCTCCTAATGTTGTATTTGCCACGCAGGATTGCGCTGATAGAGCTGTATGTATGTGCCTGCTTTCATTTTAGGAATGGTGAACTCTATTCTGCAGCTTGAACCTTGACACATAACTTTAAAACCTGGGAACAACGCAAGCCATGTACTGTATATTATGTATTGTTTCCTAATGCTGAAATTGTACAACTGAAACAGTAATAAAAATACTCTGAAATTCAAAACTAGTATCATGCTGTTATAATGACATAAGCTATTGTAAAAATCTTAGAAACCCTTGTTATTGTTTTCCAAATCCATTCACTATCCTTAGGGAAACATCAACATCTGCCTGTAGGAACACAATGAATATATTTCCTTGCAGTGGATAAAGATGTCGAGGTGACAGTGTGAGTCCAGCCTAGACAGAGTGATAGTAATGGTAACAGCCAGTGCTGAGCTCCACAGGTGAATCTCTGCACATCCACCTTTCTCTTTGCACAAATACCCGGTGGGGTGAGGGCAGTGGAACCAGACAAAAATCACAGCTTGCAGTCATTGATGCTACAAGAACTGGTTTGTTTTACATTTAATAGTACTTTGTTTCATGGTGTCAGATTGCTCTGGAATGAAATTGTTTCTCCAAAGACCATCATACAAGCTGGCTTAAAAGTTCAGTTCCATGTTTAGACAGTTGTATTTAAGTTAAATGAAGCATAAGCAAACCTGCAGTCTACGTAAAAGACTTCTATAGATTCTAAAACCTGGGCAACATATCAAGGTTCCACACACCAAAAGTGTAAGAGACTTTCCTGCTGATAGCCCACCACTTTCCTAAACTGCTTTTTAAAGTGCACAAGAGCTGATTAAAGGGCAAGGGGTTGTCAGCTGGGTAATCACCTAAAATGTTATTTTAGCATTATTTAACCACTTCCTGTGATTCTCTAGGAAGATTCAACAAAAGCACCCAGGAGATAATGGTGAAATGCATCAGAAAACTTTCCCATCTTGTCCTCAAAACACTTTGTAGTGAACAGCTTTTACAGTAAGCTTCATGATCTTGCATACCAACTAATATTTTTAAATCTAGAGCCTCACCTTTTATTCTTTTGTGCCTTTCATTTCTCCAACATATTTTAAATGTATTATTTAACAGAATGTAATAACATCCTCCTACACAGCACAGCTCATTCCTCACTGTCACTGCTGTAGAGGCAACTCCTGTTTTCTTAAGGTATGTTGTACATAAAAACCAGGATGCTTGACTGCTCATTATCTCTGAGAATTCCAGACTGTTGATTGCCCAGAGGTGAATACAGGTATGGTTTAGTACACATGACTGTAAGTATATAAAAGTGATACTGTCTTCAGTGAGCTGCTCACACATCCCAGTGGAACAGGCTCAACATAACACAAATCTCTGGTTTTGTGATTCAATACAGCCACCTGCTGATGGCTCATCTCCAGTGATTACTGATTCTCCAAGTGTTTTTGAACTTCCCGTTTTTAATACAATCACATCGGTCCCACTGTTCAGTTATGGCAGGGAAAACACATCTAGAGGAACTCACAAACATAACCAGTCATGAAAACATGTTGTTGACATGCTGTCAGCAAAAGAGATTTACCCTGTTTTGAAATCAGTATGTAAGCTAGACCTCTGCTGGTGAGAAAGAAGGTAACAGGATCAAGTTCCTAAGAGAATGAACTATCTTGTACCTGAAACTGCAATGCATATGCATTTATCCAATATAAAGTATTAACATTCCTATTAGACCACATCAGTCCACTATTGCTCCACAAAAGCTACAGCTTCAGTTTCCATTAATAAATCTGCAGTGACTTACAATAACAAAAAAATCTGGCAACGCATGTACATGTAACAGTTACCTCTGTATAAATAAGTTTCTTCTGCAAATCACATCTTGAGAACAGACAAAAGTAGGGATAAGCTGGCAACAGTCCACAGATTTCCTCATCATTCCTATAGGTTCATTTAATAACTAAAAAAAAGTCTACACCACAGCTCTCCAGGTAAGGCTTGTATGTGATGTGAAATCACATCCTGTGCAACCTCAGTGTTTGGGTCATGTTCGTTTTTTTAAGTGGTAAATGCCATTTTATCACTCCACACAACAAGTCTGTGTTTACTGGGGGGAAAAAGACACCATGTGGAAGTTTTACTCAATACTTGGCTTCAACATAAAGAAGACAAATGACTGATTTGCTTTACGTTTTCTCACTAAGGAATGCATGTTACGTGAAATACATAAACTCATACAATTCCTAGGAAAGTCTAAAGGCCAGAAAAAGCTTGAGGTTTATACCCCTTTGCCTAGTTTTTCACTCTGTTTGAAATGGTTCAAGCAACAGGTTTTCCAATTTCCCCAAGGCAAATGCTCCACAATGGTAAAGGGAGTAGACTAAGAATACAATCGTTTTCAAGCTGTAAACTGAGAGCTCCTTCTGGCCCAGTGCCTGAGGCAGCTCTGCCTAAGCTGCAGCCCCACTTTTGTCCTCTGGATTTCCAAAGACTATCTGGACCAGTAACACTATAAAGACTGGAAACTGCTGCTCTTCCTGGCCTTTCTTTTTACCCCTTTCTCCTCACTGTGTACTGTTGCTCTACAGCCTAACCATGGAATGGCTGGGGTGGGAAGGAACATGTAGACATCATCTGGTCCAACTTCACTGGTAGAGCAGGGTCACCCAGAGCAGGGAGCACAGGATTGTATCCAGATGGCTTTTGAATATCTCCAGAGAAGGAGACTCCATAACCTGTCTGGGCACCTCAAAGTCACTCTCAAAGTAAGGAAATTTTTTCCTCCTATTCAGATGGCACCACTGAAAAGAGGCTGCTCCCATACTTCTGACACCTGTCCTTCAGGTATTTGTGTGCATTGATAGAGTCCCCTCTCAGTCCTCTCTTCTCTGGGCTGAACATGCCCAGCTCCCTGCCTTTCCTCATACAAGAGATGTGTCTTCCAATAGAAAAAAATACATATAATATATGTATTAGCAAGTGCTAATAAAGTATTGAATACAAAGTTCTTAATTTCCAGAAGCTTCATTAATATCATAAGTGGCCTAGTGGAAGGTGTCCCTGCCCATGGCAAGGTGGTTAGAACTAGATGGTCTTTAAAGTGCCTTCCAACCCAAACCATTCTGTGATTTTATAGTACAATAAAGAATAGGATGATCTTGATAGTTGCAGTGGGACAAGAATCAATTATTATATAAGTAAGGTCACAGGCTTAGGGTCCACTGCTAAGAATTTCTTCTAGAGATGGAAACAACAAAGAAAAAAGACTCAACAGTGTTCTAATGGCAGGCTGATGACGATTACCCAGACACTGTAACTATGTAAAAGGTAAACACAGTCTCAGGAGCTAGCACGAGACTCTTCCGTTCCAACTAATAATACGCTCGGACGGAGAGGTAGAAGCTATGACGAGCATCGTGCATCCACTTAAACGGAATCGGGAACAGGTGCAGCAGAAAGTCCCTAAGGGAGGCCGGGACCAAGGCGCTGCCCAGGAGGACGCCGGGCCCGGCACCCCTGCCCTACCAACGGGGAGCGGGGGGTCCCCGGCACCCCCGAGCTCCCGGGCACCGCCACAAGGCACACACCAGGGCGGGCAGCGGGCCAGCACCGGAGCAGCCGCGGCCCCCAGGCCACCGGAGAAACGCCCGCCGGGTACCGGGAACCCCCTCACGCCCTTCTTCCGCCGCTACCCGGCCGCTCATCACCGACCGCTTCCCCGGGCCTCCACTTCGTCCCTGCACCCGAGCGCAGCCGCTCTCCCTCTCCTGCTCCTGCTCCTGCTCCTGTTCCTATTCCTATTCCTATTCCCGTTCCCGTTCCCATTCCCGTCCCGGTGTCGCTCCCGTCCCGCTCCCCCTCCCCAGCCCGGGCCCCGCCCCCGCCGCTGGCGGCCGTTGGCGGTTTGAAGGGCGCGCGCGCACAGCGGCCCCGCCCCGCGCGCCATGGCGGCGGCGCCCCGGCTCGGCCTATGACAGCAGGAACCCGCCGCCGCGGCCGCCGCCGTCTCTGCCGCCCCCCGCCGCCGCCCCGGCAGCGCCCCGGGCCGCGGCTCTCGCCTTGCAGCGGCCCCCAGGACGCTGTCATGCAGGACCCTACCCCGGAGCGCGCCGAGGAGAGCCGGGCGGCGGCGGAGGGCGGCGGCGGCGGCGGGGCCTCCTGGCTGCAGAAGGTGTTCGAGGAGGTGCGGGGCTCCTCGCAGCTGAGCGTGGCGCCCGCGGAGCCGCCGGCGGTGACGGTGGTGGCGGTGGAGCGGTACCTGGCGCAGGCCCCTCCGCCCCCGGCCTCCCCCCCGGCCCCTCAGTACTGGTACGACGTGACGCTCGCGGACGGCGCGCGCCGGCAGCGCTGCCACCTCGCGCCGCGCCTCAACGGGCTCGTGCAGCGCGCGCGCCTGCGGGCGGGCGCGCGCCTGCGCCTCACGCGCTGCTCGTACCGCTACGACGAGAAGCGGCTGAACCGCGGGTTCCTCTGCCTGGAGGGGCTGGAGCGGGCGGGGGGGCCGGGAGACACCGCCGCCACCGCGGGCACCCCGCCCGACCGCACCCGACCGCTCCAGCCCCTCCGCGGCGAGAACAGGCACTACCTGCCGCTCTGGAACAACGAGGATCCCTACGGAGACGTGTGGATGCCCGACAGACCCCCGGCGCAGGTGGATGTGGACGGTAAGAGGGGAGAAGGCGAGAGGTGCCCTCTCCTGGGGAACCCACAGTGAGGAGGCGGCGCGGTGGTTTGCGATGGGCAGCGGAGCTGGGGAGGGGTCCGGAGCACAAGTGCTTTGAGGAGCTGGGGTTGTTCAGCCTGGAGAAGAGGAGGCTCAGGGGAGACCTTAGTGACAGGAGGCTGTAGCCAGGAAGGAATCGGGCTCTTGTCCCAGACAATAGGGCAAAGGAACATAGTCTTAAGGGGAGGTTCAGGTCGGACGTCAGGGAAAACTTGTTCACAGTAAGGGTGATGAGACATTGGAGTGGGCTGCCCAGGGAGGTGGCGGGGTCACCGTCCCTGGAGGTGTTTAAGGAAAGACTGGACGTGGCACTCCGTGATCTAGTTGACATGGTGGTTTTGGGTCGTAGGTTGGACTCAATGATCCGAGAGGTCTTTTCCCCCCTAATTGATTCTGTGATGGCTTGTGCAGCAGGGCCAAGATCCCTGGCAAACTGTGCCACCTGTATCACAGTTCACTTGCTCATATAACATTCGGTAGCGGGGAAAAACTTCCCTGTGAGGGTGGTGGGGCACTGGCACAAGTTTCCCAGAGTTGCCAAGTTGTGGATACCCCATCCCTGGGAGCGTTCAAAACCAGGTTGGACTGGACCTGGAGCAACCTGGTCTAGTGGAATGTGTCCCAGCCCATGGTTGGGAGATGATACCTTCCAACCTAACCCATTCTGTGACTCTCGGTTGCTTTGAGAGGGTTTTTTTTAAACTCTATGAAACAGTAGCTGTGGTGCTTGTGCCCAGTCTTCTGAGGTGTCAAAACCAACCAGTCCAGTAGTAGTAGTCTCATGTCTGGTCTGTGGGACAGGGTGCTCAGATCCAGCAGCTGGCACCCAAAATGTGCTTAGTATTGAGGGGCTTGGGCCATTCCATGAAGCCTGGTGAGGAGGGAGGTACAAGCAGGACTTCTGCACAAGTGTGTGGTGCCTGCGTTGGCTAATGCCTGTTTTTTGTAGTAGCTCTTCTGGTCCTGTGACAACCCTTCTGTGTCATTTTAAATATGTCATCACTCTCTTTCAATTAAAAATACAAAGGAAAACTATGCTGTGTGCAGATAGCTCATAACAGGAGTTAATGGTGAATGGCATCAACAAATGAGCCTTTTTTGATGTTAGAAACATTATGAAAATACATGTGACATCCTGGTCTGAAAACTTTACTCCTGAAAACTTGAATGTTCAATCATGAATACTCTTTTCTGATCTTTTCCCCCACTTCTCCTCCCCCTCCTCGACCTTAGTGTCCAAGCTGACTAATCTTGGACATCTGGAAATGACATGGAGAAGCAGAGTGCGCTTCCATCCACTCCTTGTGAGAATCCTGCACAAATCCAGACTAAGGTACTACGGAAAACCAGAGAAAGCAATGGATATGCCTTATCAGGTAAAGAGGCATAAATACGTAGGTTAACACTCAAACAAATAGGTGTAGGATATTTGAAAATAATTTTTCCCATGTAACAAGCTCATAAAGTTAAGATTTATGTTGTAGCTATTTTATATTGAAAAATATGAAAAATTTGCTGCCTTGAAAAAATGCTGAGCCCTTTAGAGTAGGAAATGCTGCACTTAGTGGTCATATGTACAAACTGGTGGATGTGTTTCAGTTAGTATAGTTCAGTTGAGCTTTTTGTGAAGAAATACAGATATTTGGAGGTTTTAGTAGTTGACTAGCCTTAATGTTTCTGTTCTTTATGCTTTAGAAGTTGGAGTGTCTTGTCAAAAAAAAAAAAAGCCAATACATATTAGCAACTTTTAGGTAACTTCCAAATAGATTATCTTATTGTAAAATCCTTCATTACTTTCCTAATATATTTTAGTTGAGGTTTTCTTTTCAGTGGATTGCTATGTTGTAAGATCATTCTAAGACTGTTTAAAAATCTTTTTTACTGCTCAGTGATCTACTCAGTTATGGATTCAGTGTTTGCCCAGTTTGGAAAAAAAAATGTAGCAAACTTTGTAGTGAGAAAAACTGCAACGATAACATAGTGGTTTTCAAAGTGCATTGTTCTCTGCATTATTTTTTTTGTTGGGAAGTCAGACTTTTATAGTTTTTTGATCAGGAACGTTTAGTGAATGTCCCTGTAACTTCTCGGCTTCCAAAATACATTTTTCCTTCATGGATATTTAGAAATGTTACTCTAAATGCAGCATTCTCTCCGATAAAGAAGAATCTTTTCTGTACTGTTTCTTGTGGTTGGGATTTCCCCGACCTCCTCTAAAAGCCATGGAGTGAAACTGGTGTCATCCTGCCATTACTGAGCACTGGGAGGGGAACAGTTTGGGCTGAGGTAACTGTGGAAGAATTCTTTGTGGAAAGTGGGGATTTTTTCCACTCTAGTATTCAATGCAAGTTCTGGAACATGCTCTGTATCCATTGTAATCATCAGAGAAATTGTTCACGAGTCAAGTAGCTGGTTCATTACCCAAAATAAACACATACCAGGATGATGATAAATAAAAAATGAATAAATATTATCTCTTTTTTTTTTTTTCCCCTAGGCTTATTTTGAAGTTGCTGATGGTTCAGGCATGACATCAATGGTTTTGTGGAGTTCACTGTGTCCTGAGTGGTATAACAGCATGAAGGTTGGCACAGTCCTTCTCCTTGAACAGTATGCAATCAAAGACAGTTACCCGTTTAAAACACAGCCAACACCTGGGGATTCACAGATGAAGAGATTTGCTACAATTGGTTAAGTATTACAGAAACCTATTTTGGCTGTGGAAAGGTAGTTCTTCATAGAGATAAAATAGAAAATTTTCAATTGCTGAGACTAATGGATAAGGTATAATTGCACCTCTGAAAGGTGTGTTAACATCCAGGTTCTTATTGTTCCCTGTTTATATTTGGATCACGTCTACAAAGTTTATTGCCACAATTAGTTAAAACATTTATTTTAAAAATAAATAAAAGTCTCTGATATCAGCAAGTGGCATTATAAACACAAGTCTCTGGTGCTGAATTTTAATCTGATTCTGCTTCCTGATTAATAATACACATATTATTTGTGCACTGCTCACACCTTTTTCCAGGCCATTGAAGCACACTGTCACCTGATCTGACTTTAGATTTTAGTGTGTATTCCCAAGGCCTAGAGCAACTGCATAGCTCCACTGAATAAAAAGTTGCATTGATGACTGCTGTGTGCTGAAAGAGCATCACCATGGGAGTGTGTGTATGAAGAATGTTCCTTGGCTATGAAAAAGCATTTTCTTACTTGCAGTTGTTTAGTGTGGCAGATACTCAAAGGAGCTACACTACAGAAATACAAGTACTGCAACATAACAGTAATGGCCTCTTCAAACTGGATTTGGTCAACTTTGGGGCTTTTTCTCTCCTACTTCACTGAACATGAATTCCTTCCCTTTTTGTGCTTTTATACTCAGAACAAAATAACAGCCAGCACTCAGAAAATTCAGATAACTTCCTTGAACCAAGCGAATATGCATGTTAGTGAAGGATGATGTATGTATAACCTATTAACCATGACAGTTTCCTAATGCACTTGCTACAGTGCACAAAAATAAACAATATTTTCACTGCTAGATGCAGTGTATTCTCTGCCTGATGTATATTTGCATTAAAACAAGATCTTAATGTTTGAAGAACTTGTGATGAGTTGGCAGGAGAGAGAAACGTTTAGCCAAGAATGGAAGTTTGTCAGGGAAGGTGATGACAGTTTGTGTTCAGATCAAGTGAAACTTAATACCTCACTAAGTAATCTCTGTATGGGGCAGAGATATGGGGCAATATTTCAGGTTTCAGTTACACTGAATTGCTTAAGTTTTCTTGTTACCTTTTTCAAAATTTATTTTCAATTTATCATTTCATCAAATCCCAACTATCCAGTGTTTCCTAACGACCATTCACCTGTAAACATTGTGCAATGTACCTGGAGAGTTAACAAGTCCACAAGGGAAAGGGCTTTCCACACTAAGAGTGCTTGCAAGGCAGTGTGCTGCTGCAGTCCCTCCCCTGCTCTGGAGTGAGTTCTGCACTGTGTGCCTCTGTTTGCAGCTGCAGCATTGTGTGACATGCAGAGAGGTGCTGTTTCAGGACCTAAAACTTTTGGAGCTTAAATAGTTGGTACCACCACCTTGAATTCCTCTGCCAGGCAATGTTTACATTTCACACATCACTGCATTTGTGTGGCACTGACAAAAGCCTGATCTTATCTCCTGACTCATCCCAGGGTGTAGTCCTGTGTTGAGTATATGACTTTCATCTAATCTCAGAATTAGGAAACAATTGATAAGCGGTGCATGAGAAAGTTTTGGGTTGCAGTATTTTCTCTGAGGTATTGTCTTAAAACAACATATTCAAATCCACAATTGTCCTCCAAATATATTTCTATAAAGCAGCAGCCAAAAGAATATTCCTAAGTAGAGGGGCTGACTTCAAGTATAGCACCTTCCTAATTTTGCTCTGCTAGGGTGAGGGGCCAGATACAGCTTTATAAACAACTGTATACATTATTTATACTTATTTAATTACTTTTCTGGGTACATTATTTGAATAATCCCTTACCCAAACCCAAGCAACCAGAATAAATAATACAGAGAGAATGGCTTCACCATCTAGAAAACACCAGGTGCCAGCCACTCTATGGGTCTCATAACAAGAACAACAACAACAATAATAATAAAAACCAACCCATAAAGAAACCAGGATAAAGTTTCTTAAGGATTCCAACTTTATCTCATTGTTTGTTAAATTATTAATCAATTCCTGTGACTTTACGTTTTCATCAAAATAAAACAAGGAATTTGGGTACAGAATTCAACAAAGCAATTTTATAATCTGAGTAATTTAAACTTTCCAATTCCCTACATGAGCTAACAAGTCCAATCCTGCCAGATATTTTAACAGCAGTTAATACCACAGTACTGATTAGATACAAAGTACTTTCTACACTAGCTCTTATTGCCAAATGCCAGTAAGGTCTAAAATCGATGTGCAGACAATTAACTAAAACAGAACTAGCAGATGAGGCCTTCCATACCTGATACCAGTTAAAGTAATTATTAACATGTTATAAATACACCATGGCCATGAAGGAAAACAGAAGGTCTTGTGTCTATTCTGTAGCACCTGTTGTTGTTATTGATGATGATGCTGATTTGTATTCATGCCTTAAATGTTACCTTTTTTTCCTTTGTCAGAAATTAGCCTTAATGATCGAAATCCTCCTACTAAAATAAGCATTATTCCAGAAGAAATGGTTAAGCCAGAATGGGGATTACCTGAAGTTAAATATCGGTTTATCACAAGGTAAAACAGAATTTTGTTGGTTATCAAGCTGGAACTTAAATTACACTGCATTACAGTGAATGTTAATTGGAAATGTTTTTTTGCAAAGTTTCTGAGAAAGCTTACCCACATATTTCTTCTGTTTTGGTTTTAGGTCAGAACTGGATGACTTACCACACAATTATTCCTGTGATGTCATTGGTCTTGTGACATTTGTAGGAAGGGCTGAACGAGCCAGAAAAAGAGGTTTTTCTATAAAATATGATTTTCATAATTTATCAAATTATTTTTGTATTTCTGAATAAATGCTTATGCATTTTTCTTAATATTTGTTTATACAGAACACTGTGAAGACTTCTGGCTCTATCGTTGGGCTCATGCCATTGATGGCACCTCAGACCAACCATTCATACTGGAATTGTTTGCAACTTCTCAGCCAGATGTGTTTGAGCGTATTCACCCAAGTATTCATCTCTCTATAATACTTACTAATAATTACTTATAGTGTTTTTCTAATTCATTGCTAATTCCAAATTCTGAGCATAATTGCCACTGAATAAAAAAATGCCTCTGTTTGAGGTTTATCTCCTTAAGCAGATAAATAACAGGTAAAACTTAAAAAATGGTTTAATATTTGAAACCCTTATCATAGTGCAGTGTCAGTTAGTGTGAACAATTAGATGGATAGGTGAGGTTCACCTGGTCTCATTAATTTCAGACAGAAATTTAAGTGAAGCACCTGGGGCAACATCTCCTACATCAGAGGCAATGAAAGACAGCAGCTGATCAAGTCTATTATTCCTTTTGTCCTATAAATATCTGGGTTTTTTATAGACAGGAATTATTTTAAAGGATTGAATGAAGGGAGAGGTGAAAGTGGAAAACCTTAATTTCTTTGAGTCAATATTTTTGTCCAAATAGTCAACACCCAGCTGTGCTATTTATTGCATGTGAGCTGAGAATAATAGATTTCAAACTGGGGAATCCTTAATTAAGGATTTTAAAAGAGCTTTACATTTTCTTTCTTGCCTTCTTTCTCTTCTCCTCCAAGCACTCATTCTTCCTTTAACACTGGTTGGTTGCTGTCATGTGCATTTTTTATATCATATGATGCAGGACCAGCTGCACAACCCTGTTAAGATTATGGCTGCATTCATCTTGAGTGTTCTGGGGGAATGGCAAAGAATGACATTCCAGTGTTTAACTGAGATATTAACAAAAGAGTGAGTTTGTACTCTATTTAGAAGTTTTGCAGTGACATGTCATGATTTCCGGTGATTTTATGCTTTTTATCCGTAAGAAACAGAGCCATCTAACACTATTTGTTTCTTTGATATCCTACCTGATGAAATGTCTTATTTTTAGTCCTAATATGTATGCTGAAATTAAATTGAATATTTAATTACATCTCCATATTATAATTTATAATGGAGACTCAAAACATGCTGAAGCATTTGTAGGATCAAAAACTAAATTGTCTTGTTTAGACCACTTAATAAAATTAATACAGTGTGTGTCAGTCTTGACATTCTAAAATCAATGAACTATTGGGAAAAGAATGAAGGTGTTTCTTTCCTCCAGTGACATACTTGGTGTGCACACAGATGAGAGTAGTCCGGGACCTCACTGGGAATCCTTCCAGCACAACTTACCTCACGACTTCAAATGAAAGTCAGATATTCATTACAGGTAACTTAAATGAGTTCTGCTGGGGTACTATGTAGTTCTCATCTTATTTCTTTGGAAAGGGTATTTTTTAAGTAAAAAAAAAAAGGGTATAGGTGTCTTAAATTGTGTCTTTGCTCTTGAATCCAGAGGCAGATTTTTGCAGTGTTGCAGGCGAGTGATGTACTGACCAAATTGCAAGGCACTGTAAGGTGCAGTAGGAGTATCTTTCCTGGTTTTGTTAATCCAGCTCATTTCTTCAGTGTTCCTAACATATCAGTCACCCAGCCTGAATCCTTCTGCTGGCAAGTAGGAATAGAGAAAAATATGTGCAAAAAACAGTACCTGATCATACCCAGTTCTGCACACACAGTCTTTTCTGACAGGCTGGGTAGGGCGTTGTGTGCTTAATTGGACTAGCAAAGTAAACTAGTTGTTTTGTTCATAGATTTCTAATGATTTAATTTAGTCCAAAATAAAGGGTTTGAGAAATTGGTTTTTTTCCTTTACTTTCCTTCAGTATAATTTGGGCTTAATTTCCGATTAAATACTTAAGCTTTCCCCCACTCTAGCTGTAGTTCATCTTATATCTGTATGGGTCCTAAATGAGGACTACAGCTGGAGATAGCAAACCACTGCATAAGGTCTATTTTAATTAACAGGCTGGATGAAGCCCTGCCCAGATTACAATTTACTTTATAAACCTGGTATTTAATCTGTACCTTACTTTTTAAACCAGCCAACAATGAATACATACTTTGCCAGTTACCTGTCAGTAACAGTCTTTGCTGAACCCTATAGAGAAGACCTACCTGCTCTTTCCTGCTAAAAAACCAATTTCTGATCATTTTATTGTTTTGTGTGCTCCTGTGAGAAAGTATTCTAGTAGATTTTTTGCTAGTTGTTTTATTTCCTTCAGTTACTTCATATTTGTTTGACTTTCAGTGTCAAATGCAAGTGTAGTTAAGGAATTCAGGATGCTCGTTTTGATAAAATACTGTTGACTAGTGCAAAGACATCTTTTGTACTCTCTAGTCAAGATTTTCCTTATTTGTTTTTCCTGTGTAGTGTTCAGGGAAGTTTCAAGATAAGAACAGATAACAGTAACCTGCTTTGGTTTTGATACCTGATTATTTTTCTTTTAAAAGGGTGGCACAAGGGTCAGCCATACACTAAGGACACCAAAGTGAAAAACTTCATTCAATGGATGAAATCACAAAGTGAAGATGATCAAATAAAGAAAACTGTCATTGGTGGCTATTACCCTTTTCCACGACCTCCAGATAACTTTTCAGATTATTGTAAAAGTAATAAAGGTATCATGCATCAAATATCTGTAAAATTTGTGGCCTTTTTTAGTTCGGTCTCACTCCAGGAAAAACTCCCTTACATGACTAAATGTTTCACTGGTTAAATCCTCATCTTACAAAAAGTACCACAGCACTATTAGCTCAGGAGAACTGTAGAAGTTTACATGAGCTACAGATATGCCCAGAAGTTTTACTCTGAATATGCTGTTAACTCAGTATTAAAAATAGTTATTCTGGATGAAACAGTGAATTAGAAACTTCACCTGAAACATGAATTGTGATATCTGATAATGCATACTAAGGGATTCACGTGAGCTAAAAAGGTTGATTGTTTAAATTTTTTCCCCTGTGATGTGGACAACAAAAAGATTTGAAATTCTTCAAAAACATAAGTTTAAATCAATTTAATATTTATTAACAAATTAATTTTTTTTTTAGCTTGCATTCGGAGATTTTGGTATTCTGTTTCTTTACAATTTGTTTGTGGAAATTTCTTTTTTGCAGTTGAATCAGTTTTGAAGACCATAAGTGAAACAGGGAAAGAGATTGAAGACTTGCACTACAGAGAACACAAGCGCATTGCTGTTCAGGGAATAATTAGTGCCATAAGATACATCAGCTGTAGCAACACAGCTGAAGAAGTTTCAGGAGTGGAACTTGGTCAGGTACAGTGTGTGAGAGTTAATACTTTAGCACTTGAGCAGCTGGGATTGTAATTAGAATGGAGAATTTTGCTTTTGAGTTCAGAACTTAATTACATTACCTCTTGATTAACTTAATTTGCTTTTTGAGAGCAAAATTTTAAAAAGCAATGATTTGGTGCTTTTCTGAAAGTATTCTGGCAGTCCTTTGTAAAACTTGTAACTGTTTAGACATTGCTAGTTTGACTGGATAACCTATTGTAAAGTAGCAACTACTGCAACACTCTCACTGTCACTTCCAAGACAGAATTTACCTTATTAATATGATTTGAAGATAATTTTTGCTAGATAAAAGATGACTTTCAGAAAGTAGGGTAAATTGTTCTGTTCCTTTGAAAGTTACTTTGAAACTTGCAGATTTTTGAGTTGTGAGCAATAGCTTTAAGTGCACTGAAAATCTTAAACAATTAACTGTTGTTGCAGAAAGACACTTCTCAGTCTCCTGAAAGTTCTGCTGTTTCCAAAGAAGACTGTGTTGACAGGGGAAAAAATACCAGCCTTCAAAATGAAGAAGTTAAGTCTTTTCTGGGTCCACATGGCTCTCCTGGGGAACAACATCAGCACCAGGCTCTGCTGTCAAAGGAGAGTTCAGTCAAGAGAAAGATACGCAGATTAAATAGAGATGCAGAACAGTAAGCTCTCTCCATACATACGTAGTGGATCTTCTAAAAAGTCTTTACAGAAATTAGTTCAGAGCCCAGGCCACAGCAATTATATAAGAAAGCTTTAAAAGCATACATAGTTTAATATTTAAAATTGCTACAAACTTTTACTGGCATCGAGTGATGACAATTATACTATTAATGCTAATGAGGGATTGATTAAAGCAGGTTTGCAGTGCTTTCTTCTGATTAATATTATGCTACTTTGTTGTTAAGGTCACAGATTTGAAATAAAAGTTGTTAATACTTGAACCATATGTAGTTTAGTAACATAGCCGTGGAACAAACAGCAGTTAGTGGTGTGAGGAAATAAGATTTCTTCACTAAGAATGCAGAATTTCAAACATACCTTATTTTTTCATTGTGGGTAATAGGATGTAGCTGTAACTTGCTGTAAGAAAGGCAAGTAGATGCTGATCATGTGCTAACCTAAAGGCTCAAAATAATTTGTAGTACTATGGCTCTGCTTCTGCTGGGATTTCATCCAGTTGTATCCCATCTAGTCAGACATAGACAAAGGATATCAGTCCAGTGTAAGGAAATGGAATGAGACAATTTGTCTGATACAACTATATCAGATTCAAGAGTAAAATAACTGCTTGCATAAGATTGCCCTTTGTTGCAATGTTTGTGTAAAATCTAGTGCACCCATGCTTCCTATTGAAAGCCTGGTGTTATATTGACAGATGGAATGGTGCAAGAGTCAGGCCAGGCACATCTGTTTTTTCTGCAGTGGATTTCTCATGCTGTAAAGGGTGTATTTTTATTCTTGGCTTTTCACATCCGTAAGTCATAATGTGTGAAGAGGTTGGGTATTCAGAATACGTTGAGGAAAAATGAGATGAAATAGTTGGGATTGAATCAAAATTTAGGATTAAGAAAACCCTAGTGAATAGAAGTTCCATCTTGGCAGTGTTACAGCAAACTTGTTAGTGGATTCTGTTCTGTATGAAAAATTACAGCATTTGAGTGTCTTAGTTTAGTTCTGCCTGAAAGGAAAACTTGAATGTTCCTTACTTTGTGTATTTCCATTTAAATAAATACTGTAAAATAATGGTAAATTTCCTACTTTAAGGGGAAGTACATCTGTTATTCCTGTATCATCTTGCCCCTATTTTACACGGTCTGCAAGAAGAAAATTTAGGTAAGTCATGTGAAGTTAATTATGTTGAATAATTGCAATATTGAAACAAAGATACTTGAAGTGAAAATTTTACAGGTCAGGAATCAGTGTGGAAGTGAAATGAAAGAACAGATCAGGGTAGAGTTTAATATTAATTTTCTCTTCACTCCTCTGCACTGATTCTACTTCAAATATATTGGACTATTGTGAAACATAATTTTGAGTGTGTCATTAAACATCTTTTTATATTGCTACTAGTGCTACTAAGGGAATATATAGTTACAGAGGTCCATCATAGTGTACTATATGTAGTTTTTGTTTCAGAGGTATTACAGTTTAAGTGGGGAAGTTAGAGGTAGGAGGGAGGGATGCTTAATTAGCAAACAGCGAAAATGTAGTAGCATTAATGGATTTGCTAGTGGTGGCTGAGCCTTACATTATCCTTGCTGCTGCAGAGGGGTAAGTATAGTCCCTGAGAAGCCACTTAGTTCCTTCCATTCCCCAACACTCAGTTGTTACTGAACTCAGTTTGGATCCAGAGAACGTGGGGTTTTTTGAAATCCAGGTAGGAATTTCAGATCCAAGCCCTGACAAGTCTAGAACCTATTGAAATAACCACAAATGTAAAATTATTAAGAAAACTGAATGAGTGTTTTTATTTTTTGCTAGTCTGGGGTAAAAAGTAACTTTTCTTTGTGCGTTTTGTTTAAGAGTCATAAATTCTTGTAATTTGTTCCAAACACAGTGTGGGCCACTTGAGTGTTTGAACACTTTGGTGTCAGTCACTTAAGATGTTTATGTCTTTTGGCAGTGGTGATTTGGGTGTGTGTCATGAGTACGTTTACAGCTCAGTTGCCTTTTTAGTTTACTTTTTAGCATCTCTTCCTTCCCCCTAAAACAAAAGAATCATGGTGCCAGGGATAGAGCAACAATGCTAATGAGAGAGCTGATCAAAAGTTGTTGACCATTCTGCCAGTATTACCCCCCCTACAAAGCATGCCCCTTTCCTTGGGAACTAATTTGCAAGAGTTTCTCTGTGGAGTAAATTACTCTCTTTTGAGCCCATGTGTCTGTTGTGTCCTGCTCCTCTTGGTAGAAACTGCATTTTGTAGGGGAAATGGTTGCCTGTCTTTGAAGCTGGTTCATTTAAAAGCATCACCTGGCTTTAGGATCCCATCTCTGCAGGTGGTGCAGGAGTTTGCAGGGACTTGTGGCACAAATCCATAGGAAAATCAGGAGGTTTTTCTTGACCATGAAGAATCCTGTTTTCTTTTGCTTGCTGAGGAATGTTCCCATTTTTCTTGGGGGCGGAGGGTGGGAAGAATGTTTTCTCCCCATTTCTTGTAGGTGAAGCAGAAAGTTAAGGCATGTTTACTTTGTTCTCTGCTTTTCTCAATCTGCTACTCTCCTTGCTACCTGTGTGTCCTCTCTGTGCCATTAATGCTAGAACCCCAGCTAAAGGAGGAGAAAGTCTGTGTTGGATTATGGAAAGCTGTTTCACTCTATATAATTAAAAGGTAACTTGTGTATTTCTGTAACTAACTATGAAGTTGTGCTGAATTCTCCAAATTGCAAAAGAAAAATAGAAAGTTAGCTGACTTACCTTAAAATTGCATTGTTTTCTGTTCTGTTGCTCAGATGCAGCAGAATGTAAGCTCTCACTGAAATATTTTCATATGTTAATGAAATAACAGCACTAGTTTTAATAAACTTCACACATTGCACAGAATATTCTGAGTTGGGAGGGACCCACAAGGATCATCAAGTCCAACAGTAGAGATACATTTTGAAGTACATATTCTAACTTAGACTAGCTTAGACTATTTAGCATCAAGGTTTTTTCTGTTTTGTTCTCAGCATGTGGTTGCATTTTTAATTTCTTTTTTAAGCAGTAAAAACTTATTTTGAGGTTTTTTTATTGACAGCCTCAGTTCCTGCATTTCTTTGGTAACTTACCTGATTATTAAGGGTTTCAGAAAGAATAAGGAAACCGGTTAATTTAATAGTTTTGCTGATATTTATAGCCTTGCTAGTAAAGATCTTCCACATAAAGGTACTTTTAAGCATTTAATATACCCAAAAGTAGTTTAATTTATAGTGAATGAAGTGATTGTGAATGGGAAAACATTGGGAATTTCAGAAAGGCTTATTTTTATGTGGAAGTGAAAAAAAAACACAGTAGTTTTCATAGCATTTTAATGTTTGTAAGTTTAGCATGTTACTGTGGAGTTGCTGGTGCACTGCCTGCTCCCACTCCACAGTGCTTGAAAGTAATTTGTTTGATTGATTCTATCCTTGCAGTTTCACTTCTAAATGTTTATATAACCTAAACCCTTTTGTCCTTTTTCTTCCCCTCTGATGAGAGCTAAGGGATGGAAATTCTGTAATATGGGGAAATTCAACTTGAAGTTTGCATGACTGAAAGTTTCCTAGAATGTGATGGTTCCTTTGGAGCCTTTTTTCACATAAATTAGAATTTTTCAGGGCAAAATTGGTAGGTACCAATAATCAGTTTGTGTAGACTTGTCAAGTTATCATAGAAGGCTGTTTGGTTTCTCTGTTACTTGCTGTGATAGATGTGTTTACCATAATGGTGGCAGGACAGTTAAGTTGACTTCAAACTAGTCTATAAAACAAGTTTTACCTGTCATATCAGTGAGTGAGATGTTTTGTTTTTTTGAATCACTTCAGTTCCTTGCATTGTTTGAGCATAACTTCAAGATCCAACTATTTTCTTTCTTAATTTTATCACAGTCCCAGTGCTTAAGGAAATATGTGTGAAGCATGAGACTTGCTTATTTTCCCAATATTTTCTATAAGTATTGATCTGCCATCTCTTTTGATTGACATTATTTTCATTGACAATGCTTCAAAGTATAATGGCTGAAAAGGTGAATACCAGTGTCTAGAAATACTATATAATGGTCTTTTTTTTGCAAGTGGGCATCTGTGAAAAGGTGGGCCTGCAGAATGCAGGCTGGGAACAGCAAATGTGGCATGGCACAAGTTCTCCTAAAGCTGGTGTGGGCAAAATAGGATGTGGGTGTACAACAGCCAGAGCATATTGCAGTAAATGGAAGGATTTGGGTTATATCAGGTGCCTTGCAGATGTACTGGCTGGCAAATAAGCAAATAAACTGTGTGTATAGACCTGTAGGTTTCCCTTACAAACCTGGCTCAAGTTGGGTTGTACTCTCATCCGACACAAAGCAGTCCCGTAGGAGTGACATGTCAGGCAGGTGGGAGAAATCATCCCAGCTACAGATCTGAGAAAGAAGTGGGAAAAAATAATGACAAGTTATTTTCAGAGACTTTACTAGCTCTAAATCAGAGCCTGTCCACTTCCCAAACTAGACAATACTAAAAGGAAAAAACCATTTCCATAATATCCACCCATCAGCAGTATGACTTGGTTTAATTCTCTGCTGTAATGAAGAGGGAAGTTGGCACATGTCTGACTTGACATACTGGTTTCTGAGCAAGCCTTTCCTAACACTGTGCTGGGGTTTCATGTCTGTTTTTGAGAAGTCCAAATCTCAAAAGTAAAAATTAATTTTGTGGGCAGTAATTGCATAATTTGTGCTGCTTAAGTGAGAATTATTCTGTGTCTAGAGTTGGAGATCACAAGAAGGTCACTTCAGTGATGATATCCATGATGATAGTGCATTTCATAAAATGTACTTTCATACTCAAACCCCACAGTGTATTTCCTTTTATCTTTTCACTAGATATTTAGATAATTCTGTATGTTAAGAAACATTGACATGAAGTTTTCAAGAGACATTCTAGTATGAAATAAGATAAATTGAAATAAACCCTGTAAATCTTTATGAAATACAGACTGTGCCAATAAATGGCATGTTCATCTTTGATTCCTTTTTTACTGTCTCTATATTGTCCCTGTGTATTTGCAGTTACAATCTTTCATTAGTAACTAGTTTGGCAGTCTGGAATCTTAATGGTAACTTAATGAAGTCTTACCCATGTTGCAGTTGTTTGTGATGCAAGATAATCAAGATAGTCCTTTTCCTAAGTTTGTTCAGATATCCTGAATTATTATAATAAGAAGAATGGATCAAAGAAGACAGGAATAAATGAACCTAAGAGCTTATTTTACCATGTTTGGTTGCAGAGCATCTGATAAATTTTTCGCCTTCCTGATATCTTGTGTAATTCATTAGAGATTGGTAAAGAATAGTTTCTTACCATTAATTCGAAACATCACAGTTAAAGAAAGAAAAGAAAGTATAACAAAATCTAGTTTACCTCATTGAACTGGTTTTTGTAACAGGGCAGTATGTCCACAGGAAAGTATCGCTTTGGATTCTGGAGTGATGACATGGCTCCATTCGTGCTTTCTTTTTGACTGCTGCAGGGTGATGGGGTGAAAGTGCAGCAGCACTCCGTGCACCCTTTTTTAGTATCAGGTCACCTGCGATGTTGAGCCGTGTCAAACGTGGTATTTCCTGCAGGTGCCCGGGAGAGGGCAGCAGACACCGGGCTTTGAGTGTAAAATCGTTCCCCATCAGCTTCCCAAAGCCCGGGAATCCTGGGGGGCTCGTCCTGAGCTCTGCAAAGCCGATTTCCTGAGCTGAGGAGGTCTCATTGTGTCAAACCGCTATATTACAACTCTCATGATATGAAACCGGTACTAGTGCTCATTCATTCGGGCTTGTATCCTTTATCACTAGAAATCTGTCAAGGTTTGAACTTTTGCCTGCATTGTGTTTGAGGTTAAACAGGTTTTAAAAATATATACATATATATGTATACACACTATAACTTTATTTTTTTAGGTTGGATGAATATCAACATGGAGATGATGTGCAAGATAAAAATGGACAGGCTGTATCAGCCAGTTTGCAGTACTGCACAGGTACATTGCAAGTAGTTGTTATATTAACTTTAGACTAATACAAGATTTGAGGAGGAAATGGATGAAATGTGCAAGCCAGTAATAAGAATAATGTTTGATTTAAGGATTTTTTTTTTGGTGTTAATTTTTTCTTTCTTTCTCTGCAATTGAAAAATAAACTCATGTTTCATGCAGTTAGTTTCTTGGTATCTGTTTTTGGTAGAAGAAAGAACAGTTTGCAGTCTGGGCTGTAAGATAATCTCTTTATGTAAATAGTTCTATGATTCACTTGTACCCATTTTAAACCTGTTTTTATGGTTTCTGGCTGTTCATTGAATGAGTTGAGTGCTCTCCAGAAACAAGCCATGATGATGCTCTTCATGTAGTGAAATAAGTATTTTTACTACAAGCCTGGCCTTTAAGGTTACCCATTTACTGACATTCCAACTCTAGTTTAATTCCTTGTGTTGTGTTTCCAGCATTCTTCCATGTCTTCATAATTGAAATGTTCTAATGGAAGTTATTTCTCATCTAACAGAGAAGTGATACAATTATGTAAACCTATAAGCAACTAAATATTTTCTGTGCTTATAACAGACCGAGAAGGAATGAGTGATATACCTGAAACTGAAGAGACTAGAAGAACTTGTGATTCCTGGCAGAGTGACCTGTGGACACAAGTGAAAGACAAATTAATGAAATATTTGCATCACAGCAAAATTTTCCCTGAAAGTATCCCACGTAAATTTGATTATGTGTACAAAGACTTACTTATGCAACAGTACAACCTTCATGCAGCAGTGCACCAGCCAAAAGAAACCACGGCAGAGAAAAGTATTGATGAGTTTAAAAGTGCTAGTGGCCTTGGGTACTATGAAGTGACAGTTCTGGGTAAGTAACTTGTCCTGTAGAAAAGGTTAATCAAAAGCAGTATATAAGTTTGTCAGAAACTGAATGGATTCCTCTAAATCAGTCGGTGGATTCTGAGTATAAAAATTGCTGATGTTTTACATTTGTGTTAGAGTCCTCATTTAGGGTAAGTTTTTTACTAGAAAGCTGTAATTCTCATTAGAAATACCTTTCAGTGAAGTTACTGAATATTTTGTTTCTAGTATCACTTTTCATATAATTTCAGTTTTGTGTATAGGCTTCTGTTTGTCATTTTAAGAATGTGTGTAGCCCTTAAGCTATTGATTATTTCAGTTAGAAGTAGGTCCTGTCCTGTTCAGTAGTTCAACCATTCTGACATAATCAGGTAGATTATTCAATTGCACTTGTCAGCCGACTTTCCTGCTGGAGAGGTGTTCATCAGGAATGAGTCAGTGTTCTTTAAGGGAAAAGAACAACCATAAATGCTTCTTTTCAGCTTTGTTGAGCTGGTTCTTGTGTTGCTCTTAAAGTGCCTCCCTCCCAGGGTGAAAAAAGGAAGGGCTGTATTTTAGCCATACTCATTAACTGCCCTCTGCTGCTTCTGGCTAACAGGAAGTGTCTGTTTATTCATCTTTATTTGTTAAAATATAAATAGGCAAGTCGATGTGTGTCTGTTTGCTACCATTATTGTAGGTTATTAATTTGTTTGATTTTGTCTTTCCATTATAAGGAGAGGGAAATTGCCTTGCTTAACATTGCTTGTGTTAAGTTCCCATAATTTAGAAGTTTCCATTATTTGCTAATGGAGATTTGCAGAGAAGGTGTTTGAATATTTATAGTCATTAGAATCCTGGGACTGACAATTTGGTATTCAAGATGAAAGCAGCTCTGTACTGCACACTGCATAGATACACTGGTTGTAAAGTTAATTTCTCTGCCCTTGCAGGTTTAATATTTAATGTTGGTTTAATATTTTCTGAGCTAACAGCATTGTTACCCTTAAACCATAGTATGTTATAACCTCATATCAGTTTGAATGTGCTTGTGTATAATATAAACATATTTTAGATGTTATTAATTAATGGTCAAAGAACATGTAAATTAAAATCAGTGCAGTGGTGTGTTTAAAAAAAAAGAAATGGTGCATGCATGAAGTTGCTAATGGGCTGAACATGAAGTTTTCTGCTAACTGAAATATTTTTCTTCAACAGGAATAAACCACGATGTAGCAATAGATGTTGCATTTCTCCCACTGTTTTGTCCTGAAGATCCCCACTTATTTCAACTGGAAGAGATTCAAAATGACACATTATTGTCTTGTATGAGCTGCATCTCTGCACATCAGCAGAAGACCACTAGCAATGGAAGGCCTTGTGACGTGTTTTCTCTTTCAGGTGAGACTGACTTTTGCTGGCATTATTCATTTATCATTTCTTGTTTTATTTTTCACTGCAAGAGGTAATTCTGTGTAGAAATCTCTGGTGTAGGTCAGACATTGCTCGCCTCTTCAGGGAGAGAGACATGAATTCTGTGTCACCACCTTTAGTAAATAGATGTAACTGAACTTTCAAAGCAGTTTTTACTGGAGCTGTTCTCATACTCTGAAGACAGTATTTTAATACCCAAACTCCTAAGTGAGCTAGATAGTGTTGGCAGTTATTTGTTCATGCACAGTTATACTGGTATAGATGGAAGTCAGTGTGTGCTTTGAAATAAAATGGAGTAACTGTCAATCAGTCAGTTCATTTAAGTGATGACACTTTGAACAACTCTTTTAACACAACCTACAGTTCCTATGTGCTGAAGTATTTGCCTGCTATTGAATTACTTCAGATTATGCTTCTAATTACTAGCACATCAGAACAAATATGATTAGCATTACTGGTCTGTGTTATATTGCAGAATGCTAGATAAACATTGTGTTTTCCTGCATGGTTATATAGAATATACAGACCTGATTTTATTTAAATACATCATTACTTTTCCTTCAATAGCGCTATGAAATCTGAGATCACTGGTGGTTAAGTAATCAGCTTTTTCATATCTAATTCTGATGCTATCATTTCTAATGATTGAATTTACTAATAAAATTTTTCACTGAAAGGAGGTTGAACATACATACATTACTGTATGGCAAGCAGTATCAATTCAGTATACCTCTTTATTGTATATGCAGTATACAGTAAATACCTTTTAAAAACACCCTTTCTTAACTTCTAGATGAAATTGTAAAAGCAGCAATGGATCTCGATGGCAAACATGTTGTCTGCATTTTGGACATCTGTCACTTGGGTGATGACAAGGTGGAAGTCTTTCTGAGCAAAATCTACAAGACAGAGGAACCAGGCGTGCTGGATCCAGTATAATTTAATAATTTATTTTTCAAATTTATATTGTTCAAAAGAAGGGAAATAAAATTTCTGTAACTTGAACGTACCCTATACACATTGCACTTTTCTAGAACTAGCAGGCACAAATATAAAGTTGTGATTCTTGGGGCAGTTGTAATGGTCATCCATGGAACTGGCAAGGACAATTGTTGCCTTTATTTTTCAGTCTTGAAACAATGGTGCCTTTAGTACCGTAATGCAAGAAACTACTTTGCTCTTTTTGCCTTAGCAAGGGCAGCTCCTGTGTTTTTATATGTCTGCTTTTGTACATAGTGTTGGGTAGTGAGTATAGCACCCAAACACTTTTAACATGTTTTATTCATTTATAAAAAAGTAATGAGATATTCGTTAAAACAGATTTTTTTTTACTGGAACTTGCTTCTAGCTTTGCAAGAGAAAAACTGTCTTTAAGGAGTGGTAAACATGGCAGTATGCACAGTTTGTCACACCACTTATTGCTGTATTCTGAGTACATGAAGGAGTTCAGCACCTACAAGAAGCTGCTGCTTCCACAGGAGCAAGAGACTCTGTAAAATTCTTTTTTTGCCTGTGTACTAGGTAGCAGCTGACTCCTGCTGAGTTCAGAATCAAGTAGCACTTTTTCCTCCCATGTTAAACAGCCTCAGTTCTCATCCAGAACTGGAAATTATTCTCAAGCAGGAGTTTATTGGCAGTTGACTACTTGTCCATTTGAAATGCTGGTCTCATTCATTTCTTTAAGAAATAATTGCATTATGGAGGCTTGCCAGTTCAATTGTACCATTATTGACCAAAGCCCACAGAGTTAATTTATAGGAACAGACATATTCTTTTGTGGAAAACTTATAGGCATATTTTTGCAGCCTCTTGGTGATTGGGGATTATCTCTGTGAACCAGTAGCTTACTTGTCTGCCCTGAGGACAGTGGACTTTGCCCTCAAGTCTGTGCCCTATCTTCAGTTAATGGTACTTTGAAGGAGACCCATAACTGATTTTATTACATATAAGTTCACAGGCAACTTCAAATTAAAAAAAAAATGAAAAGGAAAAAAAGTATTCTGTTTCTAGTATAGTTTACAGTTTAAAAATGTATTAAGGAGAATAAGGAGTAAAAATTAAATGTGACTATGTATTGTATGTATCTATTTTGTATGGACCCTTAGTATTAGCTCTAGAGCAATGTTTGTCAACTCATACCTTTCAGAGTACCCACAAAAGGCAAAATGAAAACATACCAACCCTAGAAGAGCAGGGTGTTGCTTGCAGTGTTATTTGTGTAATGGGGTTGCTGATGGGTATGTGAAGTTGAGAGACCGTTGCTCTGGAGACGCACCAGCACTTCATGTTCCAAACTGAGCCAATGCTGACTGTGTCAGCCAGTGTTTTTTATTTAGATATACTTCAGGTCGAAGTCTAATTTTAATGAAACCATTATTTCCAAAAGCAATTTAAAGTAATTATCCTTGTACAAAAGGACGGATGTGGCTAACGCTGTCACAGAGCCACCCTGTTGAGTTGTCCCAGCCACCTCCACAGAAATGCAGCAAAGGCTGTTTGTGGCATTGCACTGCTTAGTACACCTGTAATACATAGCATTAATCATTTCACCCTATATGTTAGGACTTCCTAACTCTAAAAGAATATCAGAATGGTGTTAAAGGATATAATTTTATTTTACAGAAGTGTTGTTTGAAAAGCTGTGAAGGAGAGATGTTTACTCTTGCAGAACGGGGTGCCAATGTTAGAAGCACAGGCTTTCTGTGTGCAGCTGGAGAATATCCAATGCCTGTAGTAGACTTTTAATTTTACTACTCTGGATCAATCCACAGAGGCACCATCTAAGTAACACTGAACTTAATCCATTGAGTTCAGTTGAAGTGCTGCAGTGTTACTGTGTAGTTCCACTCTGCCTGTCTCCCTCCTCCCTGCCAAGCCAGCACTGTCGCACTGGAGCAAAGGTGCTCCCTGCAAAGAAAGCACCTCTTTTGCCATGTTAAGCCAAGATACAGACTCTTTACTCCTGAAAAATGTCACAGGAATTGCCTTTCTTGCTGCTGTGTATTGTCACTGCTGAGGGCAAAATACTATGGAAGCACATTCCTTAACTGCAGAATTTGTACTTCACCAAAGAACCATACTCTAAAACCTTATATTTGCATGTTTCTTATGTTTCCAGCATTAATTGCAGAGGCAGGCAGACTGTGTGTAGCTAATGGTACTTTTGAGTGTATAATAGTTGCTAAGTCATAGATCATGTAAAGAAGGATCGATTTTGAATTAATGTGATGTAGAACTAGTACAACACTGAAAAGTAAAGAATATAAATAAATTAATATATGTAAACATCTTGGATCATTTCTTTCCATTTTCTTTTTGCGTCTTGAAAGCTGTTTCGCTTTTCCAAGAATCTTCTCCGCAGTCATGTGGAGATGGCCAAGGTTCTGTCAAAATATGTGCCACCAACTGCAGCTTCTCATGGCTTTCAACACTGTGCTGCCTGACTTCTGCAGGAAAACAGGAAGAAGGTAGTGAACTATTTAGGAGTGACACTGAACCACCTTTGAGAGCACTCTGGGCAGGGGACAGCTGCATGTTGGAAATGGGTTGAGGAGCACACTAGCAGGGCTCTGCCTCCCCTCAGCCCCACCATTGTACCATATTTGATAGAGAAATGAGGACAGAGGAAAAGCCTGGCCAGGCAGTTAACAATAGAACCTGTTCTGTCTGTTGTAATTTGTGGTCACTATCTCGATGAGAGCTGATGACTTTCATTTGCCCCAAGCCCTGCCCTTTCTCTGCCCTCCAGCCCTCACCCCACTGGGAATGGGGCGTTGAACCGAGGCTCGTGACATGGCTGAGGGCATGAAGGCAACAGGCTGAACCAAGTCTTGACTGACAGGGGACAAAACAGACTGGAAGACAGTCTTTGGATACCCTGCAGGCTAAAGGAAGACAAAGTGCAGGCTCAAGACCAGATAGGAAAGATCAGAACAAACTCCAAGCAAATACATTCAGACAAACAGGCTGGAGAACAATCAGCTAAAGTGGATGACTTCAGGTGGACAGGTCCTTATTAATCTTGGCAGCATGTAACGATCTAAACACTTGATGCAACCTGAAATGTGGGCAGTTTTCTTTGAGGTCTGTACAAAACAGGAGAAGTATTTAAAAAACAGGACAAACATCATGTTGTCCTCAGAAAGGAAGCATCCAAGGAATCATTGATCCATTTGCCCAGCTTTTCTCCCCAGAATAACTCTGGACCAAAGTAAACAGTTTTGGTTTTTAATCCCTTCCTTGGGTTTTTACCAACCATCAAGAACAGCTTGTACCAAACAAGTCCTGTTTCCCTTTAGGACAGACCTAACATATGAGGCAACATCCTTCTAATCAGCTTAAGGAAATACAAATTAATCACTGAGATGGGTATGCAGCTATCTGAAAAAAAAAAAAGTCTTAAAGAGCACTTGACCACCCAGCAGGACAGCAAACACTGCTGCTCTGCAGGAATGTGTCAGGTTAGCAGCTTTATTCAGCATTTTAAACAATGCTCACCTGAAAAACGACCCTCTGTGGATTATACCCAAGGAAGAATGATTACAAGGATGTTCAAAAACACAATTAGAGTATAAAAAATTACACCAGTTTTCCAAATTGGCAGAGCAACACAAAAATACAATCCAATAAAATTGTCAAAAGCATTCCTCTTTGGCAGGAGAAAGCAATTTTGCAGTAAGGAGTAGCTGATAGGGCAGCAGTGTTACTAAAAAAAATCAGAAATCATAGAAAGCCACAAACTGAGGAGCAGCTATACAACAAGCTGTTACCAAGAAAGTAGCAGTTACTAGTTCTGCAGGAAGCTGGGGAAAGAGGACCGAGATATAAACAAGGTAATTGTTCTGCTGGTTTGGGGATGATGCAGCCTGGCTTAGAGAGCAACACTCTCAGCTCTACAGAAGACCAATGGCAATGATTAATGATTTAGAAAACATAATTTAGGAGATATGACTGAAAGGTTCAGCTTTGATTTTTTTTTTCTCCAAAGCAGAAGAGAGCAGGAACAGAACTCAGGACAGCATGAGCAGAGTGCAAACCAGATGCTGAACCACCGTGTTCCCTGATTAGGGGAGGACAGAGGGGAAGGCAACTTAAATTGCAGCAAAATCATTTCAGGTCAGTTTGTGGAGGAGTTTTTGAGTTAAGGAGGAAACAGCAGTGAGACAGAACATTTGGGAGACTCTTTCACTAGAGTTTTTTTTACAAGTTGGACAAATCTACACCAAGAATGCTCTGTCTTGGCACCACTCAGCAGAAGAAAACACAGCAGCAGGTGCCCTGATAAATCTTCCTTCCCTACCTAAACTTTGGTAAACAGATGATCAATACTATTTTACATACAGCTCATAAACAAAAGAATTAGTATTACACACAAAACGAAATGACTCAGTGTTTCCAAGGATTTGGAAACAGGGTTTTTGCTCCAAACCAAGTTCAAACACAGTCCTTGAAGTCCCACATACAGAAAGGCAGATGCCCTTTTCTCTGCCTGGTATGTTGCCAGCTTTTCTACCTCCTAGGAGAACAAGTCACAGAGTCTGAATGCAAGAAAAGTGCTATGAAAGTCAGCTGTGAAAAAATGTCAGCTAATGGTTCTGCCTTAGTACCTGCCAAGGTACTGAAGGGTACTGTGAGGAAAAGTCACGTCTCTGGAGGTTAGTGTCCACAAAGGAGACAGAAGGGCCTTTTTGGGTTTACCATTTTTCTAGCTTTATCCAGGCAAAGGGAGAAAGGTCATTAAGGCAATGCCCAATGAAAACTTTCTCAGTTTGATGAGGGATACAGCCTCACTTTTATCCCAACTTCCCAGCTGCATACCACCCTCTCCCCTTCCCCATTGCCTGAGGTACTTGGGAGGTACAAGCATGTTCCCCCTTGTTACACATAATGTATGACCATTAAAATTAGCTCTAAGTCCACTCTGGGCATAGAAGTTAATATGTATAACCCTCATTAAGCCTGAAAAGTTGAGAAGTTCAGCATAACCTCGGTCAAGAATCATCTAGTCCAGGCTAGCTGAACTCCCCAAAATCCTACTCTTTGCTGATTGGTTCTTATTCCCCTTATCTACAAGCAGATAGACGTGTTTTGTTCAGACCCATTCATCTTGTTCTTGTCAGTGTCTGCAGATTAATGTTCTCCCAGAACATGATAGGGTGTGACATTAAAACTGAATAGCCATACCATGAATAGCTTTCCTTGTAGCTGATTTTGACATTTGAAGGACTGAGCAATTTCACACCTTTTAAGGGTACCTAGCTGGCATTTTTGAAGTTTCCACACTGACATTTTGTGTGAAGGAAAGAAACTAGTGAGGCTAAGAGGTTTTGAAGTGCAGGAGGGAGAAAGGCTCCAAGAGGCAAAACAAGCTAATTTTGGTGTTTTCTTGTCATTAAAAAAAAAACCCACAAAACAAAACAACAAAAAACCCAAACCAAAAAAAAAAAAAATCAAACAGTGGATTTTGTTTCTATTGCTACAAGAAAACTAGTTAAGAAGCAGCAATGACATTGCTAAGTGCCTTAAGTACTAGTGCTTCAGAGGAGAAAACAGACAGAAATTGCTGATAGCAATTTCAGTAGATCAATAAGAAAGGCTGCCTATTGCACACACCATTTTGTTAATAACATGCAGAACATACCTATTTGGGTTTGGGGGTTTTGGGGGTTTTTTTCCTTTTTTTTTTTTTTTCAGCACAGAAGATGAAGGGGCAGCTCTAATTTTAGAGCATTAGCTTAACTCCTGTTTCAAGCTGCCCCTAACACTTGATCTAAATTTGTAAATTTTGCCCAAGTTCCAAAAAATGGCAGTGCCTGAGCTTAACAAAACCTCTTTCTCAGTAAGCTTTTAATTTCATCATGCACTTAGCCAAGTCCATTTGAGCAGTTTGAGCTAAATTAAATAGAGGAAAACTGATGTATTAAGCAAAGAGTATGATTACTGGAAGCACCGGTTAACTGGAAAGTCTCTCTTTGTAGATGCTTTGTGCAAGAGTCATCAAAATAATTGCAGTACTTTGGCAAAAGCAAAACAAGGAACAGAGACTATTACTAGAATACACTGTCTAGTTTACAGTTTCCCCCACTGAATTATTACCTTCAGAACACTACTTGGCAATAATTAGAGAACAGCTGTCAAAAGGATGCTTCTACAAGCTTTAAAAGCAAAGAGAAAGGATTTCATTAACCTAACCAATATAACTGAAAAAAAAGAGAGGAGGAAAAAAACAGCTGCACAAAAACTCCCCAAGAGTCATCACCAAGCTTTCAGGCTCTTAGATGTTACAACACTGAGGCAGAGTTTCCGGACCTGAGAGAAAGTTTGTCTCTCCCATGCCACCCACCCAAACCCACATTGCTTTGCTGTGGTGAGAGCATGGATTTAGTTACATCAACTATCTCAAGTCTCCTGCTATCACCATGATTTAAGACAGCTTGCAGGAAGCTCATCCAAATAGAGAGATTTTAATCTGGTTTTATATTTGGATTTTCAGTATTATTTCACGGCTGCATTTCTACAGCTGACAGTGCAACCCCTGGGGCTTGATCCCCTGAAAATTTTTTTGCAAATATTGAATCAAACCTAACTATTTGAGAATCATCTTGATGAATCTTAAATAACCCAAAGCTCTGCTCCTCCCAGCCCCACTGTGCCCATTCCTGGACCTGCAGATCTCAGCTGCTGCCTGACCACGGCAGTAGAGTGACAAGGGAGGGAGGTTCCTGTAATGTCCTGGCCATACCTGGGCTTGACTCACCTACCTCCTGCTCTTGCTTGGGTGAGGGAAAAACCCTGCAAACCAAAACATTTCTTCTGTTAGCATTTTTTTATTTCTTTTTCTTTACTTTTTTTTAATTAAAAAAATTCATTTTCCTTCCAGGGGAAATTTTGAGTATTTGAAGTTCCAACTCAGAACTAAGCTTATTGAATAATTTCCAGTGAATGGAAATGCCCAACCTGTGAATAGTTCTACCCAGTAAGTGCTGAAACACCATGGCTTACAATTTGACATGTTCCTTTATGACTCCTTTAAAGCTGTTCAACAACTGTGTCATGGCATTCCTTAATTGAAATAAATTAACAAAAAAGATAGAAATTAATTGTTCAATTTTTCTAGGATGCCAAATACAGAAAAATTATTTAACAGAATGTATTAACATAGAAAAAAGTCACTTGCAGCAAGTGATTTGTTATTGGTCACCATTAACACCAAAACAGGAGAACTGAGAGAGAGGAATCCAAAGAGTGTCTTGGGTGGTCATGTCATGGTTATGTCTTAATTTTGGATGATCTGCTGAACTGAAGGGAACAAAGTATTCTTTCCCTGAATCTTTTCAGGAAGCCATCACTAATGTGTTCAGATGCCAAATAAACACGTCTGGGTCCCAGCAACTAGGTAATAATGGCTTTCAGCAGTTTAGCAACCTGGCATTTTCAATGACTTCAGCAGCTAGAAACGACTGTGGAGCTATATTTGGGAAGGCTGCAGCACTCTCAGTCAAATTCCAGTTTGATCGTTTATTAAGTCTCAACATGGCAATGTCAGAAAATAGTGTGGCCTTGAGTACCCTGAGAGTGAGAGCACAAGTCTCACAGCTCCATCTCTGTTCCATTATCCCAGCAAAAAACTATGGCTATAGTATTCCCCTCTGATGGTGTGGCTCGGGATCACTTTTGAGAAGGAAGAGGCCAAAGTAACACGCAAGTTTTTCTTCTTTGGGTTCTGCAACCCTTGAACATGGTTTCCCATCAAAACACCATCTCTCTTATATTAGTTTATCTACTCAAACCAAGAACAAAATGCCACAACATAATAAATATTATTGAATGTTTTTCAATATAAATTCTCTGAATAAATTTACAGATCAAGTAACTGCAATGAAGAACAAACAAATGATAGCAAAATGTGGAAAATTTCAAGCTAAAACCCCTCTAACCTTAAAAAATACACATTAAAGATGAAAGTATACTCAGACGATTGCTTTACATGCACAAACACAGGTTCAAGAAATTAATCCATTAGGAAGTGTGTCAACTGCTGTTATTCAGGAGAGTTATCCAAAACTTTTCTATACAGCAATCCAAACCATCCTTTGTATTTAAGTCTTCCTTTTGGCCTAACAGCTTACATCTGGGTTTTTTTCTACTCCTCTGGCTTTATGAATTTGTTTGGGGTCTTTTTGTTGATTTGGATTTTTTAAGAAACAATAAACTTTGGTTTTACCATAAACACCAGCACAAAAGTCAAAAGGATTTAGGGTAAAGCACTGATTTTCCTAGAGGGCTATACTGAAAGCCACAAAACTTTACATTACACTGTTATGCTTACTTATATTGAAATCATACATTTCTGTTTGTCTAGTGGTCTGTGATGAGCAACATTCTAGATGAGGTAGATTGAAAAAATATTTGTATCACTATAATGATATAAATGTTGCAGGGCAGAGGGAATGAAGTTGGCACAGGAATTTAATTACTCTGTCCCCCACGCTATTCCTTTACCTCTGAAATTTCCCACAGTGCTGCTGACTGACTTTTTATAACCTGAGTTTTATCTCACTCAAATCCCTGAGGCTTTATTCTCACTTTGTCTCATTTATCAATTTTTATAATGTTGGGGGTTTTTTCAGCCTCGCTGTAAGTAAAAGCTAAATGTTAATATGGAGTCTGCTAGTTCTGCTACATTTCTCCTCCCCTTTCTACCACTAACAGAAGGTAGGTAAGAATGTGAAAGAAACTGTATATTTGAGAGGCTCAGTAGGGACTGGGGAAAGAATTGAATTTATTGAGGAGGGCATATACAAGTGGGTAAAGGATGCACATTTGTTCTACTTCTCACAGAACATTATGTTCTAAGATGTAGCATTTTGTTTCAGATTTTTGACTGGAGTTTGAGGACAGGGATGAACTATGAAAGGTTAGTGGCTATAGAGTTTGTTCCTAGCAAACTTATCAGGAGATCTCTTCCCAGTCTGCTAAGACTGACCACATCAGTGATTAACATGTCTGCACTTAGTTGGAAGGAGCAAGAAATTCCTGAACACTAACCATAAAGGGCTTCCATGGATCCCTTTCTGCTCATTACATTACTTTCTTCCTCCTGCACAATTAAGGTGCTGCTGTTACCACCCTTGCAGCACAGGGTGGAAACTAATGCTTGGAATTCAGAGCAGAGAAACACCACAGTTGTGCCAAAAAACATCTGTTGAGCTTTGCTGGGTAAAGCACCCTCAAAACAAAACCATCAAAAAATTAGCAAAACAATTAATGACTAAAAAAAAAAAAAAGTCACCAACCTGCTGCAGTAAAACATAGAAGAAATTTTTTTTTTTTTTAGAAGTCCAGTCAGCACCTTGTTTTATACTGCTAAGCTCCTAGAGGGGAAGCTCAAATCACAGTCTCATCACTATAGAAATAATAAAACTTATCCCTTAGAAAACAGGCCAAGGTTGTTATCCCCCCTTCTCCCAAAAGCATCAGCTTGGCAGTAAGGATGGGTCTTGAAGCCTTTGAATTATTTTAGTTTCGGTGGGTTAACACTTGCTATCAATTTGACTTAAGCATCCATCCTGGTAATTCTGCTGGACAGACTCAGGATGACTTTGCTTCCAAAAGTCATGTTTTCAGGCCAATATGGCCAAAGTAGAATCACAGTCTGGTGAGACTCAATACAGTTATCTGCCACTGCACAGTACAAGTAAAAAAAATCTATATAATTTGAAACAAAGTATAATAAACCCAAGAAGTCCATGAAGAAGGCAAGGCATCTGAGGACAGGCCACTGAAAGGATACAATACTAAACCTTTTCTATGAATATGCTGAATACCAGCTGGAAAGCAGAGAGACTTTTCATACACATTTTCAAAGAAAAAAACCACCCTCTTTTAAGATATTTGACCAGGCCACAGCTGATGCACATCAACCAGAAACACAAGAAGGTCAGTCCTTAAGTGCCCTCCAGAAAGTGCCTGGGCACACACACACGGGGCCATCCACAGTCTGTGCTCTGGGACCACACCTGGCAGCAGCTCCATGCAGGAGCACTAATGAGCCACGTACTGTACATGAACATTATCTCACCTACTGCAAAACAGAGACAAATATTTCAGAGAAGTCACAGTGCTTGCTCCAAAAAAATGCACTGACAGTCTCCTGTGAGGCACAAACTCAAGTGCAAGTGGCGAGTAACAGGGCAGAGCTGGTTGAAGCCAGAATGGGAGATGCTGCAATGCAGTGACAGGATTTATGTACATGCTCCTCTTGAGTGATCTTGGATGATCAGAGAGATGGAAGAACAGCCACAGTTAGTGATGCATCTCCTGTGCATCAGAGGAGGACTCAGTGAGGTGAGAGCTGAATGTCTCATGGGCCTCTTCACATCTACACTGTCACCTGAGGTATGAGCAGGAATGAGTTTCCTCCTCTTTCACTGATAAAGCACAGTTCATCTGTTTTCTTTTTCAGAATTAGGAGTCTCCGAAGTTTCTGTTAAAATTAAAGAATGAATTTCTTCTTCCATAATCAACTTGTCATAAGCATTCATGGAATCATCCTTTGCATAACTCTGAAAGAGAGGAACAACATTTTTAACAGCACTTCCTCATGGTGAGTGTTGTTTTTTCAGACCAATAAGACAGACCTGTGTTCCACAACATATACCCCATATTATGGTGAAAAGGCCAAGGTAGCTGGGTAACAAACTGTATTTTTGGAGACATGGCTGAGGCCTGGTTGACAGAAGAATTGTTCTCTCTGGAGAGGAGAAACTGAATGTTGGTCCTCACCTTAATAGTACTTCCAGCTATAGCTAAGGGGTAAAGCTCAGGCAGGAGGATGGAGAAGTGAGAATGTACACACTCAGCAGGGCTTTCACTGAGCACACGGAGAAATCGTCCACTTGTCAAAGCACAACAAAGTGTAACAGCTACCATAGTTACAGCCCTCATGGCCAGGAGTCCCATCTTTGAGAACAACATACACTGCTTAAATTAGGGCTTCTCAGTGTACTTCCCTTAGGGTTTTTATAAAGGACTACTGAGATTCATTTATTTAGAAATAAGTTTCCACAATCAGTACTATGTTTATTTTTCCCAAAATAAGGCACCATAGCTTGGAGCGGCTATAGCTAGCTTTGTTCTTTTGCCAATGAGAAGCTAAATATCCTGGTTTACTTCAAAGCTAACTGACTATGAGAAATGTGAGAATGCTAAAAATACAGCTTTCTGGAAGTCAAATACGAATAGCTTCACTCAGTATCATATATATATGAGCCACTAGCAGAAAAACACGTGAATGTTCAGCAGAAGTCGTCTAATGGAGTTGCAAAAACAAACAAAAAAAACCTCAAACCAAAACCCACACAGGAAAAGAATCCTGATAATCAGAAAACCCTCACCTAAAGAAAACCAACCTGAAACACATTTAACGGGTTAGCAGTCTGAAATAAGAGAATAATGCAATTCTACTCGTGTAACTAGAAAAGTACATGCAAAGGAGAAAATCTCTCAGTTTTGGGTGATTGTTTCTGAACAATTCCTACTATTGTAAATACTTAATCTTCATGTGATATACTTACATATAATTAGCTATAAGATAGACATAGGTAGTAGGAAAAAGAAACTTGCAAGCCTAGAGATCACAGTTCAATAGGTTAGTTGGCCCAACAGCTTCTTACTAACCTGGGAATCCTCATTCTGCTCTCCAAACATGCGCTTAAGAATTTCTCTAGGGTCTGGAATTGGTGGAAGAATTAATATCTTCAGCCTTCATAAAATTAAAAAGAAAATATTTAGATGAGAGATACATTAATTTAAGAATCACTCTCTGAAAATCATATTTGGGTACAGTCAAGAAAATTTGTGAGCTCAGCTTTGGCATCACTGGCCAGCCTTCCTTCTCTGCGTAACTGCACTTATTTCTTATTTTTACTCCCCAAACCAAAAGGAAGGGGGAATGTTGACACAGACAGATTCTTAACAACTTTCACTCTTGACAAAGACAGCAGCAAATAGAGGGAGATTGTTATTTACCTTTTCAGATAAACCAGTAGAACTATTGTAGATACTGCTACTATTAATGGAATAGTGATTATTAGAACCAAAGAGATTGTAGAGTCCCTCTTCTCACCTGGAAAACAAAAATTGTAGAAACTTAGGGATGTTCTGAGAGGCTTTTGAGGAATAATGACAACAAATAAGTTAATTCTCTAATTTGTTCATAGATTCAATGCTTTTTCAAATACACTATCACTTCTGTAGGCAAGGACAGACTTGTTTTTCAAAAATGGGATTATAATGTAGATATATTTGGCAAGAAAATGCAAACCACCAAGACACAGGGCTGAAAAGCTGACCACACTGGAAAGGGGTCATTGCCCAGCTACACAGATGACAAATGTAGCAGCACAGGCAGGAACTGACAGCGCTGCTGAAGGACTAGAACTCTCTTGCCCTCTTTTCACCTAAAATTAAATAGATACATAGGAAGATGACCTTTGACTCCCATTTATTTAGCAGACAAAAGGTATTAGATGCCTTACAGATGAAGAATAAAGTGCAACAAAACACAGGGACAACTGCTCTCACCAATGGTCTTTTCTTCACTCCAGTCACTATAGAACTCGCTGTTGTAACAGTCGTGCTTTGGCTTTGCTTTCACTTTGAAGATGTACTTGCTGTTGGGATCAATGCCAGCAATTGACACAGAATTCTCTTCAGACTAAGGTAAAAACAAAAGGTAATTTGCTCTGTTCAATTAGCAATGTATTCTCAGTCATGAACAAGCCGATTTGCATTGTGCAGATAATGTATTCTGAGTGTTTTGACAGAACATCTTTTTATGACTATTGAACCTCATTAAAAAAAGGACAAAGCGGCACTTAAATATCACACTGCTTAAACAGAGATTCCAAAGCTAACATTTAATCTCATTCACTGCTACATCTGTCATGCAGCACTTGGCATCAATGATTAAACTAAGACTCAGTGTCTGGAATGGTGCCTTTTTTAATCTTTTTTTTTTTTTCCTTTTCTGAAAACATCTATGATTTACACAGCCTTCCTCTCTGCCAGGGCAGCAATGTTGATCTAACTTTGACCATACCAAAGTGTTCTGTGATGCCTCTACAGAGAGGCACACAGACTAGGTAGTATCAACACCACTTATTTTTGAGCCAAAACGCCAATTTCCTGAGGATTGTTGATATCATTCGAGTGTGGGGTAGAATAAACAACTAAATACACTACACAAAAGAAGACTGCCACTTACTTTGACATTTATTATGCTGTTTACCATTCTGATCAAAAGTACAGTCTGTTTGGCAATGCAGATACAGGCATATGTATTCCAGACACTGAACTCAATGCTTGTACATGTACATTTAAAGCAGTGTATCTAAGAGCGCACACCTCTTTCTTTTTTTTCTTCCCCTCTATCTTCAGTGTTTTTATTCCCTTTTCTGTATGACATTTTGTGTTCTTGTGTGCACCAGCAATTGATTTTCCTATACAGTAATCAGGTCCCACCATTCAAAAACAAGGCTCCCATCTGACCACGACAGGAAAACCCAACACCAACACACCAAAGCCCATATCCCTGAGAAGCAAACAGGCACCACAGTGCATTTCCTGATAGTTTAGTATATACTTCTTTATCAGACTGTTCTTACACGTTACTGTTTTGCCCTAACAAATGATGGGAAGGATTCACAAGACTTGTATGATAACAGAAACCGACTGTATGAGAGAAAAATTTTACATTCACCCAACACTTCCATCTAGTGCACCCAAGCCATTCACATGCAGCATATTAACAGCTCAATTGCAACAGCAAATATTTGAGTTACTGCAAATATCAACACAAATTACGAAAGAGACATAGAAAAAAAAAATCAATAATGAAAACTTACTGGAATTATCCGACCAGTGTCCAAATCACCATTGCGATATTTAACTTCATAAAGCAAACAGCCTTTTGTAAAGGTTTCTGATTCACTCCATTTTACATCTATTTTATCATTAATCTTTGACAATGTCACTTGACTTGGTGTAGCAGGTTTTACTGAAATGCAAAATGGCATTATTAGTTCAAAAGTCTATTTCAATGCTTACAAAAATTGTTCAAGTCCTGTACTGGAGAATATTACACTTATACCAGTTTAGGAACAGAAAGAGGAAGAAGTCAGCAGCAGAAAGTAAAAAAAGGATAAATCCAACTAAAGAATAAGAGTAGAAGTGAATGGAAAATGACCCCTCCACCCCTAACACCCCCCCCCCCAGAAACCAAACCCTGTCTATATCACTTCTAATCAAAGGTCAGTAGAAGAAGGAAGCATCTAATCATGTTGTCTCATCCACACCTTATCAGGTGCAAGTTTCTCAAACACAGCAATATACTACCAAACTTCTTATTTTAATTATTTATGATGTGGTGTTAAACGTACCAAGGGTGGTAGGATATTTAATTGCACACACAGGCCTAACTTCTTCAGAGTCACCTCTAATCAAAATACTTATAGTTATGACTTCTGGAAAGGTAAAATTGAAAACGCATCCAAAGATTCCTTGGTCTGTAGAATAGTTGCTGCACTTCTTTGGGTTTTTCAAACCATCAAACCTATAGGAATAAAATTATTTTTGTAAACTTCAGAAGAAAAGGACAGCAAGGGACAGGCTTGGTTTTAAACCCATGTTACAAATTCTAAAGACTGATCTTGCATTAAAGCTGTGTTATAGCATATAGAAGAGTAAAGCTGGGCAAAGTAGCCTCAATTTATCTCAAGCTTTATAAAGAATATTATAAGCATTGAGCAGAAAGAGAGGTAGGGTTGCTTTATATCAAAGCATCAAAGATAACAGCCGCTGTCAGCTCTGGCTCACATTATCCAATGGGAAAACAATTTCAAGGGAAAAAAGTATTTAGAAAGCACACTAATTTAGACCATTTCTTGTCAAGAGAATTTCACTTTTGTGATAGAATGAGCTGATCAATCTCCTTTAGATCTGCCTCAGGTACTACAGCTCTTGCTTGAGATGGTTGAGTTTCACCTATTTATCTGCATTTGCTTTTCAAAATGTCAGTATTCACTTCCAATAACAGAGAAGCTATGACAACCGTTTTCCTTGCTTCTCTTTGTTCCCCAAGACCCAATGAAAATACACCAGGAGCTTTTCCTCCCCAAAAACCTAACAATTTATTTATTTAAAAGTGATATAGAGTGAATCAGAGCTTCATTTAGGAGCACAAAAGGAATGGCTTCTCCTACTTCATATCTCAATATATAGGCTCAGGAAGCTGAACCCTCTGCCCTGTTTTCAGCACAGACACATTTTTTATTCACCTTTCCCACCTCCCTGCCCTGGGGCTGATGAGGGCAGAGGCATTCAGAACAGGCAGCTCAGTGCAGATGCATCAACCTGCTCTCATATGCCTCCTTTTCAGCAGGAATTACTGTGCACTGGCTGGATTCATTTGTTCTAACTTATCACTATATTCACATCCACTTTGGATGAAAAGACAGTGTTTTAGAGGAAGACATCAAAGAATAACATAGAATAGAACTAGGTAATAATTTTTCCGGCAGTTCTTTACTCATTTCTGAAAACCAAAACAAACCACCACCTCACCTGCACTGTGGAAAATGTATCTTTCAGTCTAAAAATAAAGTGCTTCTTTAGTTTTTGGATTTAAAATTTAAAAATTATTCTTTTCTCTAAGCAGCACAAATTAAAACACTTTGCAGTCACTGCAGCTGCATCTTCCATTAAAATTAAGGGGCAAGTTCAAAATATATAGCTCAAATCTAAAGCATTATTCCAGTAAATATCCATATACCCAGAAATTCAGATCTTAAATGCCTCATTAGTTCTGTTCTTTCTTTCTCTGAGTAGCAGTCTAGAGAGAGAGAACAAACGGTCCCCCCATATTTAACTAAAGCATCAAGTTTTCTGCTGTTTGCTCCCAAAATTCCCTGAATCGAACAGCCTGTGACACTGCTACTGGAGAGGAATAGGAAAAAGTTTATGTAGTTAGTTCAAATAAGACAGAAACATGATTTAAAACTACTACATAGGGCTTTCAAAAACAAAACTTCACTATTTCTACAGAAGCTCAAGCAATCTGGCATTTCACAAGCCCTATCAAGGTGCAGAAGTATGCATAGATTAGCATGTTTAGATACTGATGCCAAGAGTTTGCTCACAAAACTCTGCTCCTTTGGAACAAGACACTATTTATGGCAATCCACTGGCCAGCGGGGATGATGATGATGATAAAAAGATGTTCTTCATAACTTCAGAGGTGAATCTGTTATTTAAGATACCAAAGATGCAAACCAAACTACTGCTCAGAGTTATTAATCCTTTCATAACATCTCCCCGTGGTTTATGAGCTTACATGTACATTAGTGAGTGATTCAAACTTGAACAGCCCATGTTTGTCAGACTGCAGAGAAAGCAATTAATATATCGGTCTAGCTTAATTCTTAATTCTTCCCTCTTCAAATCAAATGCTCAATTAGATAAAAATAGAAAGCAATAGCAGTTATGTTAACATGGGTGACAAAAGCAGACAGTGCTTCATGTAACAGCTATATCAAGTTCCCAAAAAGTCTTGGCCACAGCAGGCTCTGGAACCTTGAGTTCAATAGGACTGAACACTAACTTGGACACAATGCTCTGGGGAACTTTCAAAGCAACAGAGGAAGTAGACAAATAGAACGTGTAATGTAAAACTAAAGATTAGCACTAAAGCACCTGAGTTGGGAATAAAAAGCTCATACAAACCAGTAGAACAAGGTATAGTTGGTATCACTGCTTGCATTCTCCCCAGGACGCCACGTACAAGCCATGTACTCCAAATTGTGCCAAACACAGCTCAAGTCAACAGCAGCAGTACCTGGAATACCTACAAGGCAAGTTGGAAAGGTTCTCTAAGATTTACTTTGCCAAATTCTTCTCTCCCATTTCCATCTTTGCACAACTGAAACTGTCCAGAAGGCAGAAAGGGGTTGGTTATCTCTCAGACTACACTGGCTGTCTCAGCACAGCAAATGATGAATTCCAGTTGTTGACAGCTTGCAATAGCTGAAATCTCACCAGAGTAACTTCTAAATGCAAGCCAATCACAGCAGTAAATTTCAGTTTTCACCATGTCTGAATTACTACTCAGAATTACCTGATGCTAAGGACAAGGTGTCGAGTCAGGAAAATATTTTATTCTATTAAATGATAGATACTTTAAATAGGAGTCAAAGTAACTGGCAATTACAGGGAAAACTAGAACAAAGCTTAGTGCTATTACAGCCATCAACATAAACTATAATGAAATGCTGACTATTTTTATCTTCTCCAGATACAATATTAGTTTCTCAGTATTCTGAATATGAAAATGCCTGTAGGTCTTAAATATGGACAAAAGCAACACTGGGTAAGTTGACTTTTTAATTGAGACCCATATACTTCTAGACTTTCAAATTCAATATATGGAAAACTCAAATTACAGAACATAAATACAAGGAAATGCATAGCAACTGTAAAGAGAGATGTCCATATATCTCCCAGGCAGAGCAATTATGGAATAAAGTCTTTCATATTTGATCTTGCATTTCTGAATGGTACAGGTTCTTTATACTGTATAATCCTATTACAGTACATTGGATATTTTTTCCTTCTAACAAGTAGCAACATCTCCATGAACTAAAAATTAAATGTGTGTTAAACCCCAATGTATTTTGCTACTTCAGGGAAAACATAAGCTCAGTAGTTCAACTAAGAGTACAGGGAAATGAAACTGCTTTTGCTATTCCAAGAAGTATTGAAAAAAGTTTCATCTGCAAACAGACTTATAAAAGCCCCAGCATGTTTAGTACATGCTGTCCTAATGATCTGCTTCCATGATTTTCCCAGAAAACCATTTTGGCAGACACTGACAGGCTTGATAAGGTCTCTGATTCTCCCACCCACACGTGGTTTTCGTCCACATCAAGTCATGCTCCCGGGTTAAGACAGACTTTTAGGCAAGAGGCTCTATGTCCTTGCTGTACATCCTAACTTCAAGCATTCAGCAAAATACATTCTTTCTCAAAGTCTGTTTCCTAACAATTTTGCTGTGCACCCCTTACTTCTGCATTTCAAAAATATTTTTTTTTCTACTCATTTTGCTATGCACAGTTTTGTAGACCCCAGTCACCTCTTTGAAAAAGACAGAACCCTACTATAATTATTTAAGTCATTTATTCAACAAGTTGTTAAATTTGCTAGATTCTTTCCTCCAACGTGTACAAATGTAGGGGTGTTAGTCATGAAGGCAGCAGGCTTAATACAACCTAAGTTATCTCTTATCCCACAACCACCACACAGCAGGGACAAAAGGAATGACAGGAACCACATCATTCTTTTGGGAGAGTATTTAAATTTTACAAGCTTGTCCGTAAGATTTTAAGCCTCGGGAGACTCCAGCTGTGTTTAAATGTTTTACAACATTTTAAGCTCTATCAATTGAATGGGCCTGTATATCTGGTATTTCTCTATGATATATTTCTATGATATTTTGTTAAAATAGCAGAGAAAAAGCCATGTCTCCTCAGGTCTGGCCGCTGCTTGTGTTACCTTTTGGTAGAAGGGAGGTCTCCACCCACGGACTGGGCTCACTGGTGTTATCATGCCTGCACTCACTTCTCACTTTGAAACGCATTTCCTCATCCAAGATTGCGTCTGTCACACGGAAGAGATCCTTACTCCATTTCTGCATTTAGATCGGGAGAGGAAAACCACAACATATGTCATACCATCTCAGACACATGGGAATTCCTGTAAGAATGCATCACAGCCCCTCAGGAAGACTGCAGCTCAAAGCCACATGAAATCAGTGTCTGACAACATGGGAAGCCTCAGCATCGCTTGGCTTTGCTTTTTCCTCATCAGGGGCACTCAGAACTCACTGCTACTCCTGTGGTATATAAATATGAGCCAAGGCTACAAAGAGATCAAAAAACAAGTATAACATGGGGGGAAATGATCCTAGAACAATTCTTCACGGATAATGTAAAATAAAGATGTTTATATTACAGCTATATAAACAGGAGCTTAGAGATCTAACCTTCATCTTTCTGTGTATGTGCACACGAGTGTGTGACAAACAGAAGAAAAAACATTTGGAGACACAACCAAAAAGCAATGACAAGAGTTTGCATGGACTTAAGGAGCAAAAGGAAAAGTTATCAAAACAAACCCACAAATGGCTATTAAATACAGTGACACCACATAAAGCCCAAGTAGTCTGTGAGCTTCCATTTGCAGAAAAGAGTTTTTGTGAGATGTTTTTGTGAGAAAAAGGCTCAGCATTTTATCACACACTTTCTTGAGTGTCTTTTGTTGGGCTAGGGGGATGTCTTTCACTTAACTGGAAACTAGATACAAACCCAACATCTTTGTTATGGCCAAAGAATGCTGTAACCACTTGTGTATAAAAACAAATACTAAATATTGGCACTAATATTTAGAGAGGGCAAATAAACCAAACAGCAATAGACAGAGTAGGTTCTATGAACTGTAATGCAAAAAGATACAACAAGATGATACAATCTGGTTCATCCTGTCCTGTGAAACTGCTGTCCCTCAGCTCTTTCACTGTTGCTGACCTTAACATCTATTAGACCCTTCCACAAACTCATTCAGCTCATTAACCAAGGTGACCTTCTACTTGTTAGTGAACCCAGCAGAAAAGGTAAATAGGTTTCTGCTGAGTTAGCAAGTTCAACTTGTAAAGGTCCAATGAAGATCATTAGAGAAAGAGGTGTCAAAATCGAAACATCACCCTTCTAGTAGTGACATTAAATCAACTCAGCTGTTTGTGAAACCACAGAATCATAAAACAGTTTGTGTTGGAAGGGACCTTAAAGATCATCAAGCTCCAACCTCTCTACCATGGGTTCCTGCCTTCCAATAGACCAGGTTGCTCAACACTCCATCCAACCTGGCCAAACCACAGCCTTACTTCATGTCCAGGACATCCTGGAGCCGTGAGAAAGAAGACAGTAGTCACCATGAAGAGGCATCAGGCTGTAAAAGCAGGGCTCAACAACAAAAGGACTGTTGCAAAAGGCTTCATATAAATTTTAACCATATCTGAAATAGCAGCACTGCTGACCCCACAGCTGGTATGTATTCAAGATTTCAAATTCTCATGGCCTGGAATTATGGATATATTATCTCACTGGCAATAAATTGTAAAAATATTTGTCCTATGACTCCTTCAGCACCATGGCAATGCTACTCTCAGTCCTGACCACAGCAAGGATCACATCTAGGCTGCAAACCCTCTGACAAAGAAAAACAAAAACCCAAACCCAAGAAGTTTTACTATTTCCATTCCAGGGAACAAATGTGCTCCATGTTGTCTTCATAACATAAACCCCCATGAATAATTGTAAGCACAGGGACAGGGCAAATTTGGGAATGTTAATACTTGGCATTACCTCCAAAAGATGCTATGCTGTCAAATCACAGCTACGTGTGCACGTCTCCTTCTGAAACTGAGTTCAAAGTAAAGGGCACCAGCCACTCCCACCTAAATTCCCATTTAAGTCTTAAGGATGCAGACTGCCCTGTATATATTTTATTTTTTCTAGAAAGCTGCATAAGCAAAGATTGAAACAAGACTTTTCACATTACTATTATGGTACTTCTGTGTTACCATTAGCAGCTCCATTATCAGGGAGCCACAGACAGATCTTTCTGATCTGAAGATCCCATATACTGGTATGACTCATTTTTGATGTTTTGATCCCATGACAAGAATTAAAGGCTATATTAAAACTGTACTTATATATATTTATATATGTATATATATATGCTTGCACACACATAGTTTTATCCCAATAAGACATTTACCAGGGCACAGCAGGATTTAAAGAGGTGATGTACTTACTTTTTTGTCCTGAATAACCTCGTTAATGACGATGTTACTGGCATACTCCAGGTTGCAGCTACTGCTGATGTTCGGGGGGGGGTTCCATGTCCAGTTCAGAGTGCAGATTTGGATAAATGAGTAGTCCAGGTTGGATGGAGGTGGAACAACTTCTGCTCCTAGAAGAAAGGAGTTACCAGTGTAACAACCCCATTGGTCCACACTTCACCATTAGTAATATTGACTTTTAACTTTCCGACAAAAAAAAGAACACACATAACTTCTCAACTTCGTCAGCTTGTATTTGCTATCAGATAAGCTACTGCCCATTAGATTGTTTTTAGTATTCCTGTTACCTCAATCCATCAATACTTTAAATATGCACAAAATAACTGGAAAGTAATTTTTAAGAAACTGCAGCATGCAACAACATAGTGGCTGTGGTACTCGAGCTCATGTTTGTGGAGGGAAGATAAGTCTGACTTTTCAGGCTTTTTCTGCTGTGAGTTTGCATCACACATGCTGACATTTTAGTAAAAACACTATATAGATTTTGCGAAGCAATTAATATTTTGTTCTACCCAAAAGTTATCCATCAATGAGGTTTTAAAGAGAAATCTCTAAAAAGACAAGCAATTAAATTTTACAAGCAACAGTTGTACGTTAGAACCACAATTTAGTCCAATCTAAGCAAAGACTGCAAAGGCAAGAACAGTAAAGAACAACTTGGAAAGCACATTACTTTTTCAATTACTCACCTATTAAACTTTTAATACTATGTTCTGGCACAGTGAGCAAAAACAGTGTGGGACAAGTAGTAATTTATTGCTGGCACACTACAGAGGTACATTTTTTCACCTCCCCAAAAGCCAGACAGAAGCAGAGCCATGACTCAGAGATAGTTGCTGGGATAAATCTGTTTGTGCTTTGAGCCTTCCTTACTCTTTTGCACCAAGCCAATGCCTACTCAAGACCCCGTCATACAGCTTGAAGGTCATACTAGAAAACAGAGAAGGGAAATACAGCAGAAAATAGAAAACTGCCAGGAAAAAGTAAAGTTGTATCAGACATTAATTCTAGAAAGAATTACAAATTGGGAATTCCCCAGGAAAATGAGGGTGGATTTTTTTTTAAAGGGCTACTCTAATATGTACTGTGAGAAGCCCAATGAGACTCCTTCTCAGGGCACCTACAGATACCATTGCTGAGGCACCACCACCCATTTGTCTGTGGACAGAGAATACCCTTGTTACTCAATAGTTTCACAAACACTTCAAACAGATATCAACTAGTGCTGCTGGTCTTGCTCATTCCGGGAAACCAGGCTCAACCCATCCCAACATTTAAAGCAACACATAGGAAGAGGGCAGAATACTTCTGTCAAGATCAGTTTTCCCATCCAGATCACACTGTAGACTCATTTCCTTCTGTTGGCACAAGGAAGAGGGAAGATGAAAAAGCAAGAGAGCTTCCTTGAGCAAGAATTCCACTCAAAGTGTCCATGACACCATTATTTTACATTTCCTGAGAGTCAGAGCAGCCAAAGCTTGACGGAAACTCATAAAAGTCCTGCAGCTCTCTCAGACTTTGCATAGTAAAGGACAGGTAATGGTAGAGATCAGACATTATTGCCATCTGCGTGTCCATGTGTATGCACAGATAATGGATGCTCACACAAAAAATGAGAAAAATTACAAAGATCTACTGATTTAGTCCAAATATGCTTAGTTTTTTTAAATAATTAAAACTTTCAGAATTTTTGTTTGTTTGTTCTGTTTTATAGATAATGCCAGTAGTAGAGAAGTCTCCACTTCTAGGTTCAGAAAGCTGAATGTAGCCAGACTATCTTTGCCTATTACCTGTTCCACTAAAAAACTTAGGTCAGGTTTTAGGAACAGCATTGGAACATTACGTTTGCAAATACTGAGTCCTTTTGATCATATTAAAAAAAAAAGAAGTATGTATTTTTTCAGCAAGACTACACATCTCCAAGCATCTAGTGGTTTCGTGATCAAACTTTTAATTACCTACAAAAGCCATGAACCATTAAAAATATTACAGTGTCATCCCTGGTCGCTATTCTGCAGTTCTGAACATTTTCTTCTAATAGGTTTGATTGAAGTCATTGTGTTTAACTCTGCAGATTTCTGGCGACACAAAGTGTGAATATTCAAAGCTTATAAATAAAAAAATGAATTGTATTAGCATAAAAAGTTTAAATCTAGTAGATTTTCGATTAATCTATACCATTCTGAAGCTCATGCTTTAATGTTACATTCAGATTTTATTCATAGGTTGGCAAGTCTCATACCTTTTTTTTTGCGTAAAATACAGAGTCTAATACTTTTCTGATTAAAATTTCTACAGCAATTTTAGCAGAATAACTCAACGACCAACTACAAAAAGTAGGCAAGCCGTTATTTCACTCTTAAAAAGCAAAACCACGGTGGTGCTTCTAAAAAAACAAAGCACGGCAGTAATCAGCAGAGATTAGCTGAGGCAATCCCGCATAGAAAACATACTATTTCTAAAAGCCCTAATGTGGAAACATCAACAAATCCCTTGCCTCGAGTACCGTCTAAATGTCCTAAAGTAATAAAAAAGACATCACATTTGTATTCTGTCCTCCAGCATTTTCTGAAGGTTGATTTCATTGTATATGAATTGTAGCCAGTTGAAAAATAATTCTCTAGAGTTCGCAACTGGGTTTTTGGGTAACGTGAGCAGAGAAAGAACTAATAAAGCTTCGAGCTTTATTAGACACGCACGCAACTTTCCTTCAGCAGAACGTTCGCGCTTCCAGAAGCGGGGATACTGAGGGCGAAGGCAGCGGCCGAGGACCAGGGCGAGGGGGGCTCTGCGTGCCCCGGGCTCCCGCACCCGGCGGACCCGCTCGGGCAGCGGGAGGAGGGCGGCGGGCTTCTGCCTCGGGTTTTAAGGCAAAGACAGTCCCGGGAACCGAACGCAGAGCTTAAAAGATTTCTGCCGACCCTGTCAAACGCTGCCGTACTGCGAGAGGAGCGCGGATTTAAATCATCCCCGCTCCTCCGCCCGGTAAGCGGCAGAGCAGGGCAGGGCGCAGCGCCGGCGCTGCCTCGCACACGGCCGACCCGCTCCGGGCGATTTCTACTACAGAACGAAAGCATTTCACTTAAACAGGTGTCCATGTGCGCACCGAGCCGCTCGACCCGCCCACGGCAGAGCCCGGCAGCCCTGCTCCAGCCCCGGCTCCTCCGGCGGCGACACCGCGGCCCCGCCGGACACGGAGCGCAGCCGGTCCCGCTCCCCTCCCCTGCCTTCCCTGTCCCCCCTTCCCGCTCCTACCTGCCGCCGAGCCCGCGGCCACCGCCCAGCACACGGCGAGGAGGAGCCGGTACCGCACAGGGGTTCCCTGCAAAGCCATAGCTCCGACCGCCCGGCGCGACTCCCAGCTCCCACTTCCCGTCGAGGGGCCGGGCCAGACGGGAAGAGCGGCGCTGCGGGACGGCCCGCCCAGGTAACCCGAGCCGGGCGGGGAGCGGCGGACGAGGCCCGGCCCCACCACCTGGGCAGCACCGTGCCCGGCCCCACCACCTGGGCAGCACCGTGCCCGCCCCGGCGCTGCGGGGCTGAGCTGCTACGACAGCGTCCCACGGGCTCGGGCTGCCCCCGCTCCTCTCACTCTGTTGTCACCCCTTTGTCACCCCTCCGCCCCCTCCCGCACGCTCACCACAGAGACGCTTCACGGAATCAATTAAATTAGGTTGGAAAAGACTCCTGAGATCATCGCGTTCCCTTCTCCCGGAGCCGTCTGTGCCTCCCCAAGCCCCGGCATGGCCCTGCCGCGAACCGTGAACTTCAGCGATGCTGAGGGACCCTGGCAGTGCCCGCACATCCCCTGCAGGGACCGCAGCCCGCCGCCCGCTGCTGCCCCGCCGCCAGCCCGGTGCCCCCCGCACCCCCCACCGCACCCTCCGTGCCCCCTCGCACCGCAGCGCGGCCAAAAACTCCCAAAGATCTCGTTTTTTGAGTCAAAGTCATTTTCCTTTTACAATCGGATTCACGCTCAACTACTATTGTTATTTCATATCCTCTCGAAAGGAAACAACTACGTTAGCACATCCCCGAGCACTTCTTTTGATCTTAGAGCTAGTTATTCACCCCCTAGCAGAACTCCTCTTTTCAAAATCCCTCCTGCAAATTCCGTTGTCGTCTGTGCATTTTTTTTGTTGTTGTTGTTGGTTTGGTTTGGTTTGTTTTTTTTTCCCATGTGCTACTACACAGTCTTCTTTTTACAAACTTCCCCAAATGCCATCTGCTTCAGCCCCTTCCAAGCACGATGTGGTCACTTGCAATTTTGCTCTCACTTTTGTGGGTGTGATGCATCAAGTTGTTTCCCAAAATTTTCACAGAAGTGGCAATATGACATAAGTGATATTTGGTACATTTCAGGTTAAGAAAACATTTGGGATAAGGCTTTTTCTCAGAACTAGATTTGGTGGTAGCTGGCAAGCTTGCTCCTAGTTGCCATGACATACAGGTATTGTAAAAACAGTACAGATCCAGAAGAGAGGAAATTTTGTCTTAAGTTTCAATGCAAAACAAAATTCATTAGTGAAACTTACTTATTCCTAAGCCAACAGAATGTTTCCGTAGTTACTCAGCTCTTCAAGGAGTTTTGCAAGAGTTCATCTGCTTTTTAGACACTCATTTTAGAAAAAGGGAAGTGTATCTTTTTATGATAGGGTGGGGAATATCCTGTGTTAATATTGGGCTTTTTTGCTTTTCTGCCTGTTTGTTTTCATACTCCTGTGAAGAGGATTTAGCAAATTTCCTAGTTGCTGTTAGAAAATGCCCAAGGACCTGCAGTTATAATCCAATAAAAAATGTAGCTTAAAAGTTCCAGGATGTGGAACATTTAAGCAGTGTGACTGAGATGGGATTGTGCAACTACCTATAGCCAGCATGGACCACGCCTGCTAGTGAAGGCATTTGTAGAGTAAAACTGACCCAAGCAACTTCTCCCTCTTGCTTTCGGTTTCCCTGCTGATGTTTTCTTTCCTTCCTTCTGTTTTGTCCACTCTTTCTCCCGGGAGAGTCAGTGCCAAGCACACATCCAATGGTTCACACGCTTTTGGTTGCCTGCCCATCATCGTTCTTGTCGGCAGCTGAAACATTTTTCCCTGTCTCTCCCCTGGCTCCCCGAGTGCCCGGCTTGTTACCACATTCCCATACTGATTCACGGCACTCAGAATGGCTGCCAGAGTCTCTGATCTCCGCCACCTACCCAAAACTTCCCATTTCTCAATTGTGTTGAATCCCGTCCTGCATCTTTCTGTTGCAAATTTCATGCTCGTTCATGTCCTTGTGAGCCGATACACCTGCGCTGCAGTGACTGGAACTTGTATAGACACACCTGAGATACATTTAAAATAATCTGTCGAATGAATACTTGGAAAATGGCTTCATGCTTGGTGTAAACTGATTTATGAATATGTTGCTGATCTGCCCTTGGCTGTGTGTTCCTGCCATTTTCACCCATGCAACCAAAGCCAGTGGTCGTGGGACTGTGCAGTAAGTTTGCCGATGCATTTTAAAAAAAAAAACAAAACCAAAGAAAAAACAAAAACCAAACAACTAACCATTTTTTCCTGTACATGTTCCCTAACACAGATTAACAAATGGTGCTGGTGAATGGAGTGGCTTCATGATTACTAGGTCTGACAAGCAGCAGTAGTAATTATCAGCACAGGGCTGTGGGGATTTGTCCCTTTGGGAGCAGAAGACTCCGCAGTCACCTCACAGCAATGGTGAGATTCACCTTTTTTGATTTTAGATTTTGCAGCAGCTTCCATCAGAACTTTGGGTCTTAACTGACGTAAGGACAGACTCTTCAGAAGATGGCTGGAGTCGGTTCAAAAAAGGGCTCAAATAGAATACAGCTGGATCTGAGGCACAAAAATCCAAAACTATGAGCTGAAAAAAACCCCGTCTGACTCACGGGGCCTCTCCCTTTTCGAGCTCAGTGTTTTTTGGGGACATCTAGAATTTTGTGATATGAGTGTCCACAATGGCCATGAACTCTGCAAAATCCCTCTGCGCTGCTCCCCAAGCCCCATGGGAAATCAAGAAATCACGAGGAACAAAACCCACCTCCTTTGCAGAGCACTTTTGGGTAGATGTGGAACCAGGTGTGCTTGTGCAAATGTTGTATCCCTGTCTGACTTGCTATTGCAAGTCCACGCATCAACTTTTCTGCTCACAGTTCCTTAAATAACATGATCTATTTAATTAATCTATTTATTTGGCAAGGGAGTAATTCCTTACCTATCAAGGGAGGCAGGGCATGAAACTGGTTCTACAGCTGTTTGGCCAAGTCTTCCAAGAGTCCCATAGAGAAGCCTCAGGGGTAGAAGACAGCAGTAGAAAAAGAAGTTTGTCCTTTATGTTCTGATGGGGTAAATAATAATTATGCCTGACTTTCATTACATCATATAAGAGCTGGTAAAACTGCCTGGCCTGAGCATGTACACTAGTGTATCTTCCATGTAAGTTGAGTTAATTGGAGAAGAGCAACAATAAATACACACCCAAAGAGCAAAAGTCTGGGTTTGAAAATTGCAACTACAAACCAGATCACACACTTACTGGATATTCTTTAGCAAAGTAGGGTGATCTGCTGGGATGTTTCCTTACGAGTCATTCATACCTTGTTCTATTGGTAAATTTGTATGCATGTCTATTGTCTGTCTCAAGTTTCCGGATGAATCACGTTTTTGGGATCCCTCCAAGCTGGATTTATGGCATTTCTGAATCAATATCTTCTATTCATTGCTGAATAATTTAGTGTTCACAATTTCATTTGGTGTATTTATCTACTAGAAGGTTTATTACAGTAATCTTCTTTAGAGGCAGCATATGTGATAGCTCAGTGGACTAGGATTTAGTCCCATGAATCTTACACTGGTATTAGCTTCTGATCACTCATCCTATTCTGCAAAATGAAAAAAAAACAAAACCAAAACCCTAAGCCAAACATGTTTATTGCAACACTTATTTTTCCTGTTTTTCATAGTCTTTTATTTTGACCTGGAATAAACTCTCTGAACTCGTCTGAATGTGATTTTTGCCTTGGCTTCTTGTCAAAGTTATTCATTATTCAAGAAGAAGAAAGTAAAAAGGGCAATATAGGATCACTGGTCTCAGAAAGCTCTGGAGCAGTGCTGTGCATCACTCAGTGTCCCAGGTGCACGAGTGGACAACTGAGGCAAGGGGGACGTGCTGTTCCTCGGCACACACAGGAGGTTCCACAGGGCTCATACAACACATGTTTTGTACAACACGCACGGTAGAAGCACTTCTGTTATGAATATGTAGCAGCAGGTGTTAAATTTACATGAGAAGGGAGTTAATTACATCCATAATAGCCAAAAGATTATGTATTTATCACAATTGGTTCACCATTGCTTGACACAAGCATATTATTTAAAGGTTAAGTTCTACACAGTCTGTGGTTGCATAATAATTAGCTGTACACAGTGTTCTTCAATCCAGTAAGAAACTCTTGTTTTATTAAAGAACTCAGCTCAGTGAACATCAAATCAACACATGCTACTCTCCTCAAGCAGATAAATTAAGATGTGGTTTAATTTGTCTGAGATTTTTGAGCCCATGACTTCCACTTCTGGTTTTTTCCAATTCTTTTGGGTCAAGTTACTCAAATCATAGGGTTATTCTGCAGACTGCTGTGAAGTACATGGGGCCTGTCTCTAGAGAAAGGGAAAACAAGCATATTTTACCTACTGTGAGACAAAAGGTGTCATGTTTATGTAAAGTCTTATTCTATATCTAAATACCAGGTTGCATATGTTCTGGAACAAAATAAACATGTCACTGCAGGTGTGTGACATGATGATTTTCATTTGTTAGCCTATCTCATGGAAATTCCTGTTATCAGAAGAAATTTAGAACACCGAGTAGTATGTAGAAATACATCCTTCGCTGCAGTAAGTTCTTCATTCCAGGTTTTTTGGGGGAGAAAGAAACATAACTCTGAAGTTATTTTTCTTAAAATACTACTTTCTAATCTCTCTGCAGAGAGAAAACAGTAGGTCAAAGAAGAAAATGTTTATACTTAGCTTACTCTATAAAACTCTAAAAGCAAGTTCTTGTACATAAAATGCTGGCAGACCCTTTGTTGCTTTATATGTCCTATTTGCAAACCATCTGGTTCTAGCACATACCATTATCCAAACCAATCCTGATACTGAGAGTATCAGGTTTAAGTGCTCTTAAACCTCATGGAGAGATACTTTATCCTGTTTCTTTGCCTTTTAAGCAAAACTACCAATGCATCCATCCCAAAGGCTTGACGTGTTGCACAGCAGTTTTGCAGCAAAAGTTATTAGAGGCACATATATAAAATATGTAGATGTAGCCACACTGAGATACAGAAAGAGTACATACCCGGATGTAATTTCAGATATGTTCTACTAATTTTTCCAGACCAAAAACCTTCCACCATTCCTCAGGCAGTATAAGAAAATAAAAAAATTATAATGAACAATAGACATTTCTGTTGTTCCCAGAAAGGCAGCAAATAGAAAGTACCCAATGTGAGTACCAGCTACATAAAAGTGGCATAGATACAGTACACTCTTCAGCTATATCTGTGAATTAAGCTATTTCAGCCTGAAATAAGAAAAAAATCTGGAGGATTTCTTTTAACTGCAACAATTATACGGGAAAAGTCTAGGTAGAGAAAATGTGATAATCTTCTTGACTCTATTGTCCAGATACAGCTGTAAAATATCTAATGGCCACTCCCTAGATTCATGAATACATAAAAAAAAAACAAGTTGGTTTGTTACCAATCTTTTTAAAACCCATCTAAAAATGAGATTATTCTGTAAAAAAAAAAAAAAACAACCAGAAAAATTATTTAGCTGCAGGACAGAAGGCAAATCCTTACGGCATGATCATTTTTGTAATTCCTTAAAACTGCATATAAGTGTGTATTCTGAAGTGTAGTAACTGTATATATTCTAATCACACCGGTATTAAACACACTTTTCTTTTGGCCAAATTACCAAGACAGCTTTCCAGTATATGACAGTAAAATGTCAGGACAACTCCACCACCAACAACAACTTGAGAAGTTCAGACAAAAATGCATCTTGGAACATCGAAGACATTTGAAGAGATGAGTACGAATTGCACTGGAATTCCAGTAAAAATAAGGATTAGAAATTGAAAATTCAGCCAACAGTGTTACCCCAGAACATTAAAGACATCAAAAAACATGCATATGAATCTTACTGCAAATCCAGGAAAACTACTGGGTTATCTGCAGTATTTCAAAGAGCTACAGTGCAAGAGCTTTTGGATGTCCATGTCTCATCATTGCTGACTGCAGTCAAGATATGCCCTTAGTACTGATGTTTAGAGGTTAAGTAGCTCAAAAAAATCTTGTACTGGATCAAGCTTCAACACCTTCTAGTAAAGAAATTTGGAAAACTCTCACTATCTGCCTTTAAATATTATTTGTTGAAAGATGACAATCCGTAAGGTGCTAACCATATTTAAACACACTAGTCTCTCTTCCTCTTTCTGTTATGCTAAATTTGGAGCCTGCTTGGCATAAAAGCACATACAAGCAGAAATGTGGCCAGTTTGTTATACAGGCACATCTGTATTTTGCTTGCAACAGCTAATGGGCGAATTTACGGATCACAACATTATTTTCTCAGAAGACAATTAATTCTAGGTATTTAGAATCATGCATAACAAACATTTTGAAATGTGGTCCAGCTACTATTTGAAGATAATTTTTGTTACAAAGATTAGAAGCTTAACATTTTATAGACACTACAGCCAAGCTAAATACCCAGCTGGAGTCCTTTTATTATGGCATTTTGTTACATATCCTTAAAAAACCCCACTCTTCCCATATGAACTACTGGAACCATATTTATGATTGATGGGATTTTGAAAAAACATGGATGTTAAAAATGTTGCCAGATAAAAGGATTACTGCTCTGTGTTGTTCTTCCTGCATCTGACGTGTCTTATTAAAAAGAGACAATGTATTCAAGCTTTGGGATGGGGAAGGAGGAATAAAAGAATTATGGAAAATACATTTTCTCTAACCACATGTCAGACAAAAAACCCAAGCTTTCAGAAAACAGATCTGTTTAACAGGAGGGAAGATGCATGTTTTATGGTGCTAAAAGAAATCGCCTCAATTTTGTATGAGTTATTTCAATGTGCTGCCTTTTTTTTTTTTAAACTACATCTCTCAGATTATTAGAATTTTTCCAAACACTTTTAAAGCACTCTATAATTTCCAACTCAATTTAAGGTGTCCTCAGAGTTTATATTTGTGTGAGACCATGAGTGGTAAACAGGAAAACTCATCTTAAATGACAAATTTCTCAGGTTGTCCTTAGTGAGTACAATCCATCCTCTCCTGCAGCTGTGAAAGGTTACCCAAAATTTAAATCAGTTACAGTAAGCTCAGCTTTCATGGAGATTACTTTAAAAACATCTGTTCTGAGGATGTATGAAAATTATAATTTCTGACTTAGGTTTTCATTTATTCCAGACTAGGGCAAACTTACTCTCATGGAGTGCAAGAGGGGTGTCTAGACCCCAAGTCACTTTTTAGAAGAGGAAGGTCTCTTACTAGTGACTACAATTTCTCCTTCATGTTCCCTGGCCAACAAAGCTTTTAGCAGCAAATATGATACAATGCTAATTTCTATATACTCTATACTCCTTCTATTTACAAAGTAGTTTTACATTTTATTATATTCCATTGTACAACTTTACATAGTACGTCATCGCTTCAATTCATAGTTCAGCAATTCAATACATATTTAGATAACTGCCTTACCATGTCCTGTTATACATTTAGCTTAAAAAAAATAGTAGAAAACAAGCACAGTGGTGCAATGTCCAGGCACTTTCAATGTTGCTCAGCAAAATAAGCAAGCACCCTGTTTGAAAGCATGGTAACTCCTTTTGGGAAACAAACAAACAAACAAACAAACAAAAAATCCACAACTGAATCTTTGCTCATCATGGATGGTTTTAAGCATCCTTTGTACAGTTCCAAGAATTCCTGAGAAAGCTCTGTAAAATATGACTGATATGTTTATATTTCAGCAGTGGGTCTGAGTGAACAGTAACTTCCATCACCAGAGGTTCCGCTGATGGCACAGAAGACATGGAGGGAGTCGTGCATCCATGGCGAGTGCATTGTATCTTCATGGTAGATCTAGACAAAACACAATAATCACAAATTCAGTAAAGGTCTCAGCTCATTATTATAATCAAGCTGTTTGAAAAGGTATGCAAAAAAGAGATACCCAACCTTGTCTTCAAAGCTGTTTCGCAAAGGCAGCGTAACAAAGAAATGAGAAAGAAGAGTAATTTAGCAATTTCTGTAACATTAATATATACACTATTCTGCATATTGCTGGATCATTTTTAGTTACAACTATGCACCATAGGGAAAAAACAGTTCTCTGTACAGCAATTTTTTTATTCTGTCTTAGCAGTAACAGAATTTTAATAGTTTTTTTGGTAAACACAGATAAACCCAGCAGACACTCTTTAGCTCTGTGCCATTTGGCAAGATATTATACTTTATAATCTGAAGGACAGTCTGACAGCACAGGATCTAACTGGACTGGCAGAGCTGTGCTAGAGCTGACTGTGTATTTGTTTTTCACCATGTGGTTCACCAGTTAGCCTGAAGTTGCATTAGTGGAACTAATATCACTGGCCATCATAAACAGCTTCTGGACATCCAGCCTTCTGCCAGTCTCTGAAGCTTCCAGGACCTGTTCAGCTGCAGTTTATCCATTTTTTATGTTTACATTTCCCTAACTTAAAAGATCTGTAGATAGGTCATGGGCTGACCCGTGAGTTGTCCACCTGTCCTTCCACCTCAAACAAAGGGCACTGGTTGTATTGCTTTGGGACACTGGCAATATTAGAAAAGCATATGTTATTTGCAATGAGAACCCCAAATTATGCAATATACTTTTTATGTTTACCTTCTTGTTGCAGAAGAGGAAAACATGTTCCATTAAGTTTAATTTGTTAGATACCTGGGCCATTTGACGGCAATGCAAAGTTTAAGTCAGCAGTTGTACATAATGTTGTATAACTATAAAGAACAGTGTTTTTAAACATGGTCTTTTAAACTGCCTTTTGAGCTAATACAAGAAGAAAGTGAAAAGTATATCCTTCCCAGGGAGCCCTTCACTTGGACATTTCAGTCATATTTTGCCCATGAACCAACGACAACACAACAGTGGATTTGTAAATCTATTGAGACAGTAGGGAGTGTGCTTTAACAATGCTTCTTTATTCTAAGATAACTTTAACCATTGTACTGTGACAGTGCAGGACTGAGTGATTTGGTTTTGATTTGACTATTGCAGAATTCAGAAGCCACAAAAGTTCCAACAGCTGCATGCAAATTAAATGTCTTGGAAAGGTTTACTGCAAACAGCTTAGAGTAAGCAGGTGGCAACTCCTAAGAAAGAGCTTCTCTGATCAAAGTTCAGCAGTGGAGTATACAGGGCAGGTAATGCAAATGAAAAAAAATAGTGTGGCACAAGTGCAAAGTGAGTAGTTTGCACCCTAAAAAAATGGTGGTGATGAGAAGAATAGAAGAAAAATCTAACAAAAGCAAGAGGGGTGCAGCAGTCACTCTCAAACAGATCCACCCTTATGCTCCTACAACAAAATTCAGCCCCATCATGAGACTGTTTCCCTGAAATGATATTGTACTCTTCCATAACAAGATTCTGATTCCCATAAGCATTATTTCATTGTAAATAAACCTAATTTACAAATAGCAGCCTGGTGCAGTTGTATTATTTTTTGTATTTGCACATTTTTACATTACTGTGAACAACTGCTCAACTTACTGTGGAATTTGCCTAGCTGCTTTCAGTGACTTAAAATGTTGCATTTTTAATTCATAGTCACACATGGACTGTATATCAACTAACTGGGAGTCCCTGAAAGCATTTATCTAAATTTCAAGTTCTATGAATCACAATGCAGTCTGTACCATTAATTTTATATCCTTGATATTATAAATCTACAGCAAACTTTCTTTTGTCATAATGAAGGCAAAATTAAAGAGCAGAGGTATGGAGATTACTTCAGAAACCCAGTTTTCATCTAATTTCATAGCATGATGCTAGGTAGAAGTGCAACTGCTCTTTGAATCTCTCACCTCTGATGCTACTACTCAAATGTATTTTCCTAGAAAAATCGAAGCATAGATCAGATAAATTAGAAGAAATATTTTAACTGTGCATATAAATTACATGTTGGCATCAGGCAAAAATTAAAAGAAAACACCTTTTAAGCAAAAATAACATATTAAAAAAAAAAAGTAACTTAACCTGGATATAACTGAGGGAATGGAAATTTTTTGCCAGAGAATTTTGATCTGTGACCTCTTGTAATGTATAAAACATGATGTAACACAGGACATAGGACTGCTGACCATGTCACCCAGGAAACTCTGGTATGTGTCAGCGAAGACTCCACCCTGAAGCACACTGAATACCAACACCAGACTGAGACTTTCAGTGAACAGAAAGCAGTTTTAGGAATGCACCAAGTCTATTGCTTAATTTTCTTGTTCACTTACTTGCCTTTTTATATTTAGCTACATAAAGCTGCATGAAGAATGATCAAGTTTTCTATCAGATCTCAGTTTTCAGCTTAGCTAATTTTCAAGCACAGAGAGCCACCTCTGTGGGCTCCTGACATGCAGTACGTGCCTGTTCATGGATGATGTCAGAAAGCTCTTTCACCATATCCCGAAAGTTTGATTTTAGCCCCTCGTGATACTCCACTTGGTCCTCCTTAATGAGACGCTCGTTGAGCTCCAGAGCAATTCCACAGGCTTGGATAAACTTCCTGGGGAGGAAAGGAATGAACTTGGGGTATTACAATAGCTTAGTCTTCTACCAAGCAAGCAACCAAAGAGACAGGCAAATCTCATTATTTCCCACCACCCTTTTTTCTCCAATGTTTGGGACAAGTTGCATTCTAGGAGCATCCCTGGCCCGGTGGATCAGGGAATGGGGAGGGACTGCAACACAGGTATGGGGCTTTCTGCTGGAGCTCCTTCAAGCCTGGATCCTCAGCAGATGGGACACATCCTCACCTGCAGGACCACACACAACTCACAGGTACCAGATGAGCCCAACCAGCTGCACGTGGGGTCACAGAACCCCAGAGGGGCCATGGTCAGGCACAGAGGGGAAACCAGTTGTTCAGAGCTAGTCAGAGCTGGGTGTGTGGCACAGCAGTGTGCTGGAGAGGGCAGGTTGCTATCAGCAGAGACACCCTCCAGAAGGAAGTTTGGATCATGGGGAGGTGCAATACTGTTTCTTGGTTACCGTTGTTCATTCTTTGCTTCATTTCACACACATATTTTCCTTTCTTATAAACCTCATTTGAAACAGAGTTTGTATTTGTCCTGCTGGTTGCACTGCAAGGCTGGAAAGTAAAACTGCATCTATGCATGGCAGGTTTGCAGGGATTGCTCCCTTATTGTCAGGTTACTCAATACCCAGAAGGAGAATTGGATTGGCCCAAAAGCTGCTTTCTCCATGTAATTACTAATGAGTGAAATGGGAGCCACCAGCACAGAGTAACAAATGCAGGGGGTGGCAGACAATTGGTTCCACCCGAGAGGTTCAGAAAATAGGGGTGGCAAAGACTCGTCATCCTGAGGTGAAGCAGCAGTTGCCTAATTATATCTTGGAGGACACTTTCAAGTGAGAGGTAAAATTACCCTAAGGGACAGAAATTAGAAAAACACCTGTGCAAGTCACATAGTTTCAAAAATTAGCAGCAGAAATGAGAACAACGGTCTCCCATAAATGGGGAAAGGATTTGCTTTAAAGTATTTCAAGTTCATCATTATCTAGCAAAAAATCCCTTTGGAAGAACTGGGAAGCAATGCACAATATGAAAGATGCCTGAAGACAGGACTGTCAGATCTCTGGTTTTTAAACGTACTTCCTTCATGTGATAATCTCAAATATCCATATCAACTGTTGAAGCAGGTGCTCAAGTAAATCTCCCCATGAAGATCACAGCCCTGAGCTTGAGAACTCTTGACAGATATAATTACATTGGCTTTTCTCATATGTCTGAGCATCCATAATCCTATGAGATTTGGATCTTTATAAAACATATCAAACACACAGCATCTGCTGATTTTGGAGACAGACAAAAATATAATCAAAGGAGGTACCACGTTCCAGCCAGCTAGCTAGTTTTTATTACATTAGAAATCCTACCTGAACATTTCTTTCAACTCATTCACCTTCTTAGCAGGATATTTGCTGGACTGGCTGTCACTTAGGAAAGCTCTGGCATAGGCCAAGGGACCAGCATTAACCTAGAGCCAAAGAAGAAATCTGAGGTGGTGAATCACAAAAATCATTTATGCTAGAACTTCTGCTGAGTTGCTAAAGGCATTTGTGAAAAGAATAACAATTTTTTTTAAAAACCCACCCAACATTAGCTATTTGAATGCCATCAACTCTGCATTACTAATGTCATCAGAGACACTGAAAGTTTCAAAGGTTGAGTATTTTTCCATCTACATTTTCTAAGATCAAAAGATAAATGGAGATAAAAAGAGAGATTAAATTTGTTTCTTCATACTTTCCTTTTATTTCCGTTTGGAAGAGCAGAATGATCCGAGTCCTAAGGTCATTTAACCAGCTTGAGAAGTCAGGCTTGCAAAAAGGCTATTTGTGCCTGATACTTGCAGTGCAATGTTCAAGAGTTAAGTATATTTCAGCAGTCACCCACGGCCAACTAATGGGCAATTACTTGGACTCGACACTGTAAACACCACTGGAGAAAGTGTTTATTGCCATGAGCCTCCTGCTAATGCAGCAGCGAAGCTACAGGGAAGCCGAGCTGGCAGGCTGATGGCTCAGCCCTGCAAGCCGGGTAGTTAATGATTTCTGGAAAGTCAATGTGTTGTGTCATGACTAGATGGCTCACCCTGAGTTGTGTATATAAACACAATTTTGAACAGACATCAGACAGACTCACCTGCACAGAAACACAGCCTTGCAATTTGAGCTGCAGCTGGATCATGTCAACGTCACCAGCAGAGCAGAGTTTCTGCAGCTCTGCTGTCTTGTCTTTTATTTCATCGGTAGCAACATCGATTGGTTTTAAATTAACCTGATGTTCATAATTGACTGGAATTCTCTTCTTTACGTAGGGAAAGGAGTTGGAAGCTAGCAGAAACAGCAAAAGAAATTTATAGGTCGAAAAGTCATGTAGCACATAGGAGTACTCTTCGCAGAATATATACAAGCAGATTCTTGCTCTTAGGGATTTATTTGGTGTGTGTGAAATCTCAAACAAGGCTATAATTTACCAGCACAATTTATCAATTTGGAAAAATGTGAACATAAAAACACAAGGTAAATTAGCCCTCCTAACCAGGATATCATCTCACAATTCTGATTAAGCTGAGAGAACTTCTTACTCTTCTGGGATATCTTCATGAGCTAAAATAGTTTCAAAATAGTTGCTGATACTGTCTCATGATCAGATGTTTGTACTTACTAGTTAGAATGGTCCTTTTTTTACACTGTTCTTCCACACTGCCATGCTTTTTTCCAGATAAAGTGTAAGGAGTTTCAAATACAAATCTATTGATGTTATGATTTCTTTCAAATTCAGTCTTTCTTTCAGAGATTTCTTTGTCTTCAAAATAGGGCTTCACATAAGTCACTTGAATATGGGCATACTTAGGATCAAGGTCTTTAATGTTGACCTGTGGGTTACTCACAAAGAGAGCAAAGGTTAATAACTTACAGTTGGCTAATTTATATATTGGGATCTGATTTAAACTAATTCCCTGCTGACCTAGCCTGCATGCAGATTAGTGACACATCAAATGCTCCTTTTGACCTCAGCTGGGATGTCTAGACCACTACAAGATACACAAGACAAGGAGGTGTGGCACAAGAAACATGTCATATGGTGCCAAACCAGCTGCTCCTGAGCAGGCAGTCATATCACCTTATCCATCAATGCAGCACATGCCTGAGCTACTTAGTCCTTCTAATATGACCATAAAGTTTTTGGAGCACAAGCCAATGCTCATACAGTGCTGTGCTGGGACAAGCAAATCTGCAGGCTTGCACTAAGCCAGGTTTGGGATCACCACTGCTGTCTTTGCTAACCCAGATAAATCTGCAGTTGCAGCCTAAGGGTGTGAACAGCCCTTGCAGGGAGCATAAATAAGTATTCCATGTGAAAGAGAAGGAGCTATGGCTGCAAGGCCCAAAAAGATCTTTTTTTAGACTTGGAGTGTCAAAGCAACAAGAAGTAACTCTGCTTCCAGTCATCTGCTGCTCTGTGCTGGCTTCTGACACCTGCCAACAACAAGGCTCAGTGGGATAGGGATTGCAATTTCCCATTCATAATTCCCAACTGACTTGTTTCCATCCACCCAGGAGCCGGAGCAGCACCAAAATTTGTCAAGCTGTGCCAGCATGTCCACACTGGAGCAGGAGGATGCGAGGGGCCACTGGAAGCAAGGTGCTTGCAAGAGGGTGGAGGAGAGGGCTTGCTCCTCCCTTCCTACTGGCAGAAGGAAGGGATGCTCTGTCAACTTCCTTCTTCAGCCCCACACAGCAAAGTTCACCCTAACAGCATTTCTGCTAACAGCATTTCATTAGCTTGTTCATGCACTTTAACTCTACCTTATTAGAATCCTGGATAATCTTTACAGTCTCTGACCCAAACTTTTCTCCATAAAGCTTAAGAAGTCTGAAGGAGATCTCTGAGAGGCCTGTCAGTTTGGGTTCCTTATAGACGTATTCCTTCCCATCTTCTTCTTCAAAGAACGTCTTGCATTAAACACAAAAAAAATAAAATAGTGAAGTAGTGAGGAATAGCTGTGTTCCTTCATTTGGAGAACTTTATCTTAGATTTGCTACTTGGATAGTAAGTTTCTACTAACATTTCAGAAAGCCAAGAAGGTTTGTAAGGCTATGGCTCCCATAAAGTCTCTCTGAACTCAGGTTGTTTAATAGGTTCCTTCAAAACTTAGTGTCTAAAAAGCCCCATAAAATTCCTCAACCAACCCAAACATAACATGTCATTGCTTGAGTACAATCAGTGAGAAATCTAAACAATATGGAAGATGGTTTGGCCAGCACGTGACCTTTTGGAAGATTGGAAAGAGACAAATGGGAAAAAACCCATAAAAACAAGGCACAGAGAAGGAGCTGAAAGATAATTAAGTTGAGGACAGCAGAGCCATAAGAAAAGTCTGGAATTAAGGAATTTGTGTAGACTGTGAGAGACTTCAAGCAATAAAAAAAAATAGATTTTCTCTGCTTTAATTCCTCTTGTATTCAAGGAAGTGGAACTTGGTGTATTTACTGTAAGTAAAGACAAAACTGCATCAAAGGTTGTGCTTGCATCACCAGTCCTCCCCATAATGGAAACAGCATGAAAACTTCACACTTTGGCAAGCTATTCCAGTCAGAAGTTGTGACACAGTGTTAAAACTATTTGTGGGTAGCTGGAATAAAAAGCCAGCAAAGCTTTAAAGTACAAAACTGGATCAAGTATTGATTGTCAGGATGACATGTTACACAGCTTAATTTTAGGGGCTAGTCCAGTTATTTCCACAGCTTCTGGAAAACTAACCTTGCAGTTGTTGTCTTTTATCTTTTGCTGACCTTAAATATTTAATTTTTACATATCCAAAGTTGTGGATAAGAGGAGGACAAATGTAAAATGTATGTCTGCTGCAGCAAATGCAGCATGGCAATGCTTCAATATGTTTTGTGTGGAGTAAGAGTGGTGTTCAAAGGTACAAACCCATGATGGTTTCAATGGTATTTATCATCTTCTCTAAAAGAAGGAATGAGGAAAAAGCAAGGCTAATTTAATTTCCATAGGGTTTTCTAAAGAGGGGTCCTGTATGTCCCCCACAGTTATGGGTTCACAAGCAGAAGTAGGTTGTTCAGAGACAAGAAGGACATGAGGGTATCATACTTTAGATTAACTTCTACAGGTGGAATTAAAAAAACCCCAAAACCACAACTGCTTTCAAGCTCAGAAGACTTCATCAGATATGATAAGATCATGCCTCTTCCTGGGACTCTAAGCCCCAGATCTTGTTCAGTTTTCCAGCTACCTCAGCTAACAGAAATACTCTCTATCTCTACACATGAGTAACCAACACTGATACATGTTTTGTCTCCATCTTCTCCCATAACCATTTACTCTACTAATATCTAGAAGGGAGCAATGACTGTCTGCAGAAAAAAAATGTCTGTTACTACTACTTTTTATATACTATGGTTATATATACTGTTAGCAGTTATATACTATACACATTAAACTGTGTAACTTATAACTATAGTTACAAAAATACCCCAGTGTTTTCTGAACCTAGTAAGCCATTTCCTAACTGCTGAGTTGTTTTATGAAAAGCCTACCAGGATGCCTGGTAAGGGGTAGCTGACAAGCCAGTGGATATACTTACTTGTCCATAAAAGGCCACTCTGAAAAAGGTTCCAAGGAGTCTCTTCCTTGAGTGCATTACTTCCAGTATCTTAGCATATGCTCCATGGAGCGTTCTGTACAGCTGAGTAAGTTTCTGGAAATAAGATTTTGACATTGTTAAAACAGGATTTTGCAAGTAGGACATTCTAGTTAACACCGGAAGCTACTGAGATATCTGAACACAATCCTTTGGAGAATCGAAACTTGAATTTCCAAAGAGGTTGAACTCATGCAGTTTTGCTTGAAAAACCTGCCTTAAGTACATGCTTAGTGTCAGGTCTGCAAGGTACCACAGACTGCAGTAAAGCCACTACCCTTGGAGAGTAGGCTGAGTGCACTGTCCCAGCGTGTCCCCTGACTCGGCTTTTGCAAGTAGAGAAGCTTGCAATATTTTATGCAGGAAGCATTTTTTTGATTAAAAACAGCTTTATAATGAAAAAAAACAAACAGATCAAGGCAAGACTTTCCCTAGCTTCAGTTATATTTGGATGCTGTCCTGATGTGGAAGGGGTCATGGCAGAGGGTGGGAAAGGGCAACACTACTCAGCAGCCGAGGCCCAGCCTCACCAAAGCACAGGTCACAGCAGGTGCTGGGAAGGAGCAAGGCAGAGGGCTGGTAACAACTTCCTTCCTTCCTCTCCACTTGCCACCGAATTACCTACAGATCTAGTCCTTTGAAGAGTTCTCACTCTGTTTTTAACCCTTAAGAACCTCAAGTCTCAAAAAGAATCCAGCTTTGAGGAGCATATGGGATGATAAGTTTTATTTTAGGGGAAGGAAGGTGGGAATTATTCACTAAACATGAGTCTCCCATAACTTAGCTTTGATAATTACCTCTCAGACCATTGCTTTCACTAATTTCTTTAATGACCAGCAATGAAGCAATCTAGAAAATTACCTGCTATATGTAAACTATTCAAAATGCCCACCTCAAATTCCCGCCGCTTTTCATAAATAGGAATGATCAGTTTGGAAACTTCAGAAATTGTTTCATAACGCTCTGCTTTCCACAGGCCATCTACACACTGCTCCAGCAGCTCCACCAGGACCTCCTACAAGAGCAACCAAATGGGTGATGTTAATAACAGTCAAAGTTAGAAAAGAAAGCCACTTTAACTTCAGATACTTTATTGGGTCCCAGGATAAGTAGCCACAGTTTAAGTTAAGAAGAAATTAAGTTTAAATTCTGGGTGTTCCCGGTCTTTCTAAAAGTATTCTAAATTTTAGGGGGCGGGGGGGGGAAGAAAAAGTATGAGTTATTTTTACAAAGTTCATTAATTCTTAACAATTGTTAGCACAATAGCCAGCAAGTATGTCCTGGTTATTTAGCTACCTCCTCAGGAGAATGCCAAAACTCTGGGAAAATACAGAGATGACAGCACTGGGAGTCAGAGGTGTATGTCTAAGAAACATGTCCAAACAACGTATGTGCAACAGCAGTGGGATGTGATGCTGAGGACCCTCAAGCTTAGTTTTGAGGAGTGGGCAGCTGGGCTGCAGGGCCACCTCGCTCAGCCACGTGTGGCCCACCCAATGTAGTTGTACAGCTACGGTGCAGAAGTAACTGTGAGACTTTATGACTCATGGGTGGATCTACCCACTTCCCCAGTGCCCTGCTATGGTTTCTGGATTGTTCTGCTAACATGCTGTCCTGCAGCACAGCCCTAACTCAAGGGCAATGTAAGTTGACTTGCATTCTATCCCTCCTTGGAAATACCATGCCCAGCTGCACTGCCCTGTGCTGGCAGAATCAGGATTTGCATAACAGAGGAGGCAAAGGTTGTGGTGCAGCTTTTTCAGTCTCGGTGTTCGAAAAGCCTTTCATAGGAATCAAGAACTTACACCAGTTTTGCCTTTCTGAATCATACACAGCAAATCCTTCAGTGCAGATTTCTCTTGGGAAATTGCAGTGCATCAGTCTTCTTTACAGATGCCAGTGCATGCTATAATTTATGTTAGAGCTCACATGAACAATGTCTAAAACTAAATCCTAACCAGCCATCAAATATCCTGCAGTCTATAGCACAGGACCTCACCTCACTGTAATGTACATCCATCATCCCACCATCTTCTTTCATTGCACCTTCTTCATCAATGTTGGGAGTGATTTTCCTGAAGGCAGTGCATCCACTGGGGAAGAGTTCTGCAGCAGACAAAACCAAATAGCCAACACTAAGTAGAGAATTTGGAGGGACTCCAAGCCTCCTAAGCAGGGTACTGAAGATTTTCCCAGCCAAGGCAGTGCATTTAACTAGGTTTTATGCAGCCTTAACTTTTTGAAAAGTTAAGGGTCCCCTTCAACAATTAATCCCTTACATGAAAATATGAAATGGAGCCAATATATCAACCGTGGAACAGATATTTAAAAGAAAATCTGCAATGTGGTGTACCTTGAGAACACACGAGTCTGTCCTTCCTTCCTGTTTTGCGTTAAACCACAACACTCTCCTTTTTTTCTCATTGTTCTTTATATATGTGCATAGTTTGGCTACAGTCTCATTTCTTGACTGAATTTTGACTGCTTTATTCTATAGTTTTCTGTGCTGCCTATAGTAGTACTTCTGACGATCAGTTTCCAACACGGGCTTCCCCTGTGAGCCCATTTCCTACTGTAAAATACAAGTGAACTTTTAAACAAAGGCATGATGTGTCAGTTCTTATTTCACTCAGCACCATGACAACGTGGCTGTCTAAGTAGACCTGGCCAGCCTAGAAAATGCCAGAATATGAACAATTGTATTCCTTTCTTAAAAAATACTCGTAATCTTCTAGTTTTATCCATTGCATTATTTATTTTCTTTTTTAGCTTGTCTCTAAAATAATTATTTACCAAATTGAGAGAAAATTGTCTTTAAAAATATTCCAATCCCCTCAAACCCCTTCACTGCATCATCCTCCTTGTGCCTCCCAAAGAGTAGACACTTACTTTTCCTGTGCAGAAACTCTGCAACAAGGGCTGCTACGTGAACATAACACATGGCTGCCTGCAAAGTACAAAGGGACATTATTAAAATGTCATCTGAAAATCTGTCTTTGTTGCGCACCATGTTTTTAATTACATGAATTACCTCTGAAAAGTCTCCATTTTTCACGTGGATCTTTGCCATGCTGTCCAACCATGTTTTCCGGAGCTCTGGGGTACTTGCATAAGACTTGGCTAAGCTGTACTGCAGATCAATCAGCATTTCTGGATCCTTCTCATGTTCTTTCATTTGAGCAGTAGCCATAAGCACTGTGCGGATTCTCTTTGTCAAATCTTTGACTTCAGAAGGAAAAGCAGTTGCCTGACACAAAACAAATCTAATTAGAAGATAATACAGAAAATACAGGCTTTGCCAAGGAAAGACTGTCACTAACCTTTTAGCAAACAATCCATGTACTGCCAATCTGAAACCGCTGAGAACATGGGAGATAAGACTAATTAACTGTTCCTTTTTGAGCTCACGCTGCATACAGTGTACAGTGTTTCATACACAATTAGAGGCATTTCAGTTGTGGCACACACATGGCCAGTCTCTCCAGGTCATGTGCAGGATGCCAGGTTGGCTGTTCCCATGATACAGTGAGTCTGGTACTTTGGCATCCTGAGGAACTGGTCTGGGAGCAATACAGAAATGCTCCATGCATGCAAATGTCCCTGGATGGGACCGCAAACCATGCCTCCAGTATTTTGCATGTTATTCAACATCTGGCTTGTTAGGCTCTGATGTGGTCACTCTTCAATTCCTAAAGCACTGACAGCATCCGGAGAGCTCCCCACCACAGGAATGCAATAGAGAAAGAAACAAAGGCTCGGATCTGGTTCTGTGCTCAGAGCAGGGCCATCACTGAGTAAAAGCAAGGCTTGCCCGGCCAGGTTTTATAATCTCCTATGACAGAAATCCCACTTTCTTTCTGAGCCCTGTTCCAGGGCTGTGCTTAGGAAATAACTTTAAGTAAAGCTGGAATTGTCCTTGCAGCAACATGCACATTTTTTTTTGTCCTGCATTCCACACCTCTGAGAAGAGCTTGACCTTGTCTCTATAACCTGCCTGCTGTGGAAAGCAGCAGTTAGGTCCCCCCTCAGCTTTCCCTCCTCCGTGATGAGCCTGGATTACATTCCCTTTCCTTGCTCCTGCTCCCTAGCTGTTGCTCTAGCTGTGCATAGCACCCTCTCCAGTGTGTTGAAATGACCCTTGCACTTAAACATAAACTGAGTATAATGATCATCTCGTGATGTAAATTATGAGCAGCAAAGTATGGCTCAGTGAAACCCTTATCAACATCTGTGCACAGAAAAGAACTGAGATTTTTACCAGGAATATCCTAGCTATAAATTTTTTATATCACAGTCAAACACCATCCCACTTTTAGGTCATAGGATAGTCATGGAACTGTAAAGACTCTTCCCATTTTCCCCTATCCTACCTGGGCAGCTACTCTGTGTGCAATGAAGGAAGCTGCAATTGCTCAGTGGGCTGGGTAAAAACAGACAGTAATTTTCTAAATAAATACAACCAGTAATCTCCATAAGAGTGCTTTCTTAAGGTTACTGACGCTCAGTTAATTAAAATTAATTCCTGCTAATTATGACCTTCAGGCAACAGAAGTATCAGACCCTCCCTTGTCATTTTTCTCAAAGCTGGAAGTTCCTGGAAAGCTCTTTGGACACCCTTGCAAGCAGCACACTGCAAAGTACAACCTGAGCTCCCTCCCCTTGGCGTGAGGCCTCACAGACGGAGCATGACCTGCCTTGAGCAGCTGGCCCTGCTGCTGTTGGCATAACACTTCAGTTCACTGAGCAAATGCAGCCCGTTATGAGCCCCTAAATTACACTTCCAATCATTAGCCCTACCCTTAATCATGGCTTCCTGGAGTCTGTCCCCAGCCTTGCTGATAGCACAAGATGGGATGTAACACCTTCAACTCACCTTCATAGGCCTGTCGCTGTTTGCAAAGTTGTTAATGATGAGCAAAGAGTCCTGAAATCTTGTCCCACCGCTAAGTGCCACATCTGCTATCAGCTGGCTCACTGCAATTATGATCTGTTGGGACAGAGCAGGGGCTTTATTTAAATGAGCCCTAACGAGTTTTATTGTCACAGTTAATAAAATGCTCATAGGAAAACATCACATCCTTCCCACAATGTAAGCATTGGTAAGCAGATGGTGTGCCTTTGCTGGCAGGTCTCCCAAGGACAAATACTCCCAGAGGTCCAAACTGCTTTGCTGAACAGAACTACCCAACAATTGTAATACAAACTCCTGTTTGTATGTTAGCTACCTTCTTCTGTGATTCATTACAACCTGGAGGGTATTCATCTGTCCCACTAGGTTATCTAAATTTGCTTCAAAAAGTACCAATGTCAAAAAAGAGCTTTTCCTGCCTCAAAGACAGCTGTCCTTTCCACCTCATCCCAGTCAGCCTCTGGGGCAGAGATGTGTCTTCTGTCTGAGACTCTAAAAATTCAACAGCTTGGAGTACTTCATTGCAGTATATTTTACCCAAAGCTGCCTGGGCCAGTCACTGGAAAGGGGATTTTTGTCCATATGGTAACAGCAAGATCCTCTGCAGACACGAGGTGACAATTGCTGTAACTATTCATTAAATCTGAGGCATGCTGCTCTCTAGTTTTTCTCAAGTCACTAACCTGAAGATGTGTTCTCAGGAATGTTCTCCTTTTGGTGAACTCAAAATTATTTCTCATCAGGAGATACAGAAGAGCAGAGGCTTCGTTCCTTGTGGAGGACACCTTGGAAGTGCAACACTTCAGGATCTCATAGCAGAGGGCAGCGCACATGTTCACCCTTCCCTTGAAAAATGCTGAGGGAAACTTCACGAGAAACATGCAAATATTAGAAAATACACCACTAAATGGCACCCACAAGGCTCAGATGGGGAGGAACACAGGACAACACACTGAGCCTGGTCAGCCTCAGTAAAACTTCTGCCAGTATTCTGAGTCTGAAAGTATTTGTGGGAATGAATTTGATGCCTGTTTTTTAACTACGTTTCCTAGAGCAATGTGAACTTCGCTGTCAGACTTCTTGGGGATGTGTTTGCATACATCCATCTAACCCACCTGCTGATAATATTTGGGTTTTTGGAAAATGCTCACCAAATTGGATAGAAGTGTTATGTTCTTACAAAAGCCATAAACACCAATAGTGGAGCAGAGAGGAGAGGTCCCATGGACATTCCCACCAAAGGCTGCTGTATGGAACATCAGAAGATCCATCAGAACCCATCCAGGAGTCCGACCTCTCCGGGAAACATGATGTGCAATGCTTGCACAGCTACTTCCACCCCCCAAAAAAGTCTAAAATCATGCCTGCGCACCCTCAGGAATGCAAACAAGAGACTGGCTTGTCCCTGAGAGCCCAGTGACTTGCCCTGGCCCCCCAGATGGAGCCTGCCCCAGGAAGCAGCAGGACCAAGCCAAACCACAGTGTGAGCTCCCTCAGTCAGCAGCAGGGTAAAGAGACCTGCAGCAGGGGGAAGGGAAGCAGACGGGGAAGACCCTGGTGGCACATCTGTGCCCTCACCAAACTCCTGCTGCTGAGCACAGCTGTGGGGGCAAGCTCAGCCATGTCTGGAAAGCAGATGGATGCAGTGGGTCAGTGGGCAGCAGCCTCCAGGGCTCCTGGAGCTGGGGATGCCAGTGCGTGTCCCACTGGCTGCGGTCATGAGTGGTGGCTGGAGGGGAGGGAGCACCACACTCAGCTTCCTTCCACCCCAGCCACAGTGGTCTGGGCACAGGGAAGCAGAACAAGGAAGGGCTTTGTGCTGGCACGCAGCCGCCTCTGCAGGGAGAGGGGTGACGCCAGCACTTCCTCAAGGCAGTGGAGGCTGTTTGGGCATTGCACAGCAACACTCGGCTCCTTCTGCACTCTGCTCCTTCCTGCTGCAGCTGGCAATGAGCCCCAAGGAATTTCCTGGCACAAAGAGGCAACTGTGTTTCCCTGTTCAGAGGATTGACGTGTTCAGTTTGTTCAAGAGCCAGTGGTGCTCATGGGGCACTTCTATCTGCCCCACTACCTCCTGCCCATGGGAGATGACAGTAAATACTGTCAGAGTATTCACTCACATCCTCCAGTTAGAGCCTGGAGCTGTTACTGTGGCCCTCTACTCCTTGCATTAGGTATATATGTTCCAGGAAAGCTTGTAGGGTACTGCCATGGCCACCATCATGGCATAATGGTGGCCATACTGGTCTCAAAACAGGAATCTAGGAGCTGTGGCTGGCAAGACTACTGTTGGGATCACACACACACACAGAGGTTAAAAACCAGAATGAAGACATGAAATACTTTGATGTTCACTGCCTCTAGCCAAAAACATATTCAGAAGAAAAACAGGAGAAAGAAAAGACGCAAATAAATATCATAGTAAGGCAGGGCCACGAGGATCTTGTGCGCATTCAGGAAAGGAGCTCCTAAGGAACTGCTGCTCATTGTAATGCAGTCCTTCCCCCACAGCGAGATGGGGTCATGCTCAGCACTGGGTTTAGCCCACAGCTGGCCACAGCAGTGGCTCCTGGTGCCAGGTTCAGGGCAGCAGACCCATGGGTGTATCCCTGCTGGAGATTTGGCCAGGTGCTGCCTGTGGCCAGAGAAAACACTGGAAAGAGCATGAAATGGCCCATGTGTGATGACTGTGAACACTGGAGGAGCCCATTTCTGATTCAGCCCTAATATGATGGACCAGAGCAGGAGTCAACACAGCAACCAGCTCCCAGAGAGGTCTCAGCACAAAGGGGATGTGAGGGCAGGACAGCCACAGTGGCAGGCAGGACGTGGGGTTTCCATGATTCACATCCACGTGTTTGAGCTGCTCTTTAAGGCAGACCACTCCTCTGTGTATGTTTTCCTTTATAACCTTTAATTTAAAACCATTCCCAAGCATGTATGTGTATATTTATCTGTAAGTGATGCTCTGAACAGAAGGAATCAGTTGTTAAGAAAACCTGGAGTATGAAACCAGAACGGTCTAGTTTTGTTGGTTCTTCCCAGCTGGTAAAACAGTCAGCTTTCTTCCTGCATTCCCAGCACACACGCATGCAAGTGGGATTCATTTTAAAACCAAAACTAAAGATGCAAACAATTATAGAAAGATTTTGTTCTTTGCTTTCTTGCAACATCTTTTATTATTTTTTTTAAGGTCTTTTCCCTATCCAGTAACCAGATGTAATGTAGAAAGAAAGCTATTTCTAAGACAGATTTTGGGATGTGGAATAAATCTCAGAAGGTTTTTTCCCTCCAATAACCATTTGCTGTGACCCCAGATAAGAGGGGGATTTTTTTTCATTGTAATTAGAGCTACCATAGAAGGCCATAAAAATGACAAAATGTCCTTTCTAACCCTGTCAAAGGCACAACTCACTTTTGCTTTTCTTGGAGTTACAAAGCAGCATTCGTACTTCAAAACAAACTTGCAGGAACACTTTCTATCGTTGCACTTGTCACGAAGTGCAGTGACGACCCACACTCTCCTCCCCCACCACTTTAGCCCTTAAAAGAACCCTTGAGAGGACTTAGAAGGAAGTTTGGGACTTGTGTGGTTATGGAGTTGGCAAAGAAAGCACTTCCTTATAGATACTATCTGCTGGGCTCATATCTTGCTCTTACAGAAGCAACCCGTGTCCTGTTATAGGGGAAATGTGAGAAATTAGCTGAAATCAATCTTTCATATCTTTAAAGACCCATGATGCCAAACTGAGCATGGATTGAGGCTGGCATAAATCCAAGAAAACAATCCCACTGCCCATCCTTGCAGTAGCCAAGCACGCAGCCTGCCTTGCTGTCATCGGCATTTTGGAAAGCAAGTGTGGAACCCCTGAGGGGCTCCAGGCTTTGAAGGATGACAGTGAGATCAAACTGAGCAGGTGTGCAGGTTTGGCTTCACATTTTAAAAAAACTCCCAGAAAATGCGCCGGGAAGGCAAGGAATGTCTCTTATTTGCTATAGGCACAGAACAAATATTTCTGGCTAAACAAACTTTTGGCTATTAAGAGGAAAGGTGGGGTGTGTGCACATCTGCATCAGGATGGACCTCGAGGCTACACAGATCACAGGCACACAGAAAACTCAACAGAAAGGTAGAGTTGTAAACATGCACTGGACCCTGCAGAAAAACTGAGCGATTCCTGCCACTGCCAGTTGCCAACTAGCAGGCTTTAAGAAACCCCATGGAAAAACACCTTGCAGAAGATCACAATGTCTGGAGCCAGACAGGGAGCCAGCAAGACTTCTGCATTTCTTCTTCTCACATGTTTGCTTAGCACAAGCCAATATTCAGCCCTAGACTCAAACTAGCTCTCAGTTTTGCTGTGGGGTTATAGTAAAACATACATAGCACAGACTTTTTCCACCTCTGAAAAACAGTTTAGCAGCCTCTTTATTTAATCAGACTTTGCTCAGCACCTAGTGCAAGAGCTCCTTTGGAAGTTACCATTTGCTGCTTATCACTCACATACTGTGCTCTGCCTGGCTGCAATCTCCCACCACATGGATTTTCCTCATTAATGAAGTGTTGTGTCCACGGGATTTGAGAGGTTTTAATTAACTTTGCATTCATGATAACTGTGCAGCTTGGAAGGAATGGCATTCACACTGGGTCTTGAAGACGTACTTATGAGAGGTGGCAGGTTTTGACAAGCACAAGGGGAAATGTCATCACTCACTGCTTTTTTCATAGCATCAGTCACTGGTCTTTCATAGTTTGCTGTGGTTTTGTCACTGCTTGAGCGTGGGGGATTAAACAGCTTCACTGCCTACCAGGGCTCAGAAAAGCACAGAAAGAGGTTCAGCAAGTACTACCTTCTTTCAAATCCAGTGGGTGAGGAGCTACCTGTCAGAGCAAGTATTATTCAAGCAATAGCACTGTCAGCATAGTTAGTTTGGGGCAAAGACTCAAGCACCAGCTTTTGGTTGAACAGAGGCTAATCTTTGTGACCAAGGCAAGTGAGGGAACTCCTCATGATTTCTATTTTTCCCTTTGCTTCCCGATATCCACCAAATAATAAATAACTGGAGGACTTCACTGACTTAAAAAACAGCCCAGGTTAAATGGTTTTCTAAAACACTTCTCCAAAATATTAGGAGTTTAAGCATACTGGCCTTTTCTGCCATACCTATAAGTTCTCCTACACCCTTATTGTCATGTATTACATACCTTGCTAATGAAAGCTCTCAGAGAGGCAAACACATGCTTAAGAGCTGCTTCTGACTGCCCGTTTTTGAGAAAAGCCAGATGAATATCAAAAACCTTCTTCATAAGTGGATTGTGGCCATCGTTGCTTAAAAGCTGGGTCTGTAAAGCAATGAGAGAATTTACTTCATAGAAATGTTGTGCCTGAAGCTGGAAATAACAGAGATAATTTTGCATAATTAATCACATCAATTCTTAAGCCAGAAAAGGAACAGGGCCTTCAGTAAAAGTACAACCAATAAAATATGACGATCACTACAAACCTACAGTAGTTAGTCAGAGGCTATTTTTATAGCAGAGAATAAAACAAAAATATTTTATCACTTCTGCATCACTAATTCCAAAACCTAAGTCAATAACCTGTACAACTTTCACTGACTGTCTAGTTATTTTAAATAAAACATACTGTTAACAACATAACTATCACACTGTGTTTTTTCCATTTCTTTTTATTTGCCTTGAAAATTGTTTCATTTGCAGCCCAAAAGAGAGAGAGAACAAAAAAGACTATCACATCTTTTCACTGGGTAGATTCATAGCTGTAGGAAACCAGTACACTTCCCTTGTTCCCTGCAAACTTTGCCCGTTTGCATCATCTGGAGATATGGTAAAATGGAGCTACTTGTCTTTTGACACTTTGTACACACCTTGTCACAGGGTAAGTTTAGGATCCAGACTTTTACACTGAGCTCATTTGCTCTGGCAGCAAGAGCAGCACAGAGCCCACTTCTGTGCAGGAACACCCTGTGACCATAAAAGTGAAGCAGAAGCCCATTAAAGCGGAAGGGAATCCAGTCTGTCCTGTGGTTTGAAAATCACATTGTTTTGCAGTTCGGCCATATTCAAAAAAAAAAGCAACTGAGAAAGTCAAGCAAGTTTTAACCCTTGCATCATTGAAATCCTTTTGCTGCTACCGAAATTCTAAGGAGTAATTAATGTATACACCAGGATGGCATTTTTTTTCATAGCCTCTGCAACAGAAGCAGAGGCTATGAAGCACTTACTCTTCATGTTGTTCAGTTCATCTAAAAAGGAAATCTTTATCATGCTTGCTTTGAAATCCAGAGTTGCTCTTGTGACATTATGCAGACACATTGCTACACACAGGATTCCTATGACTACATTTTGGGAAGAGCACTTCTAGAACAGTATTTCAGTATTTTGCTGCCAGTCTGGGGTTCTCTCCACCACAGAGGCTTTGGTTTTTGTAGATGGCAGTGACTGCCAGGAGCAGGAATCATCATATGAAGGATGATTCATATGGTGGTACTGGTCCTATCTGCACTGGTAACCACAGCAGGAATGCCTCAGCCCCAGTGACATTAAGGTGAAGGGATTCAAAGACATTTGGGACTGGCTTCTAGGAATTCATGGCAGAAAAGAGTGACCATTCTAAAAATGCTGAACCTTCATTTCCCTTTCCTCTAGTCCTCCCTTCTACATGATGTACATTTCCTCTTATTCTATTTTTGTAATGTTTACAGTCATGGTATAACATCTTGCAGTTTTCAAGAAACAGCAAGATTGCATAAGGGTATAATTACTCTAAGACCCTGTGAAACACTCAGAGTTTTGAAAAATAAACAAGCTGCAAATGATTTGCTTTTGTAAAGCCTTCCATATTCTTCCACTCTAGGAGAACTGATCACCAAAATCCACACAAAAACAGAAATACAGCACACTTTTCTACAACATTTTTGATTTCAGTGCTGACCTTGAAACTCTGAGTGAAAAAAGAGATGGTGTCCAGGACTGTCAGGCACACTTCGGTGGCAATATTGCCCTCCAGTAATGCCTGGTGCACAATATCTGCTTCTGAGGTGCCTGCATCTGTGGGCAAAGAGAAAATCAGGAGGAAACAGTGTTCAACACTCCAACTCCCACAAGATCTAAATGCGGATATAGACAAGGTTCTCCCCTTGCACTTCACTGGGTTTGGGAGATAAAGCAAGAATAGCAAGATGCTGAATTTGCCAGCTCCATTCAGAGAAGCTGCCTCAGCCTGATGCCAAGAGAGAGAACCAGTATCAGTATTACCCCTTTATATCACTGTCTTTAAAGCCAGACAGACAATGAGCTGTCCAAGTTGCCTCCACGAAGGGGAAATGGCAAAGTGTTTCAATGGGACAAAATTAACCCACATGGAACGGCTGAGAGCAGATTCCAGCACAGGTCTGTGCAGGGCAGCTCTCCTGCCTGCCCTGCTCACTACCCAAACCAAGGTGTTGCCTGCACACACACTCAGCCAAGAAGCTGAGCCAAGACAGGCAAGAGGAAAAAGTCACACAAGTCCTAAGTCCCAGCAGTGATTTTTAGGGGACTGGCTTAAACATCACCCCCACCCAATTAGGAATGTTGCAGGAAGAAGTGGTGACCACTGTAACTCCATAGAGTTTGAGTATCCTGAAGCAACAAGCAGCAAGTGGAAAATGGCTGCATGGAATTTTCATCAGGCTAACGCTCCACAGACCCATCCCACCGTGCTGTACGTACTGTGGTTGAGTGTGAAGGAGGTCTCCAAGCTGCCCAGATGCTGGAGCCGCACCCCGGCTCTGCTGCGGAGCGCTGGCATCGTCTGGGATTTCCTGTCTGCTGCCGTGTGCTTGGATAACCAGGCATCGTGCACCCTGCAAGGGGAAGCAAACACTGCGGGTTTGGACCAGCAACAGCGGCCACACCGCTATAGGATTACATGAGGCACGAGGATGGAGACCTCCTCCCTCCAACACACTGATCTGGTTTATCCTGGACAATCCCAGTGGGACTGACCAGGCTACGATGATCTCGCCTGCTCCAGACGGCCCTAGAGCTACTGCAAGAGCAGTGCTGCTGCTCGGGAAGCAGGGAGGGAGCTGTGACTCGTGTCTCACCTGCAGCCAGCTGGGGGGGACACTGCCAACCTGCGCTCGCCTGGGCCTGGGGATCGCATGCAGGAGCTGGAGGGGAGGGAAGGGGCAGGGTGCTGAGATGCAGGGCCCCTGCTCACAGCACAGTGCTGAGCAGAGCCCCGGCCCCACGGGCTTCCTGCCAGCTAGGGTTTGCCCAGCGTGGGTGTGCATGCGCCCTTCCTGCCTCGGCTGTGGCAGGGAGCACCGGGACAGCACCCACACCCTGGCAGCTGATGGAGGAAGGCAGTACCTGGCAATATTCCTCTTGCCCACGTATCTGAAGTGAAATAAACACACCCTAGGAAGAAAGCGAAATACGTATCTGTTAGAGATCCTGCAGATCAGGAACGATCCAGAACATTGTCCTGGCCTGCAGAGATACTCCTCTGTGCACGAGGGTTTGGGTCTGTATTTACAAGTCACTTGACCTCACACCCATGGTTTCCAAACCCTATGGCACAGCCCTGTCTTCTCACCCATCTGTTCCACCAAACCCACTGCAATGTGGAGGCTGTGCTGTGAGCCCTGCTCATTCACACATGGTGGGACATAGCCCAGGCCGAGCACAGGGCACTGCCACTTCACTGTGCTCCCTTGATATACACTTGTTTCTCCTCAGAGAGAGGAAGAGTATTTCATTACAACTGGACAGACACCCCTAGTGTTGCACAGGGCAGTGAGTGCACTGTGGTCTCCTCCTTAGCCAGCACTGACCACATGAAGGTGCAGTGTTTGAATAGCCACCTCATCATACTCACTCCAGAAGCACAAGGACATTGATCAGCTCCTGGGGAGAGAATTTGTTCCAATATGCTAAAAGAGTTTCTGAAAGAAAAAGAAAAGCAGTACACTGAGATTTAAAATCTCAAAGAGGGACCTTACAGACCAAAACTGTCAGTGATGGTCCCTTGTGCTTCTGGCTGCCCCCACTGAGCAGGAGTCACCAACCTTCAGAGATCATCTTCACAATGTAGAGGTAGCACATCAGAAGTGTCCGGATCTCAAACTGGTCCAGCCGGCTGCAGTGTGACACACTGCTCCTCATGGAACTTCTGCGGGCCTGTTGGGACACAGATGTGACATGGAGGACCACGGCCCTGGGTCCCTGGGCTGTGCCCAAGCAGAGTGTGGGGTCAGACGCCGGGCAGCGTGGGCACAGCGAACCCGGCACACACCAGATGTGCTGCCATTCCCCCTGCCCCCCAACTTGAGCACCCCACAGCACCATGTTTTGGAGACAGCTCATCCTTTGGGGTTGCTGCCCATCCCGCCTGGAAATCCCGGACACACGACTGAACGCTTCTCTGCCCAGAAAAACAAATGTCTGGGCAGGGAATGAGGCCTTATCTGGCAAAACACACAACAGTCTGATTTCACTTCCCCTGCTCTCTGCAGCATCTAAACTCCCAGACGTTTTTAAAGACAGTTCTTGTAACAAAAGAGTTCTTTGGCTATCACAGTTTAAAGCAAGAATCTAACTTTCTGTTAAAGGCATATACTTCAAAACAAAAAGTCAGTTATTAAAAAAAGGAGGAAATTTCAGCTTAAGACTTTTTTTTCTCCCCCGTGATTTTTGGAAGTATTCTGATTTTCTCCTACTTAGGCAAAATACTACTCCTATTTAGGCAAAATAAATGAAATCCTGTTGGTGAATCAATTTATGTGGGAAAGTCTTGGGCACTGTGTGGTGGGAAACATGACTTTTAAGGTTATACCAATTTTATTTTGCATCCTCTGTGCTTGCCCTAGCCATATCCTCCAACAAATGGATACAATTAAGCCCTAAGCAGGACACTTATCCTAAAACTGTGCGTCACATGTTTGGAGAGTGACCCACAGATCTCATTTGCTGTTTATTCTGGGAAAAGCTGTGGATGTGACTCATAATAAAGCAGAAAGAAACAATCATTTTAGAGTTGGAGATGCGTGCTATAGCCAGAGTTTTGCTATTGACCATGCCAAACTATGAAGTCAGCACACAATTCACTCCAGGGCAACAGGCACAGAGCAACCTGTCTGCCTCTGTAGAGCAGCACTGAAGCTGTGCCCCTCCATGTGGCATTGCTTTTATGTGGTTTTGTGGATATTGCATTCCCTAACAGAAAAGCCTTTTTCAACAATTCTGAAAAGTGTACCTTCAAGGGCACAGAGGAGGATGTCTGGCCGTGGGGGAAAGAGCTGAGCTGCAAGTGATATTGCTTTCTGCAACACCTCAACACCACCAGCAACACTGAAGCACATGCTCAGGGCTTTGCTGAACAGTTTGATAGTCAAGTGTTTGGCTATACTTGGTCTTGTAGCTCTGTGATTTATGAAGGAGAGCTTGCAAGGCCCCACCTCTGCTAAGCATGTCAGGACACAGCCAGGAGCCCAGATAATCTTTGCCTTGCAAGGGCCAAACTTTTTGAAGATGGATCAATGATTCATGCCAACCTAGGCATTTGGAAAGCACCTTGAGCAAAACCAGGGGCTGGATTGCACAAATACCTGATTTCCATGCGTGCAATCTGCCAAGAAGAAAGTACACCCTGTCCAAATAGTGGGGTCAGAGCTTTTTGTGGAGTGACTGCAGTCACCTTCTGCAAGTTTGGGCCTGTGGTTATTGGCCTGTGCCGGTTTTTCATCAAACAGCTCATCTTAAGTCAGTGGTCACTGGCAATCTCACACCACAGTGCTTTGTTTCCCAGACATGCATGGAAACCAGTTCCCGGCACCAGACACTGGACTCTGGCCAGGCTCAGACCCATCCACACACAGGGAGAATGTCTGAGTATGGATAAACACACCATGGGAGCAGAGATTTTCCACACAGATTTTGCCTTTCATCTTTAACAAGTAATTTGTCAACAGTTCTATTTTTGGCTCAGGGATGTTTGAAGAGGGAAAGCATACCAGACCAGTGACTCTGACCTCCTCTGGTAAACATCAATCTGTTTGTTTCCAAACAGAGAGATCTATAAGCTGGCTTTGGAGACCATTAACACAGGGAACTCCTTCTCCCTCCCCCTTATTTAACATATCCCGCAGACTGCTGTAGTGAGCGCTGTTATTTCCAGCTCCTGATACATTACAGTTTCACTCTGATCCGGGGAACTGGTTGCCCCCTCCGAGTTCAGGGATCCTTTTGAGTCCTCTCGCTTTATTGCATGGCCATTTGGAAGGGCTGCTCCACAGGCTGAAAAAAAAAACCCAGACCCCACAATTAAGCCCTTTGCCCCAGCACTTGTCAGTGCAGCACAGACAGAGAGTGGAGGACACAATTCAGACAGCACTGATGGGGCTTGGCAAAGCCCCAGGTCAAAAGCTGCAAAAAGGACAAATCTGGAAAGGACAGTCGGGGTGACACCACATCCATGGAAATGCAGGTAGACTCTCTGAGGGCTTTCAGGAGATGACTGTTTCGGGTTTGGGGTAACAGGGTTTGGGTTTTTCAGGCTGATAACAGTTGTGTTAAAAATAAATGGGAGTGCTAAAATTTAGAAAAATTAAATTTACCTGGATCTTTGTCTGCAATCAGGCTGGATCTATTTGAGGGGGATGCAAAACTGCATATGAATTCATCCCTGGATGCCTGTAAAGCAATATATGGTTTTTGTGACAAATAGAAGGTTACACCTATTCTCTTACAGAAGAGAATAATGCAATACAAAAAGGCAAATTAGAGCAGTTTTTAAAAACAACACAGCAGAAAACAAAAATCTATATCCTTACTTCCATAACAAAGAAACAAAAACTTCAGGAGTAGAAAGAATAGCAGAAGATATTAAAGTCACAGCAGCATTTTCTCCTTTGTTTTTCATCTTTTGAGTTGAAATTTTGAATTGTTTTTCTCAAATGTCTTATTTGTTTTTCTTTTGCCCCAAACAAGGAGGGAAGTCTAGTCTGCAAGGATAAGGCCACCTGGGAACCACACACAACTCTGAGGCAACGCCCCATAACAGTTGCTGGAGTCCAAGGCTGAGTCCTGTGTCAACTTGTTGCACTTGGAGGGATTTACGGCATCTCAGGGCACTACACATACTGTACAGAAACATGTTAAACATGTTAAAAAAGGAAGAGTCCTTGTACCCAGTTCTGCAGACAGAACTAAGTCACAGAAAAGCCAAATTAAAAGAAACAAGCACCTTACGGGCCTGTGGGGAGTGGAAAAAAACCACTTATTTCTAAAGCTGAGCCTGGCTCTAGGCAGTGAAGTTGCACAGGGGGCGTGTGGGGAGAGCAGGACAGACAGAGAGGGCAAAGAGGCATCACTGGGCTTTACTCACGGGACTGGAGGCAGATGCACAGGAATAAAGTGCCTCACGACTGGCCACGCGCTGGAGGTTCTCCAGGAGCACCCCAAAGAGTGGCAGGTACAGCTGGGCAATTTTTGCCTGCTGGTTCTGAAAACAGGGAGAAAAACACAGGTAAAAGCCCAGGTTTCCAATGGACTCAGAAAGGGAAACTCTTGAGCCAAAGCACATGTACACATATACGGGTATTTACACACTGTATATGGTGTCTTGAGGACATGTGTTGGTTTGGCTTCTCATCTCCAGTTCTAGAGCTGCCAGGGAGGTTTTATCCTTCTAGCAACAAGCTTGGGGCACTCGGGGATTTTGGAGGTTAAATAACATTTCCAGTCATACAGGATGTGTGACAAACTAAATCCCGGATTTCCTAACTCTTTAACTGCTACTTATGACTTACATGGCTTGATTTTTAAGTACAACACCTAGGAGTAATGGAATAGAAACATTTGCCCCATGCCTGGTGCTGGCTATTGCTTCCAGTAGGGAATTCTCCACAGCAAATGCTTCTAGTGACAACAGTTTGTAGGAACAGATTAATTTGGATTAAGCGATACATATCAAAAATGGTTTGGTTGACATTTTCTAAATGGAGGGCTCTTTCACATCCAATTATTTTTTGTTAAACATTTATTATTCTGGATTTGACAGAAAAGTTACAAAATAAAAAAAAAGGAAAGAAATTTAAGGCTTGCAAATTGAATGGAACATTTTGAATGATAAAAGAATCCAGTTTTTTCTCGTGATTCGGTATAACGAAAGATAAAAGAAATCTTGAAAACACTCATGGGATGAGAAAACCTCTTGGCCATTGATAGAGATAGAGTCTCCTTGGCTGGAGCGAGACTGTGCCAATAGACCCTGCCACACTCAGCCTGTGATGTAATTTTTTGCTTTGGTGCCTCTGGACACCAGCTGAGCATCCTGCCCTGGCTCCAGACAGTTTCCTGGTCACATAGCCTGGAGCACAATACATGTACAAATACCCCATGAGACAACTGTGACACAGGTGGAGTTTCTGGGAAGTCAGGGAGAGCGCTGCACACTGAGAGGGTAAACAGCTCCTGAGTTAGTGTGAGGGGTTCCAGGCACCCAGAAGTGCAGGAACAGTCTGCCTCTGACCCAGCCTTGGCAGGGAGGTGGCAAATCTCTCCTGAGATATCAAGTCTTGCCAGCTGCCATGGGCTGCAGTTTCGTTTCCAGGCTGTGTAACCACCACGGATCCTCACTGCGGAGAAAACCAAGCCCACCTCCCACTCAGCCCTTCAAACAGGTAGAGAAGGGAGGGAAGAGGAGCTGGCTCTGGGCCCATTCGGGCCACTCCTCCCACCCTTCATGCCAGGAAGTTATCCATGTCCCCAGTAAAACTCAGCAATGCAGCACCCTAGGAGCAATTTGAGGACCTAAACACTAAACAGGGGCATGTTATCAGGCTAGAGCAAGGACAGGTAGTGTCTGCACAGGTAGATGGGCACTTTTGAGGGCCTTTGTGTCAGCAGGGAGCAGCACCAAGATAAAACAAGCCCATCTCCAGGCTCTGAGCATTACCACACTCTGAGCCTCTGCCTGAAGAACACTGACAGCTACCCAGCGGAAATCCAGCGTCTCATGAGAACTGAGATCCTCTCCTCTGAGTCACTAATTAGGAAAACATGCAGCTGACTAGTAACAGAGATCAGTTCTGTTTCCTGATTATAGCATATTAACACAGGATATGAATTTAAGCCCAAAACCAGAACATCATTGATGTTGCCTAATTTTGTTGAACAACCTCTTCGCTAATGACACTTTCAAGTTCCTTAATGGCTTAGGGCTTTATTACCTAAATACTCAGGATGAATAAGGGGGCTGCAGTTATCTGACTGCATTATTTTCATTTCTAGATGGTTTCTCAGAGCTATTACTGTTCTACCATAACTATCAGTTATTTACAGCAATTTCCTAAAAAGTAATGAGTGCACCATGCAATATCTAAAAGTCTGATGTGTGCGGTTTTTTTCATAAAGTTCAACAACATTATGTTAAAAAGACAACAAAACAGGCCTGACCTTGTGCTGGTATCTGTTGTCAAAGGCATGCTTGATCAAGAGATTTTTTAAGACTGAGATGGCTGTATATCTGATATCATAGTTGTCCTGCAAGGCAACAGAGGCTTCTCTGAGAAGCATCCCCACCAGGAAATGGTGCCTGCAATACTCGTCAGTTAAACTGTACTCGAGATTTACATCTGAAAGAAACAGCAAGGCAACGGTTAAGGGAAATGTTTTGAGAAAAAGGTCACTTAAACTACTATAGTCCTCCAGAAGGGTTCATCACTCTCTCCTGCAGTGCACTGATCTTTCATAATGCCTGAACTGAATATACAGTTTTCTCCACCATTGAGCTAAGTCATAGCAAATAATTTGGCATCTTCCAGTTCAGGATGTTTATTAATTGCAGCCCTCTCTGTTTCAGAAGCACCTGAAACAGATGTGATGCTTTGCAAAGCTTACCTCTCCAGTGAGTAATTTGTAAAGGCAGAGATGGATGAAATGGGGAAAGACAGGACAACTTAGTGCCTGGGGGCTGCTTTACTCCTGACTGGCAGTTATCCTGTAAATCCCCAAACTACCCACATTGCAGGAGTGCCAACCTCCACCAAGCATCTGTGAGTGTGGGAATGGGCAGTGGAGATGGTGGGTTTAGGACATCCAGCCCTGGAGTGCTGCTCTGTAGCTCATTCCACATCCACCATGACATCTGCATTCCTTCTCTCCATGTTAGAGAGCAGAGCAAAGGCAAATACTCCTGCTGGGATAGGGATGCAAACGAGGAGCAGGTGCCAAGTGCTCAGTACTGCATCCTCCATCAGTCTGCACAGCTGGACAGCTGCATGGGCTGGGGAGCTGGGGTAGAGCTCCAGGCAGCTGCTTGTCAGAAACTGTGAGATTCCCTCAGCTTCCCACCAGCAGATATTGAACACAGCTCCTTAGAACATGTGCTGACTCCCAGGAGAAAGGCAGCTCAAGATCTGATTACCCTGGTTAACTTAACTTGTACCCTGCATCTCGCGTAGAGTCAGGTTATATTCTGTAATCAAAGGAGTGGGTGCTACAAGGATAAGGCATCACTTCCATGGATGTGCCTGGACAGTGCAGCAGAGAACCAACAGTCAGAGATTTCAGTGCAGGGTGTGTGTGCACTTGGGCTGCTATGAATGACCTCGTCCTGACACCATTATCTCTGTCAGACAACCCATACACCGAATTAGAGCTGTGCTCTGCTCAGACCTTTTTTTTGGAAACACGTGTGAAAGTTTTTCTGTGGTAAGGCAGGGTGCATACACATAGCTTTGAAAATTCCAGCCAAAGGGTTACAACAGCTCCGCGGCTGCAAAAAATATTTTTGGGTTCACTGATTCATAAGTAGCATTTACTCAATTGTGAAACTGTGATTCAGAGGAAAGAGAAAGCAATCTGGAACATTATCTAGCTTTCATTGTTAGTCATGTTAGCAAATGCTTAATTGTCACACAATATGGTTATTTCATTAGTTGAATGCAAGCTAATTGATTCGAAGGTGTATATTTAATTTGACATTAGAGGATTTGGTCATTCCAGTTGGACCTACCTACTGAAGTGAACCGTTCCACAGCAAATGAAAAAAAGTCTAATTCATGTGTAAAAAGAAAAGGGACAAATAAAAAGACGGCAAAAATAAATGGGAACAAGTAATGCTCTAAATCTTGGAGAAACAGGACTGTATGTCATGTTTAAATATTATTTGTAAGGCTATTGCTTAATTCCCAGCTTCTATCAATCCCTTGGGTTTTTTCCTATCACAGGATTGCAAAACCAATTGCAAGCTGCTGGTTGTGAGGCCAAGTTTGGGGCTTGCTTTGGCTGATGTCTCCAGGTACAGCAGAAGGGACACACACCACCAATGCAGAATTAGCTGAGATGTTTCAGAGAAACTGCTCCAACATGCAACTCTTCAACTCAATGGGATGTGGTTGCTGGAATGTGCTCTGTCATCATGCCTGTCTGCAGTGACTGAAGCTGCAGAAACCCTCTTTATCCACCTCCCTGGGGGCTATTCCTTCTTTTCCCAGAAACAGAGCAGTAAGGGTTTGGGCCCCTTACTGGGGCCCCTTTGGACCTCTCTCTTCCTCCAAACAGGTTGATAAAGAGGTGAGGCATGCCAGCAGGGTATCTCCTTGGTGATGTGCACTTTGTACCTCTCCATCTCTGAGCCTGCAGTCCCCTGTAACCACAGGTCTGTCCATAAAACCAGACAAGCCTGCAATGGAGATGCATCACTATATCCTTCTACCATGGCAGGCAGAGCTCAGGCACCACTGCAAAGGCACTTCAGCTACCTGTGGGAGGGCTGCTGTACTGGCAAGAGCTGTGTGTAAATCTCAGTTGGTAGATCTCAGTCACAATAAACACAGGAGGACAGATGAGCTGCCCTTACAGCTTCTCAGTTTAACCATCTCAAATGCAAAGGTGAATGTTAACCAAGAAAGAGCATCCCTATGTTATCATGCCACTAAAAAGCATCAGGGAGGCACTATGGATGTGTTTTTCTCAGCCATTTCCAGCAAAACTTTTTGTTAAATGATGCCAGGCAAGTAGTCAAATTGGTGTAAGACATTAGCAGCTGGTTCAGAAAGCTCTGAGAGGTCACACACACACACACACACACACACACACACACATATATATATAAATCAAAATAAGGGATACTTCACAGTTACTGTTGCTTCTGCCATCTGCATGTGTGTGGAACCACTTTAGGACTTGTACAGCTACACCCTGAGGCACAACCAAACATCCCCTTTCCTCCATCAGAATAAATCATACAATCATAAAACCACTGGGCTGTCACATGGGGGAATCCCAAACCTCACTCTCCTCTCCTGTACTTATATTGGCCAAGCTATTAGCATCCAAACCTGGCAGTGTTTACTGTATTTATCTAGCACAGATGAGAAAGTGGGACCCAGGGAGAATGAGGGTATCTCCATAGCACTCTTGGGAGGCCACTGATGTCCACACTGCCATCGGTGGCACAGCTCCAGCCACCCACTCTTGCTCAGTGCCTCAGCTCAGCCCCTTGTAAACCCCATCTGAGCTGCTGAGCAGCTTCAGGACCAAAGGGGACATGGTGTGACAGCAAAAGCAGTGTGGATATGTGGTGGTGCACAGCACTTATGCCCTTGGAATGCACTAAGGACTGGCATGGGCTCAAGCTCTCTGCTGGCTGCCTTCAGCCCAGGTTTGAGTACAAGCTCAAACACGCTGTGCCCTGCTGTGCTCTTGTTCAAAATGAAAGGAGAAGGTAACCTAGGTCACCTTCTGGTGGCCACAAGGGGAGCTGGCACTGCAGCAGTGAGTTCAGTCTGTTCTCCTATATTTCCATTCCCTACAGTACCCATTGATGAGACATCCACTTCTCAGGGGATGCTGACACTCATGAGAACAAAGGATTACACTTGCACAGCTTCTGTATTTACTGAAACACGGGCAGTTTCTTTCGGATATTGTTAGTCCCACGCAAACTTAAATATAGGAAACACTGAAAAGAATGACTGCATACCATTGTGGAGCAAAATTATGTAAACCTGAAAGAAAAGCATCTTGTCCTGAGGTTAATGTAAATCAGGCTAACGAGGACATACATTTCCTTGACACCAAACCAAAGTCCATGTAGTAACAAGCCATCAAGACTAATAAATTATAGCTCTTTAGCCAGTCTCTTGAGAAAGGACATACCTTGAACTCTTTGCAGCTTGGGTTTGGAAAAGGTCATTGGCAAGTTCAGAGGAATGTAGTGCTCGTGATTGCAAATGGTTTGAAGAAATTCAAACTTGTATTCAACCAGCAGCTGGGATAAAAAAAAGACAAACACAAACTATGTTTTCAGTTTGACCCATGTGCTTCCAGTTTGATGTGCTTGTTGCACAAGAATTGGGGAATCTAAAGAGCATGTGGTAAAACTCACTAATAAATGGCAAATTTCTGTGTTGTTCCCACCAAGTGTCAGTGCATGCAGCTGTCACTTGAGACTTCTTTTCCTTTTTCATCCAGACTATTAACCAATCTCTCCTTTACTTCTGACTCTTTACATTACTTGGAAACTTAACTGGATACAGGCTCTTGGTCCAGACAAAGAGGTCTCTGCCTCCAAAAGACTCTGCAGGAACAGAGTCTAAAAGGCCTCCAAGAGTTGTATAAAATAATTACTACAGAGCTTTGACTAATGTAGATAAGTACAACTGCAAGCCACCTTTCAAGAAACCTACTGCTTACCTTAGGGTCTTTTGGGCTGAATCCAGAAACGTAATCATTTATCAAGTTAAAAACAAATCCTCTGTCCATAAAGGTCAGACAACGCTGGAGAAAAAATAGCAAGATGTGAGCAATGATTAAAAATTAAAGTAATCATGCTAAATCTTCTCCATATTACTGTCTGCCAGCAGCCCGATTTGATTCTCCAGATGCTGCCGACTTTCCAAAACATACTTGATCCTGTTTCTCTGAAACTATTTGGATGATCTCGCATAAGTCTCCCGTGGACAATAGAAATATTTAAAATGAGATTATACATATTTCAGGTTCCAAACAGCTGCTAGGCATGACTGAAAACCCGAGGTAACATGTAGAGTTAGTGCTCCTCGGAAAGAGAAAGTTACTTTCCTAGGAAAGCTTGTCTCCTCCAGAGTTTTGACAACTGAAAAAAAACCAAGTACAAGATAAAGTAAAAGCATATTTGTTTGCTTGCTCCTTATTTCTCTTTATCTGTCTTTTTGTTTTTCTGGTAGAAACCTTGGGAGAAGGTAAGAAGCTGCTGACCTTCAGGAAGTTAGCCAAGCTAAAGTTGACGTTCCTGGACTCCTCGGGGATCTCGTTATAGCGAATGGTCACGTGAGGAATGATGGCAAGCAGCAGCGAATGCAGGGCGTGCTGGTAGGACTCGGGGAACCGCTGGCCTCTGGGCAGCTGAAACCAAAAGCACACCCAAACTCAGTGCTGCAAGCCAGCCCGAGTCCAGACACAAGTTCTTTAGCATTTGTTTTAGTTGTTTGCTAACAAAACACTGGCCAAAGACAGCACTGGCTGCAACTGGAGTAGGTAGTAACAGAAAAGGAGGGTGCACAAGCTGTAAGGAGGTCTGGAATTTTTAAATTACAATTGAGAGTGAAAAGGGGAAAAAGGGAAAAGTAAAGCAAAAGGAAAAAGGCTAGATGTTCAGCTTGGCATGGTTGGGTTTTTTTTTAAATAAAGAGTTACAAAGCTTTTCAGAAAAACTTTTGGAGGAGAGTCAGATAGCTTGTGACAGCATTGACCAAATTTATTTTTACCTTGATTTTGTTCTCTTCCAGTAAGTACATTGCCATGGACTTTGCCAGTGCTTCAAAGAAAAACCACGAGTACTAGAATGAACAAAGAATACTATTACTTTTCTCAGCAGGACTGACATTCCCTGACTCTGTGGAGAAGCACCTATTTGTGAGGGAGAGTTCACACTCTCAAATGGCATTTTTTTAGCACAGTTGTGCTTGGCGTGGGTGCCTTTGCTACCCAGAGATGTCCTGCCAGTCTTAGGCTGGGAACAGATCCATCCCCTCTGCATCCCAGTGCATCCTGCCAAGAGCCAGCAGAGCTTGGGGTGTAAGCCCTGCAAAGGCCCAGAGGCAGAAACTCAGTCTGCCTCCTGTGAGTCACCCCTCATGTATGGCTTGAGGAAAATAGGTAAAACTGACAAGATAAACAACCCTTTGCTGTGTCCTGCCATGAGCCTAAACACAGCCAGGTTCTCTGCAAGAATTCATCTCTGTTGTAAGGGGAGAACCTCAAGGATGTGGATGTGAGAAGCTGCCCCAGTAGCTTTGTCCCGGCAGTGGGTTTAGATGAGTGTAAGTGTTGGGCTTTATACCAGACACCCTTTTCCTCCCCTCCATCCTTGACAGCCAAGTACAGCCAATACTTCACCTTGAGTAGCTTATTGATGGCTAGAAAATCTGCTGATTGCTTCAAGATTGTGGCCATGGAAAGGACCAGGATTTCATGGGTCATCTTCGCCTGTTTGACACTTGGCTTCTCAGCTCGAAAGACATACTGAGGCAAGAACAACAGTGTCAGTGGTGTGCCTGCTCCCAGCAGGGAGTTTGGAGAAGCAGTGTGTCGTGACTGACCTTTATGAAGGAGCGCAAGTAGTGGTCTAGACCTTCTTCATGGCACTTGGACACAATGTGCAGAAGAACCCTGAGGAGAAACATGGTTTGTGTTCAGCACGCAATGCGAGGGCAAGTTCCTTCAGCTCACAGAAGTAGAAACCATGTGTGTCCTATCCTGCTCAACCTCAAAACCTGCTGGCACAGCCTGATTTGCAGAGAGCCAGCACCCCTCACAGCTCCTGTGGCTGCACCATCCTTGCACAAAGCACTCAGACACGAGGTGGCCAAAGCCTCTTCTTCACTTTTGTGCTGGGCCAGGTATCACCAGCTCACTTCAACACTCAAGACTCCTTGCACGATGAGACGAGATAAAACAGTCTCATCGTTTTTATAATCTGATACCTTCCTGCATCCCCTGAATTTATTAATTCTGGAAGCCTCCTTTTTTGTTGAACTTGCATCATATGGTTCTTGTTACATGCACTGGACTATTTTGGGTTGTCACCTTGTAGTTCAGGAGGGTCAAGCAGACCCTGGAGAATATGCAAGCCCTCTGGAAGCACTCCCAGGAGTGAAGGCAGTAAGAGCCCAGTTTCCCCAGCCAGCACTGAGGATTTACAATTCAGTCCCACCAGAGGGAACAATAAACTGTTGCATGTTTTCACAAACCCCACAGGCCAAACCACAAGGAGCAGTTTACAAGCCATTTATCAGATAAACTGGGTTTTAAATTCCACTATGAAAGTCTGATGAAAAAACAGTTGCCATTAAACAGAAAGCTACTGACAAACTGGAGAGCATCAGGTCAAGCTTTGAAGAAATCTCTGGAAATTAAGGTGGGAGTTGGTCACCTGATCCCCTGTCCTTGCCCCCGGTGATTTAAACAGAGTGGAATTACAGTATTCCACACAGGAGAAGTCCTCACAACCCAAAACATATGGCACAAAGCTGTGACTGCAATAGGCACTGCATCCCTGGGGAAGCAGGGCTCAAGTCCCACATCCCTGGGGGAGCAGGGCTCAGCCTCCAACCTCCAGTTCCATGCTAGCAGGGTGCTTCTGGTACATGGATGCACGGTATGTACTAGAACCAGAGGAGGATCTCCATGGAGTGGCATCCAGCATCCCCTTTTGCCCTGGCAGCACTTCACTGAGGAATAACCTGAGGAGGAAGATGGATGTTTCAGTGCATCCCTCAGTTTCAGACAGTTATGGCCAGTGCTAAGCAGGGAAGGTGCTTTTGCCCCTTGAGCTGCCTTCAGTCCCTTGCTTGCCTGCAGCTGGGGGCTCCATGGGCCCAGGCTGGTGCCGCCAGAACAGCGCTGGGGGACCCGAGCAGGCACAGCTGGAGCAGCTGCTCCTGCTGCTGCAGCACAACACACCCAGCTCTGGGTAACTTGTAGCAATCCTGACAGAGGGGACTGGTGTGCTGGGATGAGACCTGGGCATGGCTCCCCACATCTGCTGCCTGCAGCTGGGATGTGCCTGGATACTTTGGTGCCTATAGACACCCCAATAACTCAGCTTCCAGAGCCATCTCTGCCAGCAAACCCTTTTGAAAAGCAAACCAGGAGTATCTTTAAAGTACCGCATTTTTCCCCATGCATCTCCCAGACCAGGGCCCCATGAAGCCCTACAACACCCAGATGTGCCAGGGGAAGAGAGCAGCAGGGGACAGCCAGTGCTGTCACTTAGCACCCTGTACTGGGAAACCAGACCCTGCTTTGCACTGTCATTTGTGGCTTTGCATTTGTAACCAAAGATGGGATGGTTTGCCCAACACTCACATGGTGCAGTTGACAGCTACTTCATCCTCCTGGGTCACGTTTGTGAGGACTCTAAATAGTTGCATAAGAATTACAGGTAGAAACTGAATCATTACTTGGATCTCCATGGCGTGCAAACACTAAAACAAATGTTCAAAACACAGACACTTTTAGTTCAACATTTTGCAGATGTTAAACATTTACAGTCCACAGACATTCTGTGGCAATAGGACAGGTGTTAGCAAATGCTTCAGGGTGTGGCCTTCAGGGTGTGGAGGATGGGGGAACTTGGACCCATAGCAGCACTAACTGCCTCCTTCCAGCTCACAGATTCCAGCTGCACACCTTTGAGGAGCAGCATGAATCCTTGTCTCCGATGTGCCCTGATAGCTATGACTTAATTAGAGCTCACATGCTATGATTTGACTGAAAACCCCCAAAATTTAAGGCTGAAGTTTAGCTCCCAAGTCTTGTCATTACTTTGCGCCAGTTTTTTGAAATGCCATTTTCACAAGTGCCTTTGGAGCATGAGAACCTGCTGCCTAATGAATTGCACTAAGACTTTTCACCAGAAACCATAGCTTGCTACCAGAAATGGGATTTAAGGGACTTGGTGAAGGTCAAGATAACCTGGTACAAATGCTCTCTACCCATCTCATAAAACTCTTGTGTCTGAACCTCATGATACGAATCTAGGAAAGACAGTGCATTTAATTTTCAGTTTTCAAACCTGCAAATCTAATGAAGTGTTTTTAAATCTCCATCTAGTTATTGAAATAACTGAAATTATTGAGGTCTTGGTGATTAAGAATCCCTCACTTGTAGTTAGCACAGACATGTCTCCCTGTCTTTAGGTTGCAGCGAGGGCGCTGGGGCTTGGCAGGGCTGGGACCTGATGAAATGCTCACAACAAATTTAGTGTGATTTTAGTGCTTGGTTTCAAAACCTGCCACTATTTCTATTTCTTAAAATATTTGTACATTATCTGACACACATTCAGTAACTTTGTGGTGATACATCCCCGCCGCTGAAAGTGGAGCTGTTGCTACAGCAGCACTCTCAAACCCAGGCAGTGATGGAAGGAAATAAGGATAGTAAATAGCCAGTATATAATATTCCTGGCAGAAGCCTTTGGTGGACCTGCTCCAAGGTCCTTACTCATGCTGCAGAAATTGCCAAAAAGCTGGGTCTAGGTCACAGGTCACCTCTGGTCAGATTTAACTGGCTGGTAATCCCACATATCTTTTTCAGCCTTAAAAAAGAATCCTGTTTTGAATGGGCTTCCAGAAAACAAGGAATTGTGCTACAGTTTAAAGGTTGGAATCAGTCCTAGGGCAGCAGGGGAAGAATGTGAGTCCACCAGGAGGAAGGTTTTGCCATGAGAATGGCAGAGTCATGCTTGTTTTATCTGCTGTGGAAGGGAGGGGAGCAGCACACAGACAATTGTGTCAGTGAGTGAGGGTAAAGATACTGCACAATGCACAGGGCCCCAGTGCTGCAGTGAGGGCCTGTTCCTACAGGACAGGGGTCTGGGTATTTGCTGATGGTCTGTAAAAACACAAACAAAGCCCACCAACAGACACTGTTCACCTTTAGGCATTTAACGAGTTCTCCTGGGACCTCCTTAGCTCCCGCCTGAACCAGCTGGCAGTACTGGAAGAATTTGTGCAAGTGTATGTCCTGGAAGAGACAAATGAGTTCAATTCAGTAGCCTCAACATTTGTCAACTACTACTCTGCAGCTTACATTCAAAAATCTGCTGTTTTACCTAGAGCAGTGGGCCATGCCCCCACCAGTGGCTCTCTTGATCCCCAGCTGCCATCTCCTAGGACTGCAGTACTGCTCCTTGTCTTTTCCAACATACCCATCCACTGCCCATCCCTGGGCTCCCAACCATACTCAAGATTAAGCACAAAATTTCCAGCAGTGTTAAAATTCTCCTGTGTTGCACTACCCTGAGTCCCAATCCCCATCCAACACTGGCCTGGAAAAACAGAAGCCTTCCCCTCACAACTGCGACTCTTAGAGACTGCCTGACCTTCTGCATCACTGACATCCTACCGTCCATCCGAGGCAGGCTCTCCTTACCATTATTCTCCCTCCTCTTCCAAGGATAAATTTAATTACTGGGTTATTTAACCCTGAAAAGCATCTGGGAATATAATGTGGTGGGAAGTGGAACTACTGTGCTGCTTTCAGTGTTGTACGGAATCAGTAAGGCATTAAACCAGATTCAGATGCTGAAAGCGAATTTCTGTGAATGTACAGGCAGCTGATGACATTCAGCACAGGACAAGTCCTGCCAAGGGCATTTTCCCATGAGCAGTGCTGACAGGAGGTGCCCCAGATCATGTGCTGGGGATCTTTGCTGCACATCATGTGAAGCTTGAGGATGTCCACCACTACCATAAGGTGGCAGAATGCACAAGCACTTGATAAAACAGCCTGAACTAGTTTCAAAGGAAAATCAGGACTCTTGTTTTCTTGTGTCTACCTCTCATATCCACCAGTTCTTCTCTCTTTTGTGTCATTGAAGCAGCTCATTTGCTCAGGTGTTTCCTTTGTCCTGCCAGTTACAGTGCAATTGACTAAGAAAACATCAGCTTCTCCCCTGGGCTCATGCACTCACACAATCATTTTATCACATCCAGACAAGGAGCAGATCCCTGCAAGTAATCTCAGCTCTGCTGCTACAGAAGTATCTCAGTGCTGCTCTGCAAACCAGGTACCTCTTTCCCACACCAGCTACGGTTTAGCAGCAGTAGAGACACAGCAATTGCTTCCTCTGCATTTGCATTGCAAGTCTTCAAGAGTGAGGTGCTTGACTTACCTGGGTGTAAATTGTTGAGTCCAAATGGATTCTGATTTTAAACAGTGGCTTTGCTCCATCCACCCATTTTGCATCCACGCTGGGCTGCTGTGAACAGACAACATTCAAGTGCTTGGTTTCAGACTGGTGAGAAGGTGGCTCTGTACAGACACCCAGAGCCCACGTGCTCACTCTCCTGCACTTGCCACCTGCAACAGCCTAGTCCAGCCTGCCACCGAAATATTCTCTACAACCTGTATAACCAGGGAAAGTGGAATTAAAGGTGTCCTGTTTCCCATCCCTAAGAACTTTAAGCTTTGGGGTTGCCCTGCAGTACAGACCTTTCCAGCTGAGCAGAGCATCAACAGGAGCCCAGAACTTACAGTGGCAACAGAAGCTCAACTTTCCTCTTCCTTTTACATTTAGGCCCATTTTAAATGGCTTTCCTACCTTTCGTGACTCTGTGTCTCCAAGACCCAGGTAGCCGGGTGGAAGGTTGGATGAAACCGGCAGCTGCCGCTCCAGGGTGACGATCCGCCCATCCTTCAGCAACGGGACCCAGGCGTATCCCACTGTGGAGGCAACCAGTGGGGCAGAGTTAGCAGACACACAGTGATACATGTTCAGCTCAAACAGAGCTGTCTCTCACCCTGGGAAGTCTGAACTTGCAGTTGTGCAAGTGGTTTCAGAGAGGTTGGGATCAACCACGTCAGTGTTGTCAAAGCACCTTTTACCCGGTGACTTGGTGAATGAAATTCAGACACAGCACAACCAAGACCAGGAGTGGGTTTGAGGGGCAGAAACAGTGCATGAGCCATGGCTGTGCACCATGATGAGGGTCCTTTGAGGACTGGATGAATGGAGAGGCATCCCGACCAGTGGGACTTGGGTGTGCACATGTCTAGTGTGGGCAGGATCAGCCCCTGAGGCCTTGACTGAGTGTCAGGTTTTTGTTGGTGTCTTGCCTGAGAACAGCCTATTTGTGCAAGTCAGGAACATGCAGAAAGATCTGTCAGATTGCAGCAAAAATCTGAGCTTTAGTATACACCAAAAACATTGAGTGTATTCCAGTTTAGACCTACAATTTTGCACTAGGTTGCTTTTAGAAAAGAAAATTCAGATAGACTAGTATTTTAATCAAATACTTTTTCAAGACCCTACATTCATTTTATCTTGGCCTTTTCCACTCCAACAAAAATAATTTAAGCATTGAACATACCTTGAGTTTCAACGGTGTCCTGTTTTTTCGATGTTGCCTTTGTATTAATTTCACAGCTGACATGATAGAAGGTGAAAAGCAAATGATGCTTTTGATGGAGGTGAATTGGAAGCTCAATTTTAATCTAAAATGATATCATGATAGATCAGGCTGTATTTTTGTGGAGTAATATTTTAGTTCTATTTTATTTCACAAACGCTATGTTGTATGCAGTTACACAAGATATATTCTTACCCATTTTAAGTAACTCCTGGCTAACATTTTCATCATATTTGCAACATTACTTATTAATGGGGGTGTGTGATTGGAGGCACAAAGCGTGACAGTACAGACAGCAGAAAACAAACTGACATTAAAAATTGACAAAGGCTCTGGCTTTGCTGAGCCCTTCTGCTGAGGCAAAGGGCTGGTGATTATCTTTACCCATATTTCACCCAGCCCTGCAAAGAGAGGTATCCCTGAAAAGCCCCTTGGCATTGTAGCATCCAGGAAAATCTGCTATTTCCCACATTTTGTTTTTACCTCATCATAGAACTCTGGACTCTGGTTGTGATGCAGCACAGCAGCATACGCGTTTGTGGTCAGGAGAGGGCCTCCAGGTTTGCCATATATACACTGGAAACACAAATGAAGAGCTGAATTCAGGGTTGCTACCATCCTAAATTAGCCAGTCAAATTAAAACAGCAATGGAAACTTGGTGTTTTCCTATTGCCTGCTCAGACTGGCTGGCACAGCAGTGAGCAAATGGCAGCCCCATTAACAGGTACCCACCTTTAGTGGCCTGGCATCAGCTTCATCTGAATCCCTGAACTCAACACAGACAGCAATATTCCTTGCCTGAAATGGGGGAGAACAGGAGGATGAGCCATTGCTACAGGCCAGCAGCATCACCCCAGCCCTCGCTCCAGGTCACTCACCTTCGCAAACACCTTCTGGTTCTCATACTTCAAATGCAAGGGGTAGACATAGAGGTGGTTTTTGTAGACAGTGAAGGGGTAACAGTATTTTGCAACTTCTGGGACAAGCTCCTCCACTTCCACCGCAACGTCCTCACAGCTCTTCTCAAAAGGCTTTATAGGAATGTAAGAAGCTGTGACACAATCTGGAAGAAAATAAGAACAGAAAAAATTAAGTCCACTAGAAAAGCCTTTTGGACAGGAGATTAGCCTACAAGAGCTGCCAAAAGTCCATGGAGTGACAATGAACACATCACAAGTCCTTTCTTTGCCTCAGTTCCTTTAAATGCAAAGTAAAGAATCACACTGACCACGTTTGTGAAGCCCTCCAGTGTTATGGATCAAAAACGTCATATGAGATTGATGTAATAACACCAGCAAAAGCAGGCAGGTGGTTTCCTTTAGATTTAGGATGTGATGGCCAAACTGGAAAGCAGATGAACCCCTCAGGTAAACCTCTGCACTTGGCTCACATCCCTCCAGAGAATCCATCAGAAAGACTTATAAGGCAGTGGTTATGCTGAATTACTCATTTCTCATTGCACCCCCAAGATACTCTTGTTAATGAAACAGAAAAATTCCACATAGAAGCATCAACTCCTGAGGCTCGAGTCATCAGCATTTATTTTAAGATCCAAGATCCTTACTTGTGAAGTCTAGCGGGACATCTTTGATGATGATATTTAACTGGGCTGGAATGACTTGTAGTTTTGTCTTCTCTGGTCTGCATTAGAGAAAGGAACAAGAGTGTGAATCTTGAAAGCTCAGGTGCTGAACACATCAGCAGCACTTCTTGCTACCTTCTGAGTGTTTTAGAAATTGTCATCTCGTGCTTACACTTAACTGTTTCAAAATGTATGTTAAAATGCCTGCCCAGCCCCTACACCAGTCTCTCACACTTACTTCTTATACTCTGCTAAAAGCTTCAGCATATCTTCGTTTGAGAGTTTGCTGCTGTCTTGCTTGTAGAGGGGTGAGAATTTTCCTTCAGCATCAAGAGTGCCCTGGGAGTCTTTGAAAACTGGTCTGCAAAAAAAAAAAAAAAAAGAGGTAAGTTTCCTAAATGTTGATAAATACACAGACACTGAGGTCTTTGACATCTCTGAAAGGCAGTTTATAGGGTGAGAGGTTCACTGCCCTGCAACTGCCCTGCACACCACCAGACCTGACTGCTCTCCCATCCTCACATGGTGCTTAGACCCCACACAGCCTTCAATGCAGCGTGTCACACTGAATCACATGGGACATCACCCATTTCCCTTCTCTCCAGCCAGGTCAGGAGGACACATCCAGCCCATTTCCAAGCCTGGTCCACAATCATGAACACCCTTCCATCCCCTCCCAGGGGATGCATTCCAGAGATGCAGAGCAACACAGTTCCCTGCACCAGGCCACTCAGCTCTTTGCTGTCCAAAGGCAGCTCTTTACCCAGCAGGAATAAATCTGAAGCCAAAGTCAATGCCCATACAGAGCCCATCATTAAGCTGAGGTACCACTTGAAAGAGAGCTGAGTGCTGGCTCCCAGGATTCAGATGTATCCCAGAAATACAATCTCGAAGGTGAGCAGCTAGTGTCACAGGAAAATCCAGCTCAAGAGTACACACTGCAAGCAATATACCATCGAATTCCATCCCACTGTGACAGTTTTCTGTGTTCCCATGTCATTACCATCCCTTTTGTCAGCACCAAAATGCAATTTAGCACTAGGAGGCAGCGGATGATCTTGCCTTCAGGCCTTCCTCTCATTGAGATTTGAGAGTTAGCAGTGACATCCTTTATCAGTCCCAGTAAAGAACAGCAAGGGAATGCGATTCCTACCTCTAGCCATTCTCAAGAACATTAATTAAAACAGTTTAAGATGGAAAACAAGCCCCAGCTGACTGCCACCTCTAGGCTGGGAGATCCTCTACTCTCATCCTGTCCCTGGCAATGGATGGTGGCAGGAGGGAGTTTCTGCACTGATTTCCGTGGTAGCATGGTACGGTGTAATTTGTTCCCAGGAATGCTCTTCCCTGACAGCAGTAGCTACAGGTCATTAGGAAGGTTACTGCCTTCCCAGCACTGTTTACTTTTTAATACTTTGTTTCTAATTCTAGAAAGAGCATTTCAGGCCAATCCCAATTCTGTTTTGGGAGTCAGAGCCAAACTCTGCCCCCGGCTGCAGCTTCACTGACTTCAGTCACTTGGCCCTTTGCCCACTCGGCCGACTGGTGCCTTGGATAACTCACAGCAGCAGCAGCTCCTGCCATGGGCAAAGCCCAGTCTGAGGATACTCACCTGGCAGCCCAACCGAAGGGCATCCGGTACTGCCCCAGACGGCTGCACACCTGCTTGGCCACCTTATGGACTTTCTGGGCAGTCTGCAAAACACCAGAGAGGCGGGTTAGTGTGTGCCAGGACTTCCTTGCTGCCCTGGGAAAGGAGTGAGGAGTGCTGCACTCTCCAGGAAAAAGCATCTCTCCACGGGGCACAGCTCCTCAGGCACACAGCACAACAGTTGCTGCAGCAGCTGACAGACACCCCTGTTTGCCACTTCACTCCATCCACAGTTATTACTTTGAAAAGCAATAGCAAACATTGAGGGCACAGTCATATTAAACCTATTATATTAGTTTATTTTCCAAAATTAACTGCAAATGGCTCATCTCATACAGACTTAGAAAGTGTGCCAAGGGAATGCCATCATCACTGGGTGTTCTATAATTGACTTTTCAGGAACTAATTTTGAGTGGCTGCAACAAGGCAGCATGAGCTCCACTTGACATGCAGAAACTGATAGTGGTTGCAGCAGGGTCTCTCCCTTGCATATTAGGAAAAATTTCTTCACTGAAAGCATTATCAAGCACTATAACAGGCTGCCCAGAGAAGTGGTGGAGTCACCATCCCTGGAGGTATTTAAAAGACATGCTGAAGTGGTGTTTAGGGACATGGTTTAGTGTTGGGCTTGGCAGTGCCGGTTTAATGGCTGGACTCGATCTTTCCCGACCTAAAGGATTCTTATGTAGACACTTCGTTCTGGACATGAAGTGTGCCACTTTTTGCTGCCAGTCCAGGCTTTGCCTTGGCGAAGTGCAATGGGGAAAGGTCCCCATGCCCCAAGTGCTTGGATCTTTCGAAAAATCCTCTGCCCTTTCCAAGGGAAGGAATCGAATCTCCCAGGACAGCCCAGCTGAACTGAAGCCAGCCTGGGAACAGTGCAAACAGAACAAACAAAGGTTGTATTTATCAGAAAGAAACTAAATAGAAGCAGGAACAACCCGTGTTTCAGACCACACTACTCCCTGCAGCAGAAGAGAGCACCACTAAGGAGATACTCTCATGGCCCCACCCAATACCTTTCCAGGGTCCGAATTCTTCATGTAGGGCTCTACACAGTGTGCAATGCTGCCCTGCAGCACCTTCTCCACACGGGCCACCAGGAAGATCTCTGCATGTGGATCAGTCACGGAGAAAACCCCCTGCAACAGACAGGCAGCAGCTGTCAGACAGCAGGACACCTGACATGCACTGCAGGGTTTGCCCCCAGTCATCAAACTGTCCCTTCCCACAACCCACACTCACCCTGCCCTGGTTGCTGCTGTGGATAGGCCAAAGGGACTATCATGACCAGGCTTGAGCATGGTCAAGTGTTGAAAAACTCTGTCTGGTGCTCTGCCTGTCACTGCCAGCGAGCCCGAAGTGGCAAACTCAACCCTGACCAAAACCCCACAGCTCAAGAGAAAAGTTGACTTGTGGTTCCCCACGCAGTGGGTAACACCACGCTGCCAGGTTGCTGAACAGCCACAGCCTCAACAGAGGCACAGAATGAGGAGAAGGTCAGATATTCACCCGTTTTATGTAGTGCAGGCAGGACTCGGGGACCCCGTGCACGAGGTTCTCGCCTGGCGAGCGTCCCTTGGCTCCCTCCGCTCCGGACACGGAGCTCTCCAGCAGCATCTCACGGACAGACGGGGGGTTCAGGTCCACGTGGAAGTCAGCTGAAATCTTGCAATTATTTTTCAGGTCGAATAACGCCAAGCTTAGGAAAAAGGGCTCAACCTGGAAATTTGATGGAATGCACGCGTCAAAAAAAAAAAATGCACAGCACAGGTTCAAGGGTATCAGCATTGCCTTCCCTGCTAAGGAAACTGGGAACCTTCTGTATGTGTTTGTGCCTTTAGCTTTGTATGCCAGCATTCTACAGAATTCTTACAGATAATCCATGGTTTTTGCTTTATAAATATATAAATCTGTTTTTTCCCTGCACCTTCTTGCATTTTGATCTGGTCAATTAGAAAAAAGCTACTTTAAAGCCATCAATGAAATAAAAAGAATGAAATCCATATGTTTTTTACATAAGTGGTAAACTACAAAGTCAGAAAGAAAAGATGAACTCAGTTCATCAGAGCTGTTTATCCTTTGCAATGAGAAATAGATCAGCTTAAGAGTGTTTATGATCACATGCTAAAGACCACTACTGATTTCCCAAAGTCCATCAGCTCTGGACGGCCCAACTGTGACACTCAAAACGTTCCTCAGATGCTCTCCCAGGAGGAAAGTTAGTTCTCCCAGCCAGGGCAGCTCAAATACAAGGCTAACACTGCTGAGGAACTGCATGTGCAAAATCTGCCAACCTCTTTTGTAGCTACTGACCTTGACAACACAAGGCAAGTGGCAATAATGCATGTATTTTTAATTCAAAAATTGCAGTAGGCGTGCATCCATGTGAAGATAAAAACTAAGGCCTGAAGATAAGACTGTAGAGTGCCTGAGATATTCCAACATGACTCAAGGCATTACATCAATGCTGCAAATGTGCTGATTAGGTCTCACTCTGGACCTGATTAAGGATGAATAATAAGAACCTTTGCTATTAGCGATGCGTCCGTCTCCTGGGAGTTACTGAGGAGAACGAGCCTGGTGTCGTGTATGGAGCCTGCTGTCCTGTATTGGAGCTGGGAGCTGCCAATATGAAACCATCACAGAGAAGCCTTTGTGGTTCTAACAGGCATCAGGCAGGGCAGCATCAGTAGAGATGGGGCAGTGCCAGGGCTGCTGCCTCCCCTGTGATGCTACCTGCTGCTCTACCTGCAGAAAGGGGTGATCCAGAGCAAGAGCAGGACAGGACAACGGGGATTATTTTGGGAGGAAAGACTTGAGGAGACTGGTCTGCTCAGCCCAGCAGAACAAAGGTTGAGGTGAGATGTAACAGCTGTCTACAGATATCAGAGGCTCAGAAAATACAATAGATTTTTAGGCTAAGGCACAACTTTGGTACGATAACAAATGCATATAATAAAGTGGTTGTGAATATGGTTAGGCTGGGAGTCAGAAGAAGGTTCCAGAACAAGGAAATCCCTTGCCATTAGGGGAAATGAAATAAAAACCAGCCATGAGTGGTTTGGAGATGGAGCTTAATCATTTACCAACAGGACTTTCACGGGGACCCAGAATTTGGCAGACACAGGCTCCCCATTCCTTCTGCCTCTGAACTGCTGGTTTCCCAGCAGTCCCAGTTACTGCAAGTTGAGGCATGTCAGGACAGACCCTGTCCCCAAACACATTTTTGGAACACCAAAATACCAAGGCAGACAAATCCTGTAATGACTCTGGGCCAGCAGTCACCACCTGCCAGATCCCAACAGAGTTCATGGCAAAATGGGATGTAACCACCCAGATTAATTTGCCAAGGGCTTTTCTTGCTGGTGAGGAGAAAGAAGACAAAGCAGGACACACTGGAGCTCCCCTTACGTTGGTGGGTCCTCCTTCTGCCCTGTCACTGAGATGAGCAAGGAGGTTGAGGGAGAAGTCCTGGCAGCACACCACAAAGCGCCGGCTGCACTTTTCCTCAAATGGCTTCACGTCTGGCTCAATCCCTGAGAAGTCTAGTCTCTAGATAGCAAACAAACAAATCTGGTCTCATTAAAAAAGAAAATAAACCCCTGAATAATCTTAAGGGATAACATTATGGCCAATACTATCTCAAAATGGTACAAAAGGTATAGGACACATTCACAAATGAGTGCAATTTGGTGATGTTACACAAATACAAGACATGAATTCATGGGGATGTATCAATTTTTAGCAACTTGTTTTGTAGAGCACAGCAAACTAAACCTCAGTATGATTTCAGTTCCTTCCTGCTTTGCTGTAACTCTGGGGATCTTCCCAAACACCATTTAGAGCTTGGCGAAGAAAGCGGAACATAAGGCAATAAAAAAATGTCTTCCACCATGAAGATATGGCTAGTTTAGGAGATGGTCCCTGTGCCTGAAACAAACCTTTGCCATACCCACTGTGCTGGCACTGGGGACACAGAGACCCCAAACACCCCTAAATACCAGCAGGTCTCTCAGTGACAGTCTGGCACAGTCCTGTTCGCTTTTCCCCCTCAAACCCTGCAGAAACCTGCATGCCAAACACAAGGTGCTGATATCTTAATTCAATCAACTGATTTCAGAAAAACAGGCTCCAATTGTTAATCCAGTCTTGAGGAACTCTTTCCATTGTTTACCTTATTTCCATTCCACGAGGAAAGTACGTTGCAGGTGTAAGTTCCTGCTCCCAGTTTCCTCAGCACCAGGCATACAAGTGTGCACATACACACCAGCATTGACTAGGGCAATGATTTTGCATGCCTGGTGTGATAGCAGATCTGACTGACCCACATCAGAATGAAGAGCTCTTTGTATAAAAAGAGGGCAATGAATTCAGCCTAACCATTTGGTTAGGTAAAAAAAGTTATCTTACATGCTCTGCACTAAATAATATTTCCATTTTTATTATCTGACTAAACTAAAGCTTCTCTTAAAAAAAAAAGCAAAAAGCCCCCTGGATGCTTATCTTGTTTCTGTTAAAGACCTTAAAGAAGTGCCAAGAGAAAAACTCATTTTGCACAACTAAACCTTTTAAAGGCTAATTACATTTCCTTGTTAAACCAGAATGTTCCATTTCACAGGTGTGAACAAGCCAAAGTATGCCAGAAGGGGAACCAGAAACTGTGAAATAACCTGGAACAATTCTCTAAAACTGTGTTTACAATTGCAGCTCATTTCACTGAAATCCCACACCTGGACCTTGGCAGAGAACTCAGCAAAGTTCAAAGCCAAGAAGAACACAGGCCAATAGACAGCGACCCTCTCCTCCAGTGAATCAGACCAGTACAGGGTGTTTTTTCTGTTTGTATGTTCCTGCATTTGAAAACTGCCTGAAGACTGAGGCTCTCCCTGTAAACCCCTATCATGGCCTTTACCACCACTGCTCCCTACTCCAGATGTGCTGAGCCCTATGCAGCACTGCAGGTATCCTTGCAGTAACACTTCTACTGCTTCTTCTGCAACCATGAGAACCTCCCAGAGGCACAGATGATGGGTCTGAGATCCAGCAACATCAAGATCCATCACACAAAAGCCAGCAAAGCTGGAGGGAGGCCCTGTGTGGGGCTGCTGCAAGTCTTCCCTGTATTTGAGCTGTCACCTGAGTACTGACATCTCATTCTGCTCTCACTGGCAGGGTATGGGCTGCACTTCTGTTCTCCAGTCCACTGAAAAACATCCTCCCCTGCAGGCAAATACTGTGGCCACGCAAGGGAACAAGGGAGGCACGACACAGAGAACAAAACCTCACACTGGCAAATATAGGGATGTTTACCTGGACTTCTGGGTCAAAAGAAAAGATGTTTTGTCTTCCATCATTTCTGCTGAGTTTGTTCAGCTGATCTGTTTCTCTTCCATACTAGGACAAAGGAAGGCATTGACATTACTGCCTGGCCACACAGAGGCAAACATTTGTTATTGGGAAAGAAAGGAATCAAAACAAAATAATTATTTTTCAGGTTCCCTTTGTGATATGTGAGATGATGTAAAGCATCTTGGCTGCAGCCACCAACACAGTGCAATGACAGTACAGTGACGTGGCTGTGCCAAATGAGAAGGCAGGCAGAAGCAGGCAACTAAACCACACTCTGGATCATAAACAGGAGGCAGTTGCTGCCTAACTCCCCCCCTGCTCCCACAGCCAGGATGGTCACCCTCCATGAGCCCAAATGAGCAGTGCTGATCACTTCATTTGCCCTAAATCTGGTTCTTCCTCAAGGGAAGAACCACAACCCACCACACCTGGAGGTGATGAACATGAGGCCTCAAACCATCCATGAGACAGGCAGGTGGGATAACAGACCCCACCAGCACTTGGTGCCTGCCCAGCTCCCCCAGAGCTGAGGATACAGAAAGCAGAAAACCCCTTTCAAAGACAAGGTGGACAGAATTAGTTATGGGTGGGGAGAGTGACCTCTGCAAACACGGTACCTTCATCAGCTCTGGATGCATGCTTCTCTCCAGGCTCTCCAGGATGTTCTCTGATTTACCCTGCGTGCTTGATTCATCATCTGCAAGGACACGAGAAACAGATGTTCAAAACAACTGCAGCAGCACCGCTCTGCCAGAAAGCATCCTGCAGTATTTGCTAACAATAGCACAAAAACAGTTTACGGAGATTTTTCCATTCCTTGGGAGTAAGATTTTTCCATACATTACTAGTATCAAAGTGTACTATTACAGTCTGCTAGGTCTTTCCAAAGCAAAACTTCAGCACAGAGCCAATTTTCCAGGAGCCTTGAAACTTTGCCATGGATTTCCCTTCCAGAAGAAGGGTCACATTTCCCTCCACTTTTATTCCTCAGACTATTGTCTGTGTTGTAATAAGCCCCTTTGCATGATATTATGTGTCAGCCACAATTCTTGCTATTTATACAGCACACACTTCTCCAGGCACACTGCTTGCATCCTGCTGGAGAAGGGAGAAGGTAGGCATTTATTTACAAACTGACCTTGCACAGATTCCACAGTATCTTTCTTCTCTTGCACCAAACTCTCAGTATTGCTCTGAATGATCTTTCTCAGGGTCACCAGCCACTCTTCCATCTCCTGCTCAGTTTCAGCTGCAAGGTAGTGGCTGTATTTGTCTATTGTCTTCAGTTCAAATGCATAACGGCGCATCTTGGGACACTGAGCAAACAGAGAGACTTGTATTACATTTTCCTCAACAACTCAGCACAGTACTTGCCCCATAGCTCCTCTTTGGGAAAGCATCCTGAGCTGAAATACCACAAAATCCAATGCAGCACCCCCCCTGACACAGTAATCCTGCAGCAATCACCAAGGGCTTCCCAGCTGTGACCAAGCAGTGCACAGGTTCATGGCTGTCAGCTACTCTGAGAGTGAAAGCCAGATTGAATCACAGACACTGCACCAGGAGCAGCAGCAAGCTCCTTCTGATGTCCTCAGACCTTTAGCATTTAGCCAGAGAAGCCACTAACTGCATTTGTCTGACACAATAAGTAATGCTGCGCTCCAGGACACTTAGAGGCATCTATCTTAAAAGCAAGCGGTCCAATGCAACATTTCGGAGCTGTGCTGGCCTTTAAACAGCATTTTCGAACCAGAAGCCAAAGCAAATCTGATGCAACTTGGGAATTACATCCCGTACATCACTGAGGCGTGTGCATTACTGCTTTTACTGTGTTCAGAAAGATAAATGGGAACTCACAGCTCTGACTCATCCATGCTAAAGCAAACCACTGGGGTGATTTAAGCTGCCCTGCACCAGCTCCACCACACTCAGTGCTTGAAGCTTCTGCAGAGACAGCAAGGGCAGAAGGTACAGCAGGAACCCACTGCTGCCCCTCACCCTCACACAACTAAGCAAACCCAGGTTTTAGATTTGTACAAATCCCTGCTCCTAAAACCTTACAAGCCTTGAGCAGGTTCTAAGTCCCACAGAACTGCATGTTTGCATGGACTTATCAGGATGTGACTTAAGAAACAAGAAGCTGGTGCAAACAGAGGAGGAAGGTGCCCAAGACAAAGTCACACCAATTACTAACTGGCTTCAACCTTCAAGGTCTTGAAAGGCACCTGACCTACAATAACAGGTAAAAGAGATGGACAAAACAGGGAGGCAACAGATGAGGTAATGATGAAATGCTTGCATTTTACTCTTCAGCAGCTCTTCCTTGTCAAAAGTATGGCACCTTTGTGAAATGCCTTGTCTGCCTGTTGATCAGTTTAGCTGACCAGCTCTGGATTAGTTTGCAAATCCACGCCTTCAGACCTTGAGAGAGCACATGAATCTCAGAGCCAGCAACACATGTGCAACCACACAGAAAGCACACCTACCTGAACAACGTCATTGCAAGCGTCCAAGAAAATGCAGCCTTTGGATTCCTTTGAAATTTTCTCATCTTTATAGGAATTCAGAATATAGGAGCCATCTGTGAGTTGTGACAAGTAAAAATACCTCCTCTTGAATACCTGCAAAAGTACAAAGTCTTGCTGAGGCAAGTATTCACTCTATTGTAGATCACAAACCATGGCCCTGGTTTCCGTATCTGTCCTCCCTGCTACTGAGAAAATACTGTAACAAGAAACACTGCTGACTCTATAGTGTTGCAGATTCATCTATTTCACTATGATTTGCTTTTATAAAGAGAGATTTCCATCATCTTCTTTAATTTTAATGTCCTTGTTGTTATTACAAGTTTGCCCAACTAAAGCAAACCCCCAGGGCTTCCAGCTCGTCTCTCAGCTGGCTCCAGTCTCATTTATCTTTACAAAGTAATGCTACACAGTAAATTCAGATCACCACATGGCTTGAAGATTCATTCCACCTCAGAGCAGGTATTTCCAGAGCCTTTTTAATATAGGCCTCAGCTAGAATTACAAAGGAATTGTCTGTAAGACTTTGGAACAGACATGTGGAAATTCCTAGCACTCGAATGCAAGCCAAGGGATGCTGCAATCCAATAAACTGCTTGGTTTTTTGTGACTTTGGGTTTGTTTTTCTTATACAAATCTATTTTCAAGAACTGTTTTTGGCTTAGTGTTCAATTCCCACACCAAAAAGCAATAACTTTGGGAGAAGTGTTCCTTTGTTTGAACTCCTGATTTTTACAAAGAAAAAGAAGCTCTCCAGTATCTCAGAACATCTTCCTTCACGCTTGTCAGCCAAAAGACACTGGACTATAACTCAAGAGCACATTTTGGCAGCAACTGGGGTAGCACCATATGCTGTCAGGTCTGTAAGGACCAGGGTGCATTTCACAGTTGCTGGGTATCTGTGTTAGGAGAATCACAAAGGAAGCTGGGGCAAGCAGCACTGCAAGTATTTCTACTGTTCTGTGTATCTGGAAGACCTACAAATAAACACAGCATTTTTCATCCCACATGGGAGATTACAAGTAATTTCCTGCTCCCATCATTATGGACACTAGCACGTGTTCAGTAAACCCACTCAAGTGCACAGAACTGGGAGGAAGCATCGTGCTCTGAACCATAACCTAACCCTTCTGAGAAGTAACCTCTGGCATCCTTTGGACGACTAATTAGCTGTAGAGATGCTCCAAGGTTGTTGAGCTTTAAGTTTTATAAGATCTAACTAAACCTTCAGTTCAACAGACCATAAAAATACATGGAAAGCTAAGGATGCAAAGCATTAAGCCAGCTTAAACACTGATTTAGCACTTCACTGAATCAGTCTCAGGAATTTTGGCAGTGGATGCTACAGAAACCCATGACAGATCTCTCTCTAGATATTACAGGGTTGATATCCCTCGTGGGCATGGGATTTCAAGCTAAACCATTTGCATCTGATGATTTCTGTTCAAAAGTAAATGCAGAATCAAACAGCAAACACTATTCCTATGATCTTCCCCCCTTGTAAGCACTGCTGTCAGAAATCATTGTCAGAAGACAATGATTATTTGAAATTAATATTATAAACCTAGGAGCAGAGAGAACATCCCCTCTGATCAGGCTACAGGTGCTGCTGTTGAGCACTGTGAGTGCAGAGGGATGTCAAGAACTGGGCAAGTCCATTTGGGCAGAGAAGGACAGAAGTGCAATCTGGACACTGTGGTTGTAGTGCAGCACAACACAGGCTGCAAACCAGACAGGGAGAGCTGGGCAAAACCAGGGCACTTCTCTGTAAAGGAAAGGTTGCTCTGAAATAAAGGTTGGCAGCTGTCGCCTAATGACAGTTTGCTCATGGGCTGGCTCTCCACAAAACACTCTGCTCATGCTTAGCAACAGTGTGAGGTACCAGCAGCTCAGCACAGCACAGCAATGAAAGAACCAGCACTCACAATTAACACAGCACAGCAGCCTCTCCAAGTGGTGATAAGGCCAAAGGTGTTCAAAGTCCTCAGCTTTCATATATGTGCCTTGGGAGGTGTTTTGTAAGACACAGAAGCGACCAGGACCAGCTCAGAGAATGAGTACTGATTTTCAGTGCTGTGATATCAGAGTTTCACTGGAGGCTCTGGATCATATTAATGGAACTGAAGCCAGTGTAGTTCAAATGACTTCTCAGAAAGGTGGGTCTGAGGTGCTGGGTGCTGAGACCAATTACCACAAGAGGCTCAGACCAGAACAGACCCAACTGACTGCTTTGAGCATGCATCATACCTCCTCCAGAAGTTACAGGCAAAAAGAATTGCTTCAACCTTGCTTGGAAAAGCAGAGGATCAGAAAATCCTATTCTGTCTATCGCCTTCAAGCCCATTTCAAAACTCAAATTAAAATTAGCCCTATGAACAGTCCTGTTCTGCTTCTCCTGAAAGCATAACTCATTGAATTGAGACTTGGAACAGCCAGGATATTTGAGATTTTTTTAATATACCTTTGCAAAGCAGCCTCACTGCAGCCATCCTTCAGCTGCACCATTGAGCATAACTCCCTAACACTCTCTCTATGCTGTAACAAGGCAGCTGCATGGTGGGACAGCACATGGGCTCATTGCCACAGCAAAAACCTACAGTGGAACTATTAAAAATCTCTGCACAATCTAAGCAATGTCACGCCGGATTACGCAGAGTAGAGAACAGGAGACAAGGCAGCTGTTGCTTCTAGGTCAGCAATGCTCTGTCTCTGCAGTGATATCACCCCTGCTTTTAAAGCAAAGATCTGTCATTTCAGTTTAAAGCTGGCCTCCCTGCATATTTCCTACCAGCAAGGAAACCATCAATTCAGAAAGCTGCCTTTTCAGAGCAGCTGTTTCAGTTATTCAAGTTGCCTTCCTCTCCTGGGCCTCAGCTGCTCACTCAGAAAACAATCCTGCTTTACCAGAACACACTTCACCTTTTTGCTCAGCTTGCCCATCATGATCTGAAGTGCATCAGTCTTACATTCTGGACAGGGAAGGGTCAAAGACTGTTGCCAGACTGGGTTTTCCAGTCCACCATGGGATACTCTACAAGAGGTACGGATGCACATCCAAAACCAAACCCACTCACTGAGCTCCTGTGAGCTTCAGAGATGTGGTCTGAATTTCACCTCATGCCTTGTTCACAAGTAACTGAATCAAACTCACCTTCATGGTAACAGTGATGGTGCTATTTACATTTGCTTTGTGCAGCCAGCCCTGCTTTATCACACCGCCCTTCTGAGAGCACAGGGATGAGGAATCCTGAAAGACAGGAAAATATTAGAAAAACAGGAGGTCAGGTGAACTCTGTCTCACAGAAAATTCCCCCTGGGCACAGGGATTTGTCCACCCTGAAAAGCAACACCATTTCAACTACAGCAATACAGTGAAATGAAGAATGTATGTGTAACAGGTACAGCTACATAGACAGTGTTATCACAAAAAAAATTCAGGGATATCTCTTTCCAATAAAGAGGCAAAACAGGTTAGTTTGGGTCACCTTTAAAAAAGAAAGATTACATTTATGCTGATAGGCACAGCAATTTTGCAATAAGGAAATGCATGTTGGTTCTTATGCAGTATTTCAAAAACCTAGGGAAGAAGGACATTTTCAGAAAGGCCTGTTTAGGAAGTTGCAAAATGCAGAACTCAGGACTTATTTTGTCATTTTTGTTTGCCATTCCTCCATTTTAAATTTAGGCAAAAATCATCAAACCCCAATAACCGAAATGAACTGGCTGGTTTCACATTTATCAAAACAAAAAGTTTCAAGTGACCCAACCAGGTTGCTCGTGGCACATCCAGATGGAGTTTCCATCTGCTCCTGTCCCTTGGTCCAAGAAAGGGAGAACGGCTCTCCATGTGTACCTAACTGTGACCTCCACTGGGGAGGGAAATAAGAGCACAGAGTGATGAAAAAAACTTGCCCTGGGATTTCCACTGAATCAGCAGCAGAGGCAGCAGCCCTGGCCTGTCTGAGGATGAGCCATGAAGGGACTGGTTTATATCGCCTGCTGCACCCCAAGGGGAAGGTTTTCACTCTTTTCACATCGAACTTCCAAAGTAAATTCTCTGATACTTTATTTCCCTGGGTAAAACAACCCATGCTTTCTCCTTTATAATGCTTCACCTTTTTTCACCAAGAGATTTCTTTTGTTTAAATTTCCATTACACAATTCTAATGCAAATGCTCTGTTAGGAAACTGTAACAGAATCCTTTAGATATGACCATGCCAAAAGATATAAACATCCAAACATCTGCCAAAGCACTTGGAATACTCTTCTACAACAAACCTCAGTAACTTCTCTTGTTTGAGTATTTGGGACACTGGCCAGAAGAAAAAAGGTCTCCAAATTTTGATAGCATATTCTTGTCCTTTTGCTTTCTCAGAAGCATGCTGATAACATAGTGCACAGCAATGTCTCCAGCCCAGATTAGATATTATTAAAGAGGGAACACCTCAAGTTAATGATGTAAAGCAAACCAACAACACAGCCAAAAAAAGATTAAGGCCAAACTTGAGAAAACATTTCCATTTATAAAGAAGCCATCCTAGTCCAGACCTGAGGTGTGCTGAGACATACACAGTGATTGTGAGAAATGTGCATGAAACAGCTCCTCCAAATCTTCAGCTCTGTAACAAAGAAATGTCCTTTTTCCTCTGTAAGAATCTCAGCAGCAGCATCTTCATGCCATGTGAACTTTAAACATCTGGGCTAAACCCTTCCCTCTGTAAACAAAAACTTCTTAATGTCACAATTATGGATTAAGCTCCACATGGTACGTGAGACAGAAAAATGTCTGTCTATGTCCCTCATTTCTGTAGCAAACATGACACTGCACCATCCAAAATAACCAGCAGGTCTGAGATGTCCCAATTGTCAGAGCCCTCAGATCATTCCCATGGAGGAGCTCCAGGGCTGCAAATCGTCCCTGCAACCAACTGAGCACAAACATGTCAACTTCTAGAGGAAGAAAATGCCTGTACAGAGGACTGACACATGTGAAAATGTTGGGGAGAAGTGACTGATTAAGAATGGCAATGTCATGTGGAAAAGCCCAAAACTTTTCAGAAGAGGACCCCTCTGAATGAGGGTCCTCTTCTGATGAAGAGGATGACACACTGCAGTGCTTGGCTTCCTTTTTTTCTCTTCTACTGATGCTCTGTTTCAAGTGAAAAAGCATGAGAAATATGGCTAATCCTCCAGATAATTTAGGAGACCCTTGGCTTCAAGAAGTTATATTGTCATACTTTGAAATAAACTATTGTCTCACTTTTGATCCCATCTTCACAGCACAAAGCATCTCACCAGAAAACCATTCCTAGGAACTGAAACCTGCCTTTGCCTTGTGAAATCTTTTTAACAGATCTTAGGGTGGTATATGTAAAAAAAATCCCAAACTTCTCCATACCTCATCCTTTTCGAAGTCTTCATCAATTTCAAAGACGTGGTTTGGAATCTTGTCTGGCCTGAAGGATTTGCTGAAATCACAACACATTTTCATGTTTAATGACTGGAACACAAGGGTCCTCTGAACCAGCAGCTGATGCTGGATCCAGAAGCAACAGACACACTGCAGACTATAGAGCACAGAAGACAGATTTCAAGAGAACTACAGCCCCTTACAGCTGGGGAAAGCTAACATCTGAGTGCATTTCATGGAAATTAAGCACAAGCAGTCTGTAATTAGCTTTCTCTTGTTAGTTGTCTGATCCTGCAAACGTTTTGCTGACTTGCATTTATGCAACAAAGAGATACAGCAGGCCCAGTTTATCTTCCATCTTGCTAAAAAAGAAGCAAGATCAGACTGCAGATTATTCACAAATCTTAACACGATTTGATTGACTGTGTTACCCCCATTGCTGCTTCACATCCCCGTGAGACCACCAGAACAGACCCACTTCAGCCAATTAGGAAGAAAAAGCATTTAACAAGCTGCCAGCATAGGAGCAGCCTGGACAGGGGTCCAGACATGCCCCAAGTATGGGCAGTGAGAGCAGGGCAGGCGCCACCACGGAGAAAATAAGAATCCAGCAGAAATTGAAGATGTATGTGCCTGTCTGAGAAACCCAATTAGCTCTGGAGCTGGAATCACTGGCACAGCCCAGCATTTCCAAGCACACAGCTTCCCAGCACTGCCAGCATTAGCAGCAATACCACATCACTGGACTGAAGTTGTCCAGCAACTTCTCTGTACTGAGAGTACAAGGAAAATCTGCTCAGCATGGGAACACCGTGTGTAGCTCACAGGGAACATTAGCCCAGCGGGACAATGAGGCTCCTCATTCGGTCTGAGCAGACGCTGCCAACACTATTTACCCTGCCATGAATCTGGACTGCAGTCCACCCTCATCCCAAGTGGAGGGGGTGTTTATACACTGGTGGATGGGATGTGAAGCAATGACCCACACTGACAATACTGTGGGCATCTCCCTGACAGAGCTGAGTGACAATGGCACGATAACACAAACCACCTCTGGCTCTCTAACCTTCAGAGTGACATACCTCTGGAGCAGAGGCTGCTTGTGGGACAGGCATCAGGAAAAGGGCAGACTGCTTCTGCTAAACCCTATCAAACCCCAGCCCTATGACCACACATTAGTATTCCAAGGGAGCACGACACTTACCATGGCAACATCCGAAAGTCTCCTGAGTATTCCTCATACTTGTAGTTTACCACGTGCCAGTCAGAGCTGTAGGTTTTAATGCACTGAAAAGAAAACAATACAGCTCTTTGAAAGCTACACTAGGCAAAACAAAACCAGGCACAAGTCAGAAGGGCTACACACTGGGTGAGGGAAGCACAAGTGGAAAGGGTCTGAACAAGACTGCTTCACTTGTTTTATGTTGCAACACAGAATTTCATAAGGAACCTTTACAGCACAAAGACAAAAATCACACAGCATCTGGCCTGCCACACAGCTACAGATTTTGTATTTACGTCGCTCCAAGGCTCTAAAAAAGGAGTAGCGATTTGGGAAGAGACTTTTTTCCAGAAAGCACCAATTTTCTGCCCTCGGAAATGTAGGCATCACTTCACATTTAGTTCCACTGCACTTGGAAGGAGCAGTCCTAGAGAGCAGCACTTTACAGAACAAACCTGCAGCACTCTGGATGCTCCAGGGAGGTTGTGTATACCCCCTTGCCCAGCTGCACTCCTGCACCTTGCAGCTCAGGCAGGTGGTGCAAAGCCACACACCTTGTCTGTGAACAAAACCCACTGGAAAGATGCACTGCACAAGAGATGCACATGAGAACCCTCCCATGCAGCCAGCCTGCCAGCAATCAGTGCTTCCCACAAAGGAAAAACCAAGTGATCTGCAACCCTGCAGATCAGGAGCTACAGTTGAGCATCCTGCCCAAGGGACAAAGTGCTGAAGGCAGGTGTCACGTGGACTTTGCCCCTACCTCTTTGACAAAGAGACTCTGAGCTTTTTTTAGAGCATCTTCTGGCACTGTCGACTGGACAGTCCTTCTCTGTCGGCCGATGACTGAGATCTGCACAAAAAAGGGAAAGACGTTGTCAGTGCAAACTGCTTCTTCAGGGCTTGACACTTGCTTTAAATGAATGTGGTGGGCCTAAATCACCAGTGGGTCATTTCGGTTTTATGTGTCACTACTGCAGCCAAAATTAACATGTGGTTAATGGTGGAAGTTTTCCAAGGTACACAGGACCGGAGACAAGTGAACCTCAAACACGGGGAACAGCCAGTGCAAACTCACAGATACATCTTCGATCGGGAATATCAGCAGGTCCCGGAGGGGATCGCTGTAGATCTGAACTCTGCGTTGAAGGATCACGTTCTCATAGTCCAAGGGTTCCACCACTTTGGTTTTTTCCTGCAGGAAAAATAGAAGATGAAAAAAAATTACGTATATATAATATCCAAAATAACCAGTAACAAACATCTTGTGCTTAATTAGCCTGATGATTTCAGATTGTGTGACCGCTGGACTGTCTGTTACCTCAGCACTCTGACACTCCTGTGCTGCAGGTAACCACCTGCGAGAGTGTTTTGCAGGAGGGAAATGATGGGTTAAGTTATTTGTGTCTGGTAATAAGCTATGGGAAGAAACAAAGCACTGTGCTGCTCTCCTCTCAGCACAGTCTCTAATTTCTTAATGGAGCAAGAAATCCTCCTGGACAGTCCACAGCTTTAATAGCTACGAGATCCAGCATCTTTATGTTTGAGTAGCTCATCTGTGCAGCTCAGAAGAAATATGGGCTCCTATGCTGGCTCTGCTCAGCTCAGAGCTGGTTGTGCTTGAGGAGGGGATGAGAGTTGTGCTCTCTCTGGAAATGTGCCGCAGGCGGGATGAGAGCAGGCCTGCTGCTACGACTGCCAGAGCAGGAATCTCACCCCATGGAAGGAAGAACAGCATCCCTCTGGAAAGACAGGAAAGCCCTCTCCATAAATCACACCTCAGACACAGCCAAAGGCTGGAAAAATCTGGAGCCTAGTTTTGTTCTCACTCACATTTCTGGGAAGCAAAAGGAACTTCTCCAAAATCTCAGGAGTCGAAAGTAAATCTACTAGGAGAGCTCCATTACATTCATTACTACACTCATTTTGTATGTGTTACAAGTCCAAAAAATGAAACTTAAAAAAATAAGAAAAACACAACTTCTGAAGTAGGCAAGTGCCATCTCAGCTGCCCTGACTGACTTCAGATTTCATGAGCAAGAGTCAGGCCCTCAGCATTGCACTGTGAAAAATCAAACATCACACCAAAAGCCAAACCATGACTCTGTACAGGAATGGTCACAAGAAAACAGGAAGCAAATTCTGACACATCAGCTCTGCCTTGTTTTGAATCTTGACCAAAATCCTGATGCCTGACCCTGCCACAGACAGTGTTTATGAACCCCTCCCAGCAGCGCGTGATGCCACGTGCCTCTGGAGATGACATCCTTGCAGAATGGCATGTGTGGACTCTCCACCCTCGTAGGAGGAACACTGGATGCTTCCCTATGGGCAGCAAACTTTACCTGCCAGTTGAATGGCTTTGCTGGGATGAACTGTTCACATAGACCAGAGCAAAAGACAAGACCAATACAAGGTCTCTTGCTGATTCAGCACAACCTGCAGCCTAAGAAAATGAGCCTAAAATGAGGACAAAAGGCTCAGCATCATCTAACACCACTGAGTAAACAGCCACACCACCAAGAGTACAAACAACTCAATATTTTCTGTGACATGAGATAAGCCAAGAAATCAAGGTTGCTCTTCCAAAACCATTTCTAGCCAGAGGTTTCTGTCCTGTGCCTTTGGCTCCTCAGGCTCTGGGATGCAGTAATGAATGTCTTCAAGGTCTTTGCAGCAAATGTGATCCAGGGTTTTGCTTTAATGACAACTGAGCATCTCCTGTGTTGAAGCAAAGTTGGTGCTGGGACTTTGGGGAGGCAGCTGTCACATGAGAGGGTAATGGCCCCAGGCAGGAGCTATTTAGGGACAGTCATATTTTAAGCTTGTTTTAATCTTTTTCTGAAATGTTGCAGAAAATCTTTGTACAATGATATCTTCTCATATACCAGCACCTTTAAACAACAACAACAACAAAAAGAACCCAAACAAACAAAAAAAACCAAAGAATTGTAGAAAAAAAAATTCTTTCCATTTTTGCCATATCTGGTAAGTACTACGAAGAGAATAAAAATCCAGGATCTCCACCAAACCTGAACAGTCCTTTAGGCTGGAGCAGCAAAGGCCACCTGTAGCTTCTCTCACCCAAAGGACCAGCCCCACTGAGCAGAGGCTATTCCTCTGTCCCAGGTGCATGACTGGTGCTTTTAATAATTCCAAAAAGCAAAATCAAAATGAAAGCTTTTCCCCACAGCACTTCAGAAATGCAAGGCAGGTACCTTTCAAGCTGTGTTTCCCAGCACTGCATCCCAGCAGCAGAGTGACATCCAAGCATCTCTCTGACAGGGGACAGCACAGAGCCTATGTACAATTAAGGCCAGTTTTACTCATGTAAAGGATGCCTGGGTCCTGTGTGAACCTCCAGGCAGAGCAATTTCTGCACAGCCATTCACTGAGCACCTGCTCTGTCCTGCTGCTGGCTGTCACAGAATCATTAAGGTTGGGAAAGACCTCTAAGGTCACCAAGTCCAACCACTAACCCAGTCCTACCAGGTCCACCACTAAATCATGTCCCCAAGTGCCACATCTACACATGTTTTTAACACTTCCAGATATGGTGGTTCCACCACTTCCCTGGGAAGCCTGTTCCAATGCTTGACCGCCCTTTCAATGTAGAAATTTTTCCTAATATCAGATCTAAACATCCCCTGGTACACCTTCAGTCTGTTTCCTCTTGTCCTATTGTTTGTTACCTGGGAGAAGAGACCAACCCTCACCTTCCACAAAGAAGCTTCTACTCTTGGCTGGGGAAACTCCTGCCTCAGACAGTTTTGCATCCATAATTTCTTTTTTCCATGCTACAGAAATCCAGCACAGATTAGCTTAGATACCTGAAACAAAGTTCCCTTTAGTTGCTCTCTGAAAATTTTGCTTCACTGCTGGCACAGTCCTGAAAAGAACCTCACACGCCTCAGATTACCAGTGAGAAAGACAAAGGTCCGTCGGCAGAGAGCCCATGCTCAGTGCCAGAGCATCCAGGGACTGCTGCCTGCTCCCTCAGCTGTGGGGGATTTGGGAACAGGGTGGCAAATGCTGCTGGCCACACTACACATAGAGCACTTCTTCCTCCTGCATCCAAGACCTGAGCTGCACGGGAATTTAATAGGAAAATAAAAAACCCATCTGAAAAACAGGACTCTGAAAAACCCAACAGGTAGACAGAGAAAAGGAACTCATTTACTCTCAGTTAGTCTCATGTTCATTAAATGCTTAATTGAATTTGGTTAATCATCTGAAACACTGGTCTTAATGCAGGACAGCACAATGTACTTCTGAAAGTTTGCCAAGCTTTGCAAATTGATGTGAAATAACAGGACATCTATTTGAAAGTCTGGGGTCAGGTGTCCCCAAGGCTCATCTTCCCCACAAGACCAGGCAGGACCCCATGGAGTCCATACATCCACTGGGTGTATGGCTCTGCTGACCTCTCAAATTTACCTCTCTTGCTGCTGATCACTGCAGCAATCCTGTCAAAACTCAGCAGCATCAGTGGGTTAAAGCAGTGCTATGAGCATTCACATCAACTTCCCTCTCAACTCACTCCCCGCAGCAGCTGTAACAGGAAATACGATTCCCTCTAAGAACCTTCCACAGTGCTGTGGCTTTGGGAACACTGAACTCAGGCCTTCTGATCACACAGTATTTTTAGTCCTTTTTTATTTTGCAACATGGTCCTGGAAGAACTAGGACTGTGTTTCTAAAGATGTCCTTCTTAAAAGCTGGGGCTTTGAATAACACTTTTTCTCTAGCTTTGACACCAGCAAGACAAAGTCCTGGCCATCATCCTCATGGGACTCAATGACAACTAAAGGATAAGGACTGAAAAGGATCCCACATCCTCACATGAGAGGTTCCAAAACCCATACAGCACTGCCCACCACAGATTCAAAAAAAATCCTTAAAACTCACTACAGCCCTTCCAGTCTTGTGAATTTAATAATATTGGAAAAAAAATGTGTCATGCAGGCTGGTGCTGTGATCTGTATCCTACAAACCAGTGACACACAGGTCATAACCCAAGAAGCTCCAGGAAAGTTGTGCACTGTCACCCACATGGGTTCTGCAGCATCCACAGGCAGACACTTCTCCTCTAGAGCTCTCCTTACCCAAGGTGTGCCGATTCCCTGTCTCAGCACACAGCAGCCCTCCATCACCTGCAGCTCAGTGTCACACACCCAGCACACCACCCAGTCTGTCACAGGCCACAACAGGAACCACAGCAATCTCTCTAAAGAGAAGCCAAAAGATGCAGGTCAAGCTATTTGTTAGCAAAGAAGTTGCTCACAGAAGGACATGGCCTGTGTCCTGCCTGCTATCAAGGAAACAAACTCCTCCATCCATCCTGAACTGTGTAGGCTTGCCCAGCAGGGCCAGGCATGCTCCTGTCCCTGCAAACAGACCTATGGAGTAAGGAGGGAGCCATCCCAAATACTTTTTGCCTTTTGGCCCAGTGGGGCTGGAGTTAAAGCATTAAATGCTGAAAATCAGATTTCAAAGTAGTTTTCCTGAAGAGCTTGGTTGAAGCACACACCTCCTAACATCCCGGGTTCAGACTGAGCTGCCCAGTGCTGTCACAACAGCAGATGGCACCCACCAAAGTCATTATGAAAGCAGAGGAAAAACTATTACACTAAAGTAATTAGAGTCTTAGAAACCACAAAATCCTCCACAGGGGAAGCCAATACCGAAGTACAAAGAAATGCTGCCAGTCCAGCAACAAAATCAATCCATTTCTGCAGGAGAAACCGTGCAGCACTGTCAAAGGCATCCGGTGCTCTCTGGCACACACACAGCAGATATTCACCCAGGGCAGGCACTGTGATGCTCCTCAGGCTCCTCTGACCTCCTGTGGAACAGCAGCACTGGCAGGTTGGAGTGAGCTGCTCTCTCCTGTGGTTCCTGTGGATGCAACACTCGAGCACACTCAGCAGCAGCTCCAGCCCAAAGCATCACAGCTCACTATGCTGGGATAAAAAGCAAGACCCATGGGAAATACCTCATGTAAAACATAAACATGATTTTAAACAAGGATAACAGGAGAGCAGTGCACCTTCCCACATAAGCCTCTCTTTAAAAAAACCACTGGTTTGAGCCCAACACACCAACAGGGGCCATGTGGAGCACAACGAAGAGGATCATCTCCTGTGCTGGAGACCCCATCCATGCTGGGTCACAAGGCTGCACTTGGACAACAGCACAGGCAGAACAACAGCCTTTCTATTGGAGTATTGACTCCCCACCACAAGCAACTTGGCTGGCATTTTAACAGGAAATTCAATGAAATGACTTCAACAGAAACATGCCCACAAACACCAACGCAAGGCTCTGCCTTTGGTCAAGCACGAGCACAAAGAGCCTGGCACAAGGGAAACCCCCAGTGAGGTCCTTGTCCTCAGTGCCCTGCCCTCTGACAGCCCGATCCCAAAACCCTCCGGATAGAAACGACCAGAGAGAGAGAGCAAAGGAAAAGTTTAGCAAAGGGAATTACCCATTAACAAAGAGGGGGAAACTTCAGAAGTCAGACTGAATTGTCACCTTTCTGTATCCATTCACAAAGCCTATAAAATTCCTCATATCTACTTTATAAACAAAGGCTCATGATGACAGCTGGGGATGTTCATGCGGGGAAGTATCGGAAATAACATTTCTATTTTAAACTTTTAGTGCCTTAAAAACAGTAGCCACCTGTCTTCTAGTGTTCTGCATTTGAATACCATACAAACATGCCACTTTGTTATATGATTAATGTTTTTCTGAGGTCCTTTTCTCCCAGAATTACAACAGGTATAACCCAGGTGATGTGAACGTTCAGAGAGTGAAAGAAAGATGTTTTTTTTAAAACAGCAGCCAAAGGAAAACTATGAGAAAGCTTTTTTATTTTCAGTCCTTTCAGTCTGTCTCTCATTTTAAGCAACATCCAGAGAGGAAAATGGCAAAGCCAGCTGGTTTGGCTCCACTGTAACTGGTTTGATGGTCACTTTGCAATGACACAAGCCCTGCGGTGGCTGCCAGCACACGTTATCTGTTGCACAGAGGAAGCCCAGCCCAAGAGCTGAACCAGGCTCGACTTTCACTTCTCATGGCACTAACAGCCAGCACAAACACTCACACAGCCCTGCAACGCTTCCTCCTGCCTCCCACTGAAAAACTTGCGGGTTCGGCAGCACCTGACACGTGGTGTTTTCTCACAGCCTCAGAAATGAAGCCCTAACCAGTGTGTGCATCCACTCCAAAGCAGCAAGACAGACAACTGAGATGAATATTAACAGTGCTGGTTCTTCAGAGTAGCTGAAGAGAGAAGAGGAAATAGCACAGGCCACACATACATCTAAATGTACACATAAATACATATATATATCTCAGAGTGCCCAACAGTTCCCTGAATTTTAGCGACCATTCTACAGCCTATTTGCTGCCTCACCTATTGCAAACCTGTAGTGCACTGACATGGAAAGCCAGGCAAAGCCCAAATTTTAAAACAAATCCTAAAGGGCCAATTAGGTGAAATACAGCAGAAAACAAGAGGAAAAGTCAATATGGGGAATTAAAAGCTAAAGAGGGCGGGGAAATGGAAGCATACAACTACCCTTTGGACACACTTATAAGTCACATCACTTCTGAGACAGGAAACAGCCCTGGGCAGAGGGACCACTTCCCACTGCAATATGCAATCTGGAGATGTGAGGATGCCTCAAAAACAGGCGAGAGAACTCCCTATTTTCTTATTTTGCTCATGAAACCTTACAGTACATGGGAGAATTAAAGGGATGCCTGGAAACTGAGCAAATTCACTTGGTAAACTGTATGGGCATGTGGAATTGAGCAATTTCTATCCATAGAAAAGCTCTTCCACAGCCAGGGATTTAGAGATCAGGTCAGGGCAAACTCAAATTGTGTGGTCTTTCAGGGTTTTCTTTTTTTTTTTTGAAATCACATTTGTGATTGTTCACTTTTTCCACCTCCAATTCCTGCACTGCCATCTGATCCCATTTCCACACTCTCACTCAAGCTTGCAGGAAGGCTGTGGAGCTTCATCTACAAAATCTGAGAGTCATGGATAATTCATCATTCCAGGATCCTGGGCATAAGAAACAACAACGAAAAGTGGCAAAAGCCGGGTTTGGCCATCCAGCACCTGGAACCACCCTGTGCAAAGCCAGAATAAAGTCTGTGCCCAAAAAGTTTGCATTCAAAAGCACAGGAGAAAGGGAAGAGATGGAAACAGACATCAGGGAGGAAGGGCAAGCAGGGAGACAGTGTGAGTCAGCACATATGGCAGCAGTCGCAACACGACACAGCCTTGCTGCTGCCAAGAGGTTTGTGGGCTTCTCAGCAAAGCCACATTTTGGGAAGAAATCAGCAGGGAGGCAATGAGGCAGCTCTCAGCAGGTGATGGGGAGCTTGTGTCCATGAGCCTGCTGCAAACCCAGCACGCGGCTGGACGTGGCAGACGCGCAGAGAAAGGATACGGTAAAACCACAAGGATGAAAAATAGTTGATAAAGCTGGGTATGAGCAGGCCAAAACTATTTTTACACTGGCCAGAGAGAAGGAAGGTTAAATAGACAAAGAGGAAAGTCCCAAGAGGAATCCTGGCTGTGCTGAAGACACCAAAACACTGAGAGACCACAGGAGAAACATCTGCACCTGGGACAGGGAAGAGGGACGGGCTGTAAGGTGGGCGTGCAAACACACGAAGCATCTTGTGAAATGGAAAGGGAGGGAAACCTCACCAGAAGGAGGAGGAGCAGGGGAAGCAGGAAGAAAGAAGGATGTCAGGAGCTGGTCCAAGGTGGTACAGGGGTGGGTGGGATAGGGAATGTGGGTTTTGCTCACCTGGGGATGAAGCTGTGCAGGGGCCACGTCATGGGAAGCAAGACTTGTGTGAAGGTTGGGGCTGTGTAGCTGGGAGAAGCAGGAGATGGAGTCAGGGAGACCAGGGATGGTGGAGAAGGTGTGTGCTACAGACAGGAGAGGAGCCCCATGGGCAATCAGGAAGGGAAGAGGTGAGGAGAAGGAGCCTGACAGGGAGTGATCAGGTGCCAACATAGCTCAGAGCAATGCTCTGCATAGCCCTCCATGGACAGCAGGTGAGCAGCCCCTGAAACAGCTCCTGACAGCTCTGATGTGCCACTGCCAGGGCCCCAGCTGCCCCACGGGCACTGCCTGCTGCAGGACAGCTTGTGCTGCACCCCACTCCCTGCTCACCCAGGTCCTGCATCCCAGAGTACAGCTGGCAGAAATAACTTGCAAGGATGCTCACAGCACGTGGATGCACATGGATGTTTTGTGGCCCTGAGCACCAAGAGCAAAGCAGGACACAGACTTGCACAGGCTGGACCAAAAGACAGGAGCAGATTAGTGGCATGCCAAGCCTCCAAAGGCTCTCCCCACCCTGCAGCAAACAGATCCTCCCTCAGGCAGTGTGGGCTCCCCAGCAGTTGTTAGGTGATGCCTTCAGCAGGGTACCTCAGCACCTTCTTTCCTTGCAGTACTCATCCTATCCTGGAAACAAATGCTTCACCAGCTGTGGCCCAGGAAAGCAGACTCTCCCTTACCTGGTCCTCAGCACCCCCAAAGCAAACTTCAGGGCTCACTTTGTCTCTTTGTCACCCAGAAATGGGTACACGTGGCAGAGGAACCCCAGCAGCTGGACAGCAGGAGACACAGCTGCAAGTGCATAATTTCCAAGGATCTTTTGAGACAGGGGTCTGGGTGAGAGTCCCCATGCTCCTATCTCCATATAGGAGTTATGTGCCAGTCTGTGCCACACTCCAGCTCTAAATGAAGTACCAGCAGCACAAGGCTGCTGTACCCCACTCTTTCCCTGCTCTGTATTACATGGAGATAGGCTGTGTCTGACAGGAGCTCTCAGAGAAATAAAAAGCCATGTGGTAGGCAAGGGGAGGATGGGTGCACAGTCCTGGCACCCTGTAAGAAAACACTTGCAGTGGAAATGACTCAGTCTTTCCATCTGAAAGCACAGAGCAAAAGCCAGCCCCCTCTCCTATGCTTCCCTCCACCCCACTCAAGTTCTGTGCAAACCAACCCACACCTCTCCCCTCCTGCACCGATGGTCCTGGGTGGCAGCAGAACCTCATTTTAGCACTGCAAATGGCAGACTGGGTTCTGGCAACCTGGATGTCTCCTTTTTCAGAGTAATGCCCAGTTCTCTAGTGACAAAGTGCCTGCAGTTTTCAGCACTGTCTTTGAGAGTGGTGCAGCATCAGTGTGAGACATCAGCTTGGAGAAGGCTTGAATGAACAGTCAAAAAGTTGATGTCAGTGTAGACAGGCAAATATTTACCTGTCATTATTAGGCCTAGCAAATAAAAGAAATTCAGCCCTTGAAGCATCTTCAGATTGGCTTACAAATTACAGGAAGTCAGGATAATCAACATATGACTTTTCATTTCCCTTCCACTTACTCAGAAGTGGATACCACACTTCACAGCCTTTAGCAGATCCCATTTTGAAGCTGAGTTCTGCAGCCACAAGGGCCAATAACACTGTTTTTTTCCTGAAAGCTTGAGATTCTTGCATAATCACTTAAGCAAAGGAAACAGAAAGCAGCTGCATGGCAATGAAGCAGTGAGAGTTCACAGCCCAATTGTGAGTGGCTCAGCCTAGAAGGCAGTGCTGCCACTCCAGCCCACCTGCACTTCATCTTCACACATCACCTCTGAAAAATGATGCCTTGAACAAGTGCAGAGTCAGCAGAAAAGCACTGTTGGTAGCTGGGGGCAAGGCCCATCTCTGGCATGAGCCAGCACTGTTCTTGCACAGGCAGTGGTTTAGGACAAGTATCTGAGATAGCTTTTGGTATCCTATACCCCTGTGCTTGACCTTCCTCAGGACCTCTGAGTGCTCCTGTGTGACAGACACCAGTGTCAGCTCAGTACAGACTCCTACAGTCTCCACTCCCCAGACACAGCACCTGAAGTCCTGAGTCCCTGCCTGCACAGGTACATCCTGGCACACATCCAGCCCTTCCCCTTGAGGAGCAGAGGGAGGGATCAGAGCAGCTCTACGTCAGCCAAACTGCACCTGCATCCAACCGAGCATCTGCCGCAGAGCATGAGATGTGAAAACACGTCACAGCTTTGATTTTCTCCTCCAAAAATAATAGCGTTGATAGAATCTGGCAAAAGGGTACTGATTTCTGTGGGACAGCTGAAGTTCTGCCAGATAGGTCTCCTCAAAACATTCTGTAAGCACAGGCATGCTAAAAAAGGAAAATAGTAACTACAATGACAACAATACATGTTATTTATTTAAATTCTTAACTGGAACATCCCGAAGTGCTTTTCAGATGTCACTTCTATTTCATCATTTATTTATGTAGTATCAGTTTTATATTTAGCATCCAGTTCCACAATAGTCAGCTTCAGAACATCTTAAAGCAATTAATGGCACATAAGCAGAACCCCTCCCTTTCCTGTCTGTCTTAAACTCTTGTTTTTCACTAAGAAACCACTTGCACATGGGGCCAAGCCAACTGCGCAGCTGCTGCCCGAAGGCGAGGAGGCAGAACACTCCTCATCGAGCTGGAACGGGGTGAAGAGACTTGTTCAAGCCCACAGAGCAACACTGGGGAAAAACGGAGCAGGAAGTTACAAGATAGTTTTGAGTTGCCTCAGCAACACAGCAAACACCCCAGCAGTGCAGTCAAACTCAAAGATGTCAGCGGTGGTTTAAGCAGCTCAGGAAGTTGTTTGTCTCAGCCTCATCTATGCTCCATTTTCTGGCTGCAGGCATTGGATACAGGTGCAAACAGCTGCAGCAGCTGCAGAGTTAAACTCTGTTCTCCCCAGCAAATGCAGGAGGGGCTGTGGATGGGCTCTGTGAGGGACAGGCTCTGGGAGGCTTCAACCCACCCATAGACAAAATGCTGCTGTCAACAGAAACACCTCAACATTTCCTCAGGTACAGACATCTATACAAGTTCCAGCATCATGCAACAGGACAAGGGAGTGCTCAGGGCTCCCCAGGCACAGAGGGAAAGGCAGAATTGTGTGGAAAACCTGTCTGAGTCCAGCACAACTTTCCTGGAGCCCCAAACTGCCATGGAAAGTGGTTGTCTGTTGGCAGCTGGGTTTGCCTCCCTGAGCACCAGCTCTGCAGGCATTCAGCCCACCCCAGCCAGTGCTATCACCTCCCTCCAAGAGATGGAGACTTCCTTTCCCTTTCCCAACCATATCTCTTCTACCTGCCCCTATCACAAACCCAGCTCCTTCCAAGCCTCTCATGTCCCCATGCCCCTCCATCCCTTTCTGGTTGGCACAACACTTCCCTCGAGCCCCTGCTCCAGCTAACCCCCATGTCCCCAAGGACTGAGCCACAGAGCCATGGGCTTGGCAGCCTGATAGAGCCCTGGCAGACATGGAGTCAGCTTCCATCCTGAGCTGTGGCTTCCTCCAGACTTCTGGGAGATGTGCCCCACTCCTCACACAGACACTGCCATCCAGCCCACATCCCAGGGTCCTGACTCCTGCCAAAACAGGTACATGTATGGCTGCTACGGAGCAATGTACAGCACCCTGACATCACCAGGTCCTAACACTGCACAGGGGAGATTTTTCTGGCCCCACCCATGCAGTGTCCTCACTCTGGGGACAGAGAGACCAGGCTGCAGACAGGATGTCACCCAGCATGGAGCCAGAAGCAGGATGAGAGAGCACTGTGGACCAAAACACACAGGGTCTCCTTCCAGATGCAACCACTCCCCAGGAACAGCTCTGTGACAGGGGATATTAATAGGGAGAGAAGAAACTGCATTTCAGCAAGAAAGGAGAGAGGGGTGAGAAAGGGGTCAGGAAGAAGCAGCCCTGACCCCATTAGAGAAGCAGCGGGAGGCAGGGAAAAACTGTAAAGATAAGTGAGGGCTGTGTTGAAGGAAAGAGGAGCCAGCAAAGGGAGAGCTTTGATTTGTACTTTTTAAGGGAATGAAAGAGATGGAAAGAGTTGGTGGCAGGGAAACATATTCCAGCATTTTTAAGATAACAGCAATGGTCACAAAGGTATATGAAACTACTCTTTTCTTCCTTGGACAAAGAAGTAGTGGGGAGGCCAATTAACCAGGGATGCTGAAGCACACGTGTGCCCCATGCCTGGCTGTTCAGCTGCTGTGTGTGACCGTGACTTGCATTCTCAGGCCACAGAAATGTCAAAAGCTTTGTGCATTTTCGCATCATTAGATATAATAAATCAGCATGCAAAGGGCTAAGTGAAATGATGAAAGAGCCACCCAGCTGCATATAGAAAAGGACACTACACTATACACTACAGCAGGCAGTCCTGGTTCAAATGCTCGTGGTCCTTGGGGGAGATATCTGCAAATATCTCCAGATACCAGAAGAGGCTGAAATAAAGCCCAGGAGCCATCCCCCTCACTGGATTCTGAGTGCACCAAATCCCCACTGCATTGCTGGCATTAGCTGCAGGCACCACCACCAACCATCTGTTCCAGGCGTTTCACTGCATTGACAGTGGTGGGTCGGGGCAGATGCTGTCAGTGCAGGGACACCTGCACTTTTATGATACTGTCCTTGGCACACAACAAACCACTCTCTGCCTAGCCCAGCAAGTGCTAAAACCCCAGCTAACAAAATGTGATAAGAGGTACACACACATAAGGACTGAATGCTTTGTTCTTCTCCTAGTGCTTTTCCTATAATGGGTGGGAGGACACACATTTAAATGATGACTTAGGAAGGATAAGATTTAGTGTCCATCAAAAGCTTGTCATTGACTCCAAAAGCCTCGAGAAATGGATACATTGACTGGAGCTCATCCTCTGGCAGCCATTCCTCAGCACACAGGCATTCATGGGGAGCAAGGGATTGCCCCATCTCTTTGGGACTGGGTATCAGTAGGAGATATGCCAGAGATTTGGCCACAAATAGCTGCAGAGGTCACTTGGAGCCTTGCTCTTCTCCACCAACCCATGCCCCTCATCTACTCCACAAGTGGTGTGAGCTCAGGCAGGAGCAAACCCGGCCACTTCCCTGGCACACGTTGCCCAGGGCCATGCCACGGCACTCAGCCAGCACTGGGCTAAATCCAGCCCCTTACAGCACATGAGCCCCAAGTCAGGAAAGCATGTGATTAATTCCAAGAATGCGTTTAAGCATTTGCTTGAATAAGCCCCTGTGAACAACGTTCTCTCCGCAAACACTTCCACAGAAGCCACCCCAGCGAGCTGTGGTGGCCGGCTCTGGAGGCACCCGGCCACAGTAGGCAAATCCTGCCCTGGCTAAACCAACTGCAAAGCTCCCACCCACTTACACAGGGGCAGAGTTTCCTCCCATGGCTCATATGTCTCTTTCTCTATGTAAATTGTGCAAACACAGCATGTTGACAACCCCCGGGGGGAACATGCATATATTCCGTGTCTCTCTTGAGCGCCAAGATCACTACAAACGCTGCATATAAACAGGCTTCACATTGATCAAAGTGAATTTAGCTTATTAAAAGAGGACTGTGTGCAGAAAGCTGATTTCCTCTGCATGAGCATAAATTGAGGCGCTAATAATATAGTTTAAGCTGAAAAAAAAAAAAAACACAGAAAGAACAAAATGCCTTTTTGCCTCCAGTCAAAACCTTCTTAGTATCACTATTAAGGTGCTTTTTATCTCCTTTTTATAACTGACTGAAACTGAGCCACCCATATGAACCCAGCCCAGCCAGGATCAAACAAAACCCATCTCCTCCTGGCACGCTGCCCACCCCGTCTCACAGTGAGGTTTCAGGGAGCACATCCCACAGCACCACATAACACAGAGAGCAGACACTCGCCTTGGATACCTCTGGATGGCAAGGATCGATGCAGTTGTTTGCAAGTAGAGGTTCTCCCACACTGCAATTGCTGGGAGTTCCCGTGCTGGCAGAGGTGTGGCCAAGAGCTGAGTGTGCCTGGGTGCCACCAAGCTGTGCCCTGGGGTGCCTGGAGATGCTCCACTGGGCTGGCTGACACTCAGTGTGGGCAAATCCTTTGCAGCTGCTCCTTCTCAGATAAGATACTCTGGCTCTGCACCCTTTGTAAATCTCTATGGCAAAGCAGTAAATGCATCTTTAGTTAATCTGTATAGAACTGATCTAAAGAAAATCAGAGTAATTGTGCGAGACTTAAAATTGCCACCAGATGAGTAGGTTTGGCAGCACTGTGGGAAAATGCATCATCTGAGTTTTGTCAAGTGCTTGCTGCTCTGATCTCGTGTCTCCCACACATTTTATTTCTCTGTCACGACACAGAAGATGACACCTCTGGAAAACTTGCAACTGGCTTGAGACACAGCTCTCTCCTTGCAGGAGCTGAGCCACTGCTGAACATCACTCCCAAAGAGAGAGGGGAGGCACAGGGAGACTCTGTCTCAGTTTTGGCCTTACAACCACACAGAAGCAAGTGACCACGTGCAGCTGATCTGATCCTGAGGCAGAAAGAAGAGCCTTTGCTATTGTCCTGTCAGTGCCACAACACTTGAGATCTCACTCACACACATGTGCTCTTGAACAGCTCAATTCTATGATGCCCCACTGCACTTCATGGAGCGAAGGAGAGGTGCACAGGCACCTCCTGATGGAATGAGGACCACACACCTGAGCACACATGTGCATCCTGCTGGCAAGTGTCTGAGCTCTGTGACTGCTCAGGTCCCACATCAGCCAGTGACTTGGAGCAGGGTTCCCCTGCCCTGCTGCTCAACTTTCCCATTATTACTCAGCAACAAAGCTCTCAGTGTGGAGAGCATGGGAGGAGGGAGATTGCATTGAAGATCTGAGCCAAAATCACCCATGTCCCTCCACTGGCAAAGGCCCTGGCTGCTCTCCTGAGCTCTAGCCCAGGTGCCTCTCCCAGGTATCATCAGCATTTCAGCTCTGAAGTTGCATTTCTAACACAGTATTGTACTGTTGGTGCCCCAAAGTTTAAGTTGCAGGTCATCTCTTGGTTAAGAATGGTTTAAGTTATCACACTTGGGCTTTGACTGCTCCTTTCTTTAACCTAATCCTAAAATTTTCCTTTATCTTCTAGCAAGTCATTTATCCCACCTGCCAACTAATGCTTTCACTAAATTTGTTTGTTTAAACAGTGACCTTGTTTGTCAATTAGTCTGCCAAAACTCCATCCCCAGCTGTAATCAGTAGCGCACATCAGGGAGCATTCAAAGCTGAAATTGATACAATCTGCCCTGCAGCTTTGGGAAGAAACTGCACAGAGAGAACCCGGGTTCCCACACAGCCCGGCTGCCTGAGGCACCCCAGGCACTCCTGATGCTGCTCTGCAGGGCTGTGTCTGCTTTCAAGGGATTCCCACTGAACTCTTTCCTCGGAGCCCAGACCTCCCCTACACAGCCTGTCTGTGAATGTGATGCAAGGCCAGAATGACAGCTGGGACACTGGAAACAGCAGCAGAGCCCAAAGTGAACTGTACTTCATCCTTCCCCATCCATCCCACAGGGCCCAAAGTGCTTCCCAGCTCCCCAACACAGCCTGTTACTTTCACTACTATAGCTCCAGGTTACAGCTCCGTTTAGATCATGGCAGGAACAGCTCTAACTGCATCCTAGCAGCTGGTCCAAAGGGCAGTGGGTGAACACAGGTACTCCAGGACACCTTGGAAAGGGACAACCTCCCCTCGCTGCTGATGTCCAGCCACCACCATATCCAACACTTCCCTTTCACAAGCACAAAGGAGCAAAGCCCTGCCAAAGTCAACAACCAAACTCCCACCAACTTCAGTCCAGCTCTGCAAACCAAAGAGAAGTATAAATAGTCTCCTTGCACTAGAGAGTCATAAATGGAAAACCAGGAACAGAAATAAGATGACACAGGCTTCACTGCACCTGCAGGGCAGCACTTTTGGAAACGCAGTGTTGCAGACATCACTCTGGCTCAGGCTGGCCATGCAGGAGCACGGCGCTCCTGGCTGGGATGCATCTCCTTTAATGCACAAATTGTGGCTCTCTATAGGCTGACCACTTCCATGATGTTAAAAGCTTTCTTCACTGAGATATTTTCATTTATGAGTATTTCATTCACTGACTACAAATGTCTTCTTACTCCAGACAGTTCCTTGTCTCGAGGAGTGCCCTGAATGCCCAAAGTGTTGAGCTCAACCAACACACTGAAAGAGCCCTATAGTGCCCATTCCTCCTGTGGATGAAGGTGTGTGCTCTGGAACCTGCAGCATTAGTTCTGCTCCCCATTCCTTCATCGCATCCATGCTCACCACCACAGATCCCCATGCTTTCAGCCAGATTGCCCCAAGGCAAGCAGACAGACAAGGCACCTGACAGGATCACAGAGGGACAGGCAGGGTGTCCCCCAGGGCCTGAAGAGCATTAAACTACTCACACACTTTTATTGACTTTTTATTGACCTGCTGTGTCCAGGCTGCAGGAAGGGGATGGGATCCTGCCAGGCAAAGTCTCTAGTGCAACTCCAGTCTGCTTCAGAAAGTCCCAGCTCGTGGGACACACAGCACCACATGGTGCCAGCCTGCTCTGTCCACTCACCAAGCACCAGCCCCTGCTCCCCACATATCCATGGGCCATTGGTGAGCTCAGCACTGCCTCAGGGTGAGGCACAGCTGGGACCACAGCCTGCTGGCACACTCCTGATGCTGGGCCCTTCGATCTCCCCCACACTGCCCATGGCAAGGAGGAGGCAGATGGGTAGGGGATGTGCACCATCAGCACCAAGACAGAGCCTCACCTTGGGATCAGGATCAGAAACTACAAGCTTTCAGTCTCCCCCTCTCTCCACCATCATTTCCCGGAATCCTCTCTGCACCCTCCCAACAGCCAGCACACCAGTGCACAGGCATCCCTTCCTCACAGGACAATGGACTAACAGATGGAGAGAAACCACCTTTTCTTGGAACAACCTGAAAAGCATGAACCTTAACCTTAATTACTGAGGGTGGCAAAAACACCATCTGAGACAGTCCTATAACCTTGTGCCAGCTCCGTCCCCACTCCTTGATCACTGCAGTGTCTTACGGCTCTTCCTAGTGATGCAGAAGTGCTGGGATTTATCCATTGCTATTGAACTGCCAAAAGCAGGAAAGTCTGCCAAGACCTAGGGATCAGAGACACCTGCCCTCATCCTCCTTTGGCACTTGGCTGCCAACACACCAGGCAGCACAGCAGCTCTGGGGGTTTGCCTGCCAGAAAGACAGAGAAGTTGGCAGGGGCAGTGTGGGCAATGAAACACTAGAAAGAGACTGGCTGCTGATGGATGCTGGACTCTGACAGCTTCTTCGTGTGCCTGTCAAGATTTTATTTATCTTCATCTGCAGTCCCACCCATTCCTTCCCTTTCTGACACTCTCACTCACCCCTTCCCTCCCTGAGCTTCCTGGAACAGGTGCCAAGTAACCATTTGCCTGTAGGATAACAAAGCTCTTCTGGTCCTATACACACAATTTCATTTTTAATCAGAGGTTCCATCAGCTTGTACAAAACATTTGCCTCTGTGTATTGTTGATGAAAGAGGGAAAGCAAATCACATGTAAGCCCATAAGGATCCCTGAACAACCGCACATTGGAAGCAAAACTAGCGCTAGGAAGTCAGACTGGATTATCACCATGGCTTTTTTACAGCTTTAGAAATCAGTAAATTTTCAAGAAAACTCTGTTTTTAAAAGATTGTTCAAACCTCTCAATTTGTTTAACAGCACAAGCCATTTAATCTAATAGTAGAGAACTAATAGGAATTATTCCCTGAACTTGTACTGCACTTTCTGCATATCCCATTGACTAACCTTCCTTCCATCAGTGTCAAGGTCAAAGTTGATTACATGCTAGAGTAATTCAATGAACACCAGTGCAATCCATCCAACAAAGCCCTGGGAAGCTGTGAGCTGACCCCGGCATCCTCCCAGGGCACAGCGCTAACGTTTGCACAGCTGCGAGCACAACAAAGACAACCTGCTGCAGCATCCCACATGCGGGGATGAAACCCATCGGATAACGCACGTGATGTTCACCCCAGACATTTGAGGGCGATTCCCGGGATATTGCGGGCTCCCGGCTTACGCCAAAGCCCGTGCCTCTCTCTCACCTTGCCAGGCCGTGCCCTTCAGTCCTGCCCTATCTATGTGCCAGTTTCACGCTGCCTGCACCCTGTGGAAGGTGGGCTCTGTTACCTGTTTGCTCAGTGCCCTGCACCGACAGATTCCCGTTAATTCTTGCTCGCACCACCCAGACACTAACTCACGCCAGGTGGATAAAGTGCCGCTTCCCTGCGCTCCTCTCAGCTTTGAGCGGTGCTGAGGGGCGCGGTGACGGCAGGTGGGATGGCACGGCACAAACACACGGAGAGGATCCCAAAGAGGGATCCCTTCCCCATCCCCTGCCTTGCCCAGCCGCGCCCGCCCATCTCTCGCATAGCGCTTCCCAAACCCTGCCCCGCCTCGCCCTGAGCATCCCCCGCTCTGCCCAGCGCCGACCCAGCTCTGCCCCTTCTCCGGCCCCTGCCCAGCCCCTTCCTCTTCCTCTCCCCGCGATCGGCGCATCCCCTGCCCAGCTCTGCCCCTTCCCCGGGCTCCGAGCGGGACGCGCGGCCCCGCCCGGGCTGTGCCCGCGCTCACCAGCACGAAGGAGCTGCGCACCGCCTCGGACACGCTCTGCCGCAGCTCGGCCGCCGTGCCCGGCTTGCTGAGCCGCTTCGTGAACTTCCTCACTTCCGACATGGCGACATGGTCCGAGCCGAGCCAAACCCAGGCGAGCCGATCCGATCCGCGGGCTGGTACCTCCCCGCTTCCCTCCCTCGCTGCCGGCGGGCGCGGCCGGGCCGGGGCGGGCGGAGCCGCGGGGCGGGACCGGGAGGGTCCCTGCTCGCCCCGCCCCGCCCGGCCCCGCTTTGTCCCCGCCGCAGGTGCCCCCGGGCCGGCCATGGACACACGGACAGCCCCGGGCTGGGGCAGTGCCTCGGCCCGGCACGGCCAGACCGTGTCCCCGCTCACCGCAGGGGATGCTCCCCGGTGGGCTCCGCGGACGCAGCCCCGGTTTGCCCAGGCAAGGGCACAGGTGCCGGGGCTCACCCGAGGGCAGCAGCCTCCGGCTGAAGTGGCTGGACACTGAGAACAATACCCCGCGGAGGGTCGGTGCCGGATGGGACACCGGTCCGTTTGGGCGGGTGGTCTCCGTGTGGCTCTGCCCAAGGTGCGTCCCTGCTCTACCGGCTGTTCCTGCAAGGCTAAGCTGGATCCAGGGCAAGATCTTTTTACTGAGCATCTCTGTTCTGGTTGTGGCTGGGATAGAGTTAATTTTCTCCACGGTAGTTGGTATGGGGCTGTGTTTTGGATTTGTGCTGGAAACGGTGTGGATAACTAGGATGTTTTCGTTACTGCTGAGCAGCCCTTACAGAGTCAAAGACTTTTCTGCTCCTCACCCCAGCCCAGTGCAACAAGGAGGTGGGAGAGGACACAGCCAGAACAGCTGACCCAAAGGATATCCCAGACCACATGCCATCATATTCCTGGTATAAAGCTGGGGCAGAAGGAGGAAGTGGGGACTTTCAGAGTGGCTTCCTAAGTCACGGCTGCTGGAGCTCTCCTTTTCTAGGGATGCCTGAACACTTGCCTGCTCATGGGAAGTGGTGAACTAATTCCTTGTTTTGCTTTGCCTGTGTGTGGGGCTTTGTTTTACCTATTGAACTGTCTTTATTTCAACCCATGAGTTGTATCACTTTTACCCTTCCAATTCTCCCACCCCCATCCCACTGGGGGGAAGGGATGGAACAGCTGGGGCTGAGTTGCCATCAGGGATTAAACCAGAAAATCTCCAACCTATAGAGTTTGCTACAGGAAAGTGCTTTGATGAGAGAGGCCACAATCCCCTGTGCTTGCCCAGCTGCAAAAGCAAGAAGTAAGGATTTAAGAGAAGGTTCCTTAGGACTTAATTCCTAATCTTTGTTACATTGTCATTGTACACTGCTTTTAAGGATGGTGATTCTGAAATTACAACAGAGAGCCACTGATCCTTTGTTTTGTACATTAAAGCCTTATAATTTTTTTTTTACTTATTTCATTTTGTTGTATTTTCACAGCAAGATGCTGAATTGAATAGAGTTGCCATATAGTCATACGCTTGAGGAATTTACACACATTGTGCCATATGGCTGATTAAATACTATCTACAAGGATCTCACTGGAATTATAAGCATGCTGTAAGTCACACAACATATAGAGAAATTGTTTTGATTATGGGAGCCAATCTGTAGGAGGTAATGAATACAGCTATTATGATCCAAGCCATTCAAAAATGTTATTTGTGACTTCTAAAGCATGCAAGCCAGTTATTGTTCTGCTTTTTAGCAGTTCACTGAAGAGGCAGCAGACACCATTTCATATGAAACATTGCTCTGATTTTTTACACCAGAGGCAAAACAAATCCAAAAGTTTATTGTTAATTATCAAATATCTATGAAATGAGGGGCAGAAAAAAAGAAGATTGAGGAGCTGGAGAATTTGCATTTCCACAAAGCTTTTCAAAACCTAAGTTAAGAAGTGAAAGCCTTTGTGACACACAATTCCAGCAGCGGTGCACTGAGGTTCAGTTCCTTATCCCCATACCCATGATCTTTCTTGGGAGAGATTTTACCAGCCACTTCAGATCACCACAGTACACAGCTCTAGACACTGCACTGCAATGAACTGGCAAATGAAATTGTTAGGTCTCATTCACCTGGCCTCAAGGGGACAGGTAACATGATGTTTGCCACAGCCAGCACAGCACCAATGACTGGAGTCACCACTTGTGGCAGAGCCATTTCCAGACATTTAGGAACAGCTCTGAGAACCAGAGTCTTTGTCCAGGGGCTGAGGAGAAGAGAGCTGTGACAAGTCACTTGACAAGAAATAAAATCCTCCCTAAAGCACCCACCCCATTTTTTATCCAGTCAGAAGCAAAGGGTTCCTACTAAGATTATGAGCTTGGTTTGGTGCCAACCAGGGGCTGCATCTGATCAGCTGCCCATCAGCATCCTACTCAACTGAGCTCTGCAGCCAGGGAAGACCAGTGAACAGTGGAGCTGTTTTTTGAAGCAAAGCATGAAAACAAAAGGAAAATAGAAGCAATGGGAAGGACACATCACATGAAAACAGCTCGCAGAAAGCTGTGACTCCCTCTTGGGAACATCAGAAACATCAGAATAAGAGTCTCAAGCACAAGGAGTGTTAAGGCAAGACGACAGCAGCCACAGCACTGCTGCGACGGACAAGCCCAAAGTTGCAAGGATTGTAGTTTTCATCTCCTTTTTTACAGGGAAGAAAGGCAGCCAAGAACACACATGGGCATTCTGGAGGTGCTGAGGAGTTAAACTGCCTCAGATGACCAAACTTTCTTGAACACTGTCTACCATGGGGAACTCACAGACTCAACTGTGCTAACATTTCCACCTCTTCATTGAGGCTACAGACTTGAGGTCCTCGATGTCACTTTGATCCCACACCTGCCTGACTGATCAGAGGGGGAAAAGCAGCACCAGGTTGTAGTGCTCAGTGAGGATATGCACTGGAAGGTACAGCCAACCTGGCTGAAACAGCTCTTTTGCCACCTCCTCCCCAGATCTGCTGGACAGCACCAACTACAAGAAAAGAAAGTTTGCAGAGGACACTGTATTAGTCTGATAGTAGAATCCTTCCCACTTACCAGAAGTGCTATAGCACAGAGGATGCATCAAGGAAAAATACCTTTTTTTTTTTTTACTAACATCTGTCAGTGCAGCTCACAGAGATATAAGGTCTGGAACCACATATAAGGGACTCCAGGACCAACTCTGCAAACCTCCCAGAGGTGCTGAAGGGTTAGTGGCAGGTTTAGGACTTAATTTCTCACAAGCCATCCAAGATAAAAGACACTTAATATTATTAGCCAATAATCCCATTTTTCACTGCCTTCACTGGTTATCTGTGGGCCTTTTAATCACTTGCAAATGGCCTGTCCCAGAAAGCACTTACCTGTGTGATCAGCCTTAAGCAGGTGATTAACCAAGTGCTTTATGGCATTGGAGAGTGTCCTGCAGGACTCAGTAACCCAGATTCAGATGTGCTTTTTTGCTGGGCAGGGAGAGAATTATAAATGCCATTACATCTGCCATTTCCCAGTTTCAAAATTCTTTTTGAGATTCAACTGTGATATTTTAATGTATTTCAAATACTTCAAAATTAAAAAAAAAACCACAACCAAATACCTTATGATTACATCTGCACACTTACCTCTCTTGACAGCAAAGCCAAGACATAGACTGCCCCAGGTCCACATGTGAAGAACTCCTTGAGCAATGCTTTTTGTGCAGCTCGTGCCTCCTTGCCAAAACAAGGGGAAAATGATATCCTCAGCTGCACAGACCACCAGCCAGCACTCCTGGTGTGCTCAGGGGACATCCAGGTGTGCCACCAGGACAGGTATAGACACCGTGCAAGGCTGGGTATGGCAAGAGCAGCTGGTTGGACCCCACAGCTACAGCTGCCCTTCCCTCTGTGCCACTTGTCCACGGATGAGTGTTGAGTGTCACCCATCCCTAGAGGTGCCAACGGGACTGTCAGTCAGCAGCCACTTGTTGGGTTCTCAGGCCTGGGAAGGGAGGATGCTCCAGCTGTGCAGCAGGAAACTGGTCCTTAGTCCAGGGCTGCAAAGTCCTGGCGTTGAAGGGCTGCCCTCTGCTGACTCACCCTGGATCGCGGGTGAGGGCTGCAGGAACCCACTGCACTCGCTGTAGAAAAGGAGAGTGCCGACAGCTGCTGCAAAGCTGCTGCACCAGCACGTCACCAACGGGGTCACACAGAGCAGCAACAACACTGCCTCGACTGTCTCACTGCCCGTGCACGCTCCCTCCCTAGGGAGCACAACACAGCAAAGACACACTTTCCCTGGCGCAAGAGCAACTTTGTTAAATTTGGAACACTTTAAGGGGCAGATGTTTGGGTCCGTTCTAGTGTTTCACCACTCTGACAGAAAAAAAAAAACAACAACACTTTTAAAATATTTATTTAAACATATGAATTTCCTACATTTCACTTGTGCCCACTGCCTCTTGTGCTTCCACTGGATACCACCAAGAAGTCTCTATCAGTCTTCTTTACCCCATCAGGAATTTATACACATGGGTAAGATCCCCCTGAGCTGTCTCTTCTCCAGGCTGAACAGCCCCAGCTCTCTCAGGCTCTTCCAATTTGTCAGATGCTCCAAGCTCTTCATCAGCTCAGCAGCCTTTTGCTGGACTCTCTCCAGTATATCCTTGTCTCTCTCTAGTGGGGAACCCAGCACTGCACACTGATGAGACTCCTGAGCTGTTGCTCCTCTCTCCTGCACCCTGGATCACACCAAAGCAGATGGCAGTGATGGTAGGAAAGCACAGGGTTTGGTTTAAGCAGTAGAGCTGTACTGTAATGAAGCAAAAGCCAGCTTTTGAGCACTCCCCTTTTTATATTCCTCTGCTTGAAGGCTTTAAAGATCACTTACAGTAACTGCCATACACGAGAGGATTACTAAGATCTCACACAACTCCCATGAGCATCTCTCTAGCTCGGACAAAGAACGCAGCAATTAAGAGGAGGATACACACTGCTGCTGGACATCCCCCTTGAGGTCAAAATGCCATTGCTGACTGGTCTCAGCCCAGTATTTTTCAGGCAGGACTAGTCTGCGAAAAGGCAGAAAAAAAAAAAGTGGTAAAACCTCCCTGATGTTTGTTTCCTTGTGTATAGACATGTGAGGCCAACTGGAAAACAATATGAGGGGATCGCCATCGCTCAAATAAATCTATTTCACAATATGCTCTACAGAGTCAAGTGCTGCACTTAAATCAGGCCAATAAAATAACCTCTCACCTTTTCAAAATTTCTTAACAGTGTTACTGCTCTTGAATGTCTGTTTCCAGACAGCAAAACAAAGCAGTCAGTTCCATAAAAGCAGAGTCTGTTGAAGACCACAGACATAAAACTGACCTAAGCAAATCCCAGTAGTTCTAACAAAGATCAAAATGACATTGGGACACTTAGATATACAACCAGAAGAAGTAACTGGAAAAAGAATGCAAGGCATGAGGAAACACTCTGTGAGGCTGGTCAAATGGGACAGGTTACCTAGGGAAACTGGAGTATCCATCCCTGGAGACACTAAAAGCCCTGTGCAACTTTTTCTGACCTGGGTGAGCAGTGGGGATTGGACTAGAGCTCCAGAGGACCTTGAGTAAGGTGTGATTCTCTAACAAGCTGTTCTCTTAATCACCATGCTACAGTATCAGCCTTTATTCAGGAGGGTACTAAAGGACAGGTTTAAATTTATTCATGAACCCTCTAAAAATCAAAGGAGTTACAGTTACCGGAAGAACAAACTTACTGGTACAGCTCCTAAGCATGTGTTCATCACTTACTGCAGTTAAAGACAAATTTACCCACAGGCTTAAATGAGTACTCATGTCCCTTTCTGAATGGCCTTATGTGTGTTGTTCTGTATGTAGCACTTGGCTTCACTCATTTTTCGTGCTCCATTTGCTTAACATTACGGTCTGAGCAGAATTCCACACAGAAGCCTGAAGCACTGTCACTAAAGCACACACAGGAAAAAACCGACCAATTTCTAACCACGTGAACTGAAAAGCCTCTGCTACATCTTGGCAGGAGCCCAACACTATTAGCAAAATACTAGGAAAACAAAAGTAGCAGCTATAGGTATTAGCATAAAGAACCCAGAATCACAACTCCAGTACCACGTCCTCATAACTAGTCAACAGTTCCCTACAGCCTTCCAGTTTGTTCCCACACTCACAAAATGAAGCAGTGTGCTTATAAGCAGTTCTCAAACAAACAAAAGTATCTATACTATATATAACTAGAGAAAGCACACAGAAAACAGACATGGACAAAATACAAATAAATTTGCATTGATGATATTCCAGCCAGAAGCAGCTGACAAGTTTGCCTCAGAAGACTGCAGCTTAGCATTCCTCACACTCACAGGTTCACTTCAGATAATTTGAAGAGTGACCGTTTTCCAACATTTTCCTGAACATGTGCTCAGCAAATTGCTAATGACAGGCAAAAAAAGGACACAGTGGCTTTCTGTGACCGATAAAATCGATTCTGCCATGTCTACAGCTAATGCTCTTATATTCAAGTGTTATCCTCATGCCAGTGGCCGAGTTCAGCACTGCTTTCAGTTAAAAAAAAAAAACAAACCAACAAAAAAATCTCACCAACCAACAGAAACAAAGATTCCCTGCCCTTTTTAACTTGAGAAAACAAGCAGTATTTAAAGATCAAATTTTAGCATTATTCATCTACTTGAACTGCTGTTTTTGTCCCCCTGCACGTGCACTGGGCTTGGTGCCCAGCACTGGAAGAGACAAAGGTAGCAGAGACACAGCTTTGTTTCCACCCACAGCTCCTCACTGCCAGAAGCAGCTGCCAGGAGCCAGCCACAGCAGAAATGAGGTGCTGAAGATCTATGACACTCCAGTCAGCTCATTTTATTGATTCTTGGGAAGTGACTGGGTTAATTCAGACACTTCCTGCACCAAGGTTCCTCTGCAATGGCAATTCCTCATTTTGCCCCCTGGGAATTCTCAGTCACTTTCTGTAAGCAGGATTTTGATTACATGGATGTCGACCTTTTGTTCTTTAACAGAAGTTGTTAAGTAGCCCCTTAAAAAAAAAAAAAAAAAAAAAAAGCAGTCCAGAGAGGAAGCCTTCAGTACAAAGGAAAGTGTTTTATTTCAACAGACCTCCACCCATGCTTTGCTTGTGCTCCCAGAACATCACTGCAGTGGCACTAACTGAGGTACAGTGAAGGCACTTGACTGAACCAAACAGGCTCAGCAGAATAATTGACATTTACCTGCAACTTAACACTTACCTGCAAGGAGAAGCTGGAGGCTCTAACAAAAGCAGAACACAGCTGTGCAAGGTACCAGCCCAGCCCTCAAACCCAGCAGAGGACACGATTAGACTGGACAGAGCACCACTCAGACTGGAATAGCACTTAACTGATGCAACTCTTGGAAGGAGAAGGAAAGAGGCACTGGTTTCTGAACCATTAAAAACGTGCAGCACAGTTCACTGGGGAAGAAGCATTGAGAATACCAGATCACTGCAGAGGAGTGCTAAAAAGCTAAATATTGAGATAAATGGAAATCAAACATCTTCCTCAAGATCACCTTTGTTTACTGCCTGGATCATGAAAACAATAACCTCTTTTTATGATCACCTTAGTACTTGACAGGTCCAACATGACTTAATGGAGCTTCTGGCAGCTACAATGCAAAACTACATTTCAACTTATGTCTCCAAATGCAGTCATGTTTACATCTTTAAATAAAACCCCAGACTATTCAGATCATTAAGAGGTTACAGAGGAGACTGTTTGCACAGAATGTGTAAAGCAACCTGCCAAAATGCAGGCCATTAATGTTGCAGGAATCCCTCCTGAAACCCACTTAATCCCAAATGTTAAACACTGCAGGTTGGCAGGAGCCAGGTCTTCAGTCACTCTGAAAGCTGGGCTTGCACCCATCCTCTTCTGTGCATTTCTTACCAGCTAATAACTGCTCCTTCCTCCTGTTACCCATTACTAATTTTTGCAATTGCTATTTTAACTATAATATGGGAAAAGCAGGAATGGAACAGCAGCATGCCTAAATAAGCATATCCAAAAAACCCCAGTGGTAAGCCCATAAGCCTCTTCTTCCAGACTGGATTTCTCATTCCAGAGCCAGGAAGGCCATATGTGCCAGGACACTGGAATTAAGGTACCTGTGAGCAAGGTGATGGTGTTTGTACTGCACAAAGCAGCTTCTTAACTGGTATTAGCCAATAAATAAGTAGAACATCTAAGCAAACTCTGGAAGTGTCTGAGATCAGCTCATAGCTATCACAGTCAACTACAACCTTCTACACATATATTGCATCTATTACAGAAACTCATTTTTGGAGTCACAAACCAAATGTCTTCTTGTGCCACCTCCTCACTTCTGTCAATTCAGTGGAGCTCAAAGCAACAAAAAGACCTTTAGAGAGTTTATCTTGTCTCATCCATGCAGGTATTTTCAGCTCTGAGTCAAACTTACCTGAGTGTGTCAATTGAAGATAGTTTTACGTAGTGTGTACCATTTTTGTATTTATTTTGTTTGATGATAAACCCCTTGCAACTGTCTTTCTTGTCTAAGACAATTCTACACAAAGTCATAGTCAAATTTACCTGAGCAGGAAAGAATTAAAAGAGTGAGACTCATTTCCTGCCTTTCCATGTCTCCATTCTCACACTAATGGGAAGGAGAGGATTCTGTACACACTTTTCAAGTCTCCTCCTCATACTAAACTACCATATAACTACTCTTAATTCTGCTTAATATCCAGTTGCAGTACTCCACTCCCCATTACTTCAGAAAAAAGGCTGTAACAAGACCAGGAAAAGTAGAACTCGGAAGGTAATAAGTTCATGCAGGATCAATGATCTCAAAACAGGTCAGAACTACTTAGACAAAATGCAAATTAATAAATCAAAATGGGAAAGAAGCAACAATTTCCAAGTGTGTGACCAAGTTTAATGATACATCTGTTCTCTGAAACATTTGACCATCAATAACATTTCTTGGGTTATGATGCCCAGAATGTTACTTCATAGGTGTTTTATATGAATATTTACAAAGACTTTCAAAATTCAGTGGCACTAAACAAACGAGAAGAACTTAAAACTTTAAGCTACAATGCTTAAAAAATGTAAACAGTTTATTTTACATAGTTGTAAAATATAAGAACTTTCTAATGCAGCTTAATTTCATCTGGAAGGTGAATATATCCTGGTGCCCATGAACAAGGAATGAGAGAATTCTTTACACAAGTATTGTGCTCCAGTGTGCAAAAAAATTATATATAAGAAAGGAATCTAAAGTTCACAACAATTAAGAGACAACAAAAAAATTTTCACGTCCTGAAGTCGAGAAATTTATAAAAACATTTACACATGGTTGCTGACCCACCAAAAACTTGCATAACTTAAAATTTTGAACAATAGCTACTACAAATTCAAGATCTTTCCCAAATGGAATTTTGTGCAAAGACCTGACTAGATTATTCAGCATTTTTCCAGCCTTCCCTTCCCATCCCCATTCCTGACATCTAGTGGCCACAAGCACCACTAAAATCCTTTTGATGGATGTTCCAATCTGTGCATGTAGCCAAAAGGCACACACATGTGTGAGTACGTTTTCGTGCAGAAACCTGTGCAGTTTCACAATAACGTTGCAAAACAACTGTTTGCAGAAAGTTTAGAGTCTAATGTTTGGCAGGATTATTCTTACACATTCCTTTCTGTCCTACAAGCCCAGGTGTTAACAGGCACACTGCTTTCCGAGGATCCAATATTTGAGTAGCCTTAAAATAAAGATTTAAAAATAAATCAGCCTGTAACATTATTATATTAGATACTTTGCTTTTGCCTGCATTATTTATGGAATTCTAATCCCACAGTACCATAGCTTTATGCTGTCAGTTGCAAAACAACTAAGATACATATTTCTTTTTGTTAATGAAGACTTTAATTGCTCCAGTAAAGTCAGCTGATAAAAGCACTTCTGTGTGATCTGTCTTCAGAGCTCCTGAAAAGGAAAGAGAATAAACTGTTAGAAAAAATAGATAAAAATCAAGCTGTTATTAAAATATAAGATATCACTGTGATATCCCTCTTCCTCTACCATATCTCTGTTATCTAGTGAGTACTTAAAGAAACATCTGCATTTGTAGGAAAAGGAACATTTTTATTGATTTCTGATAGAGCTCTAACTCCTAACAGCTCCAGTGTAAAATGAATAATCCTAAAGTACACAGGACAACAGCTCTGCCCCTCACCTCACATTCTCTCAGAATGCAACAGCTGCAGAGCTCATCATCAACACCTACCAGAGGGTATCGTGTCTGACGTCTCAGAATCTTCTCCCTTACTTTCAGCTTCTTGCTTTTCAGAAGTTTCCAGTGACACCATCAAACCAGGATTTGGAGCAAAAATCGCAGAGGTGACGACTGCATTGTGCGCTTCAGAAAGACAGTTGAATTTTGATTACCTTGTTTCAAGGAATTGTTAATTTTACAAGAATAGCAGGCAGAAGTTGTAGTAAATATCCAAGAATCTCAGTGCTACTGGCATCTGGTAAGCTCAGTATTCAAGGAGCAATTGTCATTGTTCTATAAGCTTGGAGATTTCAGAAGTTGTTGTAAGTGCCCAAAACTAACTGGCAGTAGGTCCAAACCACATTTGATATAAACATGGCCCCACATTTCCCAAAAACTGGGTGACTGTGGTGGAGATAAAAGAGCTGCCTTTTTTTTTTTTCCCCTTTTTTTTTATCCCACCATGAAAGAGAAAAAACTTGCATTTATTTTCAAAGTCACTTTTTCATAAAGGATCTAAGGGTTGATAATTATTTTGATTTCTACACTTCTACAGTCAAGTTCTGCCAGCAAAATGTTACATTCATTCAGAAACTCTTACTGAAGTTGGACAAACTCTAAGCTACTCTGTCTCTTGCCATCCCAATCATGCATCTGAAGAGAGACTCCTGTGAACAGGGATTTCTGATAGTCCACCATTTACAATGCCTCTTGCTGAGAATATGTTCACACTAAATGCATAGCAAATAAAACAATGTTCCAATTTGCAAATCATATAAACTCCAATAAAACAAAGATCAAAAGCTGTTTTTTACCTTTAATGCCTTCCCAGAAGTCATTTCGGTCTCTTCTTACAGATGTAAACTTGCTCAGGTCGTGGTACGTACTCCAAATATAGACATATTTATCTTCTGAACCACTTACAATGTAGGTAAAGTCATGGCTAAAGATTCAGAGGAGGAAAAACATTACTTTTCTTAGCTGTTCAAGCATCCATTACAGTAGCTCTGCAGATGACTTGCAGCTTTACAAGTGCATTCAGGTTGAGTTCACAATTCAAAATGATCCTTTATTTTAGTCACTACAGTTCAAAAAAATACACAGCCCTTAAATGACTATGTGTGCAAGCTTCCTGATGCTCTCCTTCTGGAAGAGAACTGGTTCTCATGGATAGTTCTCCTGCAGCTTCTGAGAGAGGAGTGTGGGTCTAACAGCTGTACTAAGCAACAAGAAAATGGCATCATCTTTAAGTGCAATTTTCATCTGTTTGAGCCCAGAACCTGTGTGAACACCTGAGCCTGTGTAACAGGAATTGTTTACAATACAAGCACAGGCTAGGGAAGATGAAAAGCATTCAACAAGATTGTACTCAGATGACTGCATAATGGACACTGACAGACAGCACCTGCAAATCCAATTCAGGTATTTACTTTTTACAGCTGGGTGACCAACATATACCTGACAACAATACCTGACAAATTAAGGAAATTAAACCTATTTATCATGGAGGAAAGATGCAGAGTTCCAGCTCCAGCAGTTCTAGCACAGTTCCTGCACTTTCAGGAATATTAATGGACACACATCATACCATTCATCAGGATTCACTCATTCACAGAAGCTCCCAGCTCACAGGCAGCTTCATCACTCTTGACCAGAGCCCTTAGTTTGTATTCTGAGCCAAGTGACATTTCAGAAGCTCAGTTTCATACCAAAGTAGATTATTTAAACAAAAGCCTCTGTACATCAGCCACGGCATTTCCCAAATCCAACAAGCCCGTTGTTAAAATACTGTCTTACCTAAAGCTGGCTTTGATTTGGCTGCTGCTGTTGACATAACCTTTGTACTTCATAGACAGAGACAGATCTCTTAGGTCATACAACCTGATTCTGGAATCATTTGATGTCACTAGTATCTAGAAAAGAAATAAATAAATTTAAAAGTGAAAACAATTACCATGCCCAAAAAGGAGCAGCAGAGTTAATTCCAACAGTCAATATTGCAGTTCTTTCGCTTAAAAAAAGTGTCATAGACAAAGAATAGGCCCAAAGAGGTAGAATAAGATTCAGGACAATGACATTTTTCTCTCTCAACGGACAGAACAACTTCACTGTCAAGATCACTCTGACTGGTCTGAACCAGAACAGCTGCTCTTTACTGAAGTAAAACGTGGGCCCAAAGAACACACAACCATTTGGAATGGATATTTTGGAACACATTCCACAATAATATAGCAGAACAGATCAATCATGAAGCACAGATCAGAGGCCATTATCTGCTATATAAACAAACTGGGCTTTTCTTGGTTGATGTGAGTTTGCTTTTGTTTCACATTTTTCAGGTCAGAAGCTTGGAAGTGCTTATAAGGAACAGAAAGAGTTCTCAAAATGCTTAAGGACACTCAGCTGATTAGCCCTTCTATGGAACCTCAGAAGCAGACTGCAGGCTAGCCAGAAGTCTCAAGGTGACACTAGGAAAAGGGTGCAGAAGAGCAGCAGGTAAATAGTGACCCCTACTTATCTAATCATCTGTGCAACAAAGTTGTGACAACTCTTGGAAACACCATCAGATTACAGAACTTCCTATTTATTTTCAGGAGTTTACACTAAGCTCTGATTTATTACATAGTTACAACTCAGAGTACCTGATGGAAACCCATAGGCACTATTGATTCCTGAATCTTCTGCATGTCTTTGGAATTAAGTAATTTCTGTGTCACTGTGTGATACAGGGGATAACAGCTGGTGATCTGCTATTCTAATAGAGCCAGTTGTTGACCCCACATCACCCCTGAAATTTCATATACAAGTGAGACACTCTCCAGCTTTAGATTGTGACTTTAATATTCAACAGCATCTTCTTTGCCTGGGGAGAATTTGACCCTTTTGCAACATAAGACTTCAGTTTAGACTGAAACAAGAGGACTGATTCTGGAGAATCAAGTGCACTTGTTTGGATAACAGCTTCTGAGCTTTCAGCATTTTTTCAGCTTTTGTATGAAATACATTTTGAAATGAGTATTAAATTGAAATGAGCAGTTATTTATGCCAAAGAGGTTTTCACTGAAAGCCATCTGTAACCATTTTCTCCCCTGTACATTAATCAGAACATAATGTCAATTAAAATATATATATTCTATTCTACTACTATTTATAGTCTAAATCAGCAAAGAGTAGGGCTGATCTTAGTAGTGTTAAAAGACTTAGCACAGACTTACTGAGCATTAAATACCAAACTTCAGTACTGAGCCAAAGGTGCACCAAAAGACAGTACCTTATTTTCTCCAGGCAAGGGTTCAATGCCAGTAATTTTTCTTCCAACTCTGTTTCGACCTCTGGTAGAACGCACGTGTATTTGTGTGTGGTACTTCAAGTGCTGAAAAGACATTAAAACATGTCCTGATTTGAAATAATGGTGTAAAAGCTTAAGTTTGCTTCAAGCTCTAATAGGTACGTTTCTTGATATTTAAATAGCTATGACTTCTAAATCTGTTTATTGTTTAACATCAAAAAAACCCCCAAACCACAGTCTCAAAAACTTTTTACCTCTGTGTCATAGAAGATGCATCTCCCATCGTAGGTGCCTATCACTGCATATTTGCCATTCTGACAGAAGTTGGCAGCTGTAATCAATTTTGTCTGCCCATCTACTTCATTCCATAATGCCACTTTTTTGTCAGGAATGTTCCAGAGTCGGAGTTTTCCATCCAATGAACCACTTAAGAAGTACCTGTCATCCTGAGAGGACACATATGTTTAATCTCTGCTTGTGCTATGAGTATGTCCCTGACTTCCTTAAAACCTTCCCACTCCATTTCCAAACAGCTTCTCTCCTGAACCTCCCAAATAAGAACTCTCCCATGAGCTGATTATAATATTTAAAGAAATTACTGGCAAATGGAGCTCAAATTCTTACAGATTTTTGACAAGATTACACACTTACGTTATATCTCAGGTTAGAAAATTGCTCACTGTCAGCACAGGTACTTTCTACCCTCTCAAGCTGGAAAAACACTAACCTTGTCAGGAGCTGGAAGCTCCTTTCAGAGTTTCCAATACATCTACTAGTTCAGGGGACATGGACAAATGCTTTTCCTCCACTTGAGTTTTATTAATATTAGGAAGCTTTATTACAATGTTTTTTAAAATTTATAGAAAATAAGATAGGTTGGAAAGGACCTCTGGAGGTCTCTGATCCACCTCTCCTGCTCATAGCAAGGACAGCTTCAAAAGTTTGGTCAGGATGTAGTGGATTACATCCTGTCAAGTTTTAAACACCCCAAGGATTCTGTGGTCTCTGGACAATCTGTTCCATTTCATTATTCCACTAATATTTCATTGCAACATCCCTCACTGGAAATTCTAATTTTTCATAAAGTCACTCTAAACTACAACAGCTGTGATATTACAGCCAACAGACAATTCACTTTCCACATCACAAACAGTTAGACCACATGGACACTCTTGGTGAAGCTCAGTGAAGATGAACACATAGTTCTGGAATAGTATCCATTTTTTTTAAATGCATGAACTCTATTATTCAATTATATTTTTTAAAATTTGAAAATACAGGAAGAGGACTGTTATAATCTTAAATTCTGCCTCTGTAGAAGTAAGAGGGCAGTTACACTTACCCTTGGATGGAAAGCTATAGCAGTGACAAAGTCTATATGCTGGAAACAGCAAAGACATTCTCTTCTTGATATGTGCCATAATCGGACAGTTTTATCCATAGAAGAAGAAAGCAAGAAGTAATTCTGTGAAAGAAGAGAATTCCATGGTTATTAACAGACACAAAAGTAACTGAAAACTGATTGGTAAAGCCTTACCAATTTCTCTGTTGCCATGAAACTCAACATTTAATCCTTTTAGATTAAAAGGTTAATCCAAATTATCATTATTGATTGGTGCTTTCCTTAAGACCAGTACCTTGACCCTCAGTCACTGAAAATTTTCTGGAAGAATCTTAATAAAAATGGATACTTGGAATGCAGTTAAAGTATTCAGAGAAGAAACAGCACGACAGGTTTCAGAGATGCCTAAGATCCTTTCTCCAGTCTGTGTCCTTATAACAGCATTGCCATGTGGAAAATAAAGTGAATAAGTTCTATGTGAAACATTTTCAAAGTTAAGCACAAGGTAATTCTCTCATTTTAAGATACATGTATATATTCAGAAACTTCAGAACATGCACACTTTGCATAAAACCAGTGAAATACACTGAAGACAAGAAAAGCAGTAACATCATTAAAGAGAAACCACACAGCTCAATGGAAAGTCCTCCCACTCTAAACAGTTCACCTTCACTATTGAATACACAACTGTAATTGTTACTAGCTTGATATTTTTTAAGACAACTTTTAATTAGACAAGCCCAGGAAGGTTGCTCATTTTATTCCAACTATTTCAGCTGGAATGTGTGTTGCCTTTACAAAACTTTTCTCTTAACTTCAGTGACTGCATCATGCTGTTTAAATGTATGGTTCCAGTGGCAACTGATAAGGGAAAACAAGGAAAACACAGGAGAACTGTGCAGACTGTATTAAAGTGCCTTACTTTAGACCAGGAAAGATCAAGAAGATCTGCTGTATGGCCTTTGTATTTGCAAAATGGTCGTTGACGAAATGGGGCATTTTTATCATCTGGGTCTTCATCAACTCCACTGCAAATCTATCAGAGAAATGTACAGAAACATTACCAAATATTAGCTGGAAAAAAGGAACAATAAATAACAACTCTTACTACTTTAAAATAAACAATATTGCATAAATAAACAACCAAAGTAAATTTCAAGTACAATGGATTGTGAAACATCACCCTGACACTGCAAAATTAAGAAGTTCTGAGTTTTCCATTCTTATAGCTCTTATTCAATGGGATCAGCTTGACAAGAATTAAAGAAAACATCCAAAGACAAGATTTTGGAACAAAGTACTTCAACCTTAAAAACTGCATTCCACTTCAGAATATAAACTGTGAGTTCAAGTTTCCATGTTTGTAGGGCATGTAAAGAATAATAACTTCCTAGTAAAAGACCATTTTAAAATAAAAGGTGCAAAGTTAAAAAAAAAACGCTCCTAGAAGTTCCTATACAAAACCTCTCCCGAAACAAAAAAACAAACCCCAAAAAACCCCCACCAGCACTCAAAACAGCATTCCTGATGTGTGTGGTTAGGCAAGCCTACTAACTTACCTGAGTTAAAGGAGGATTGCTGGCTTCCCAGCTTCCCCCCTCCACCAAAGCAATGCACACTAAATAATGCTACTGCTAAGATCTTCGCTTAAACCCTGATTTTGTCATCTGTTTCTTACACTACTGGAAACCAAAAATAGAAAAAAACTACCTTAAATACATTAATTTTAATGGTAAGGTTTACTACAGTATCTGAAAACTACACAAGTTAGAATATCTGAGTACATTTCGTTAGTCATGTTCCATTTATTCTACAGTTATGTGAAAAATTTAAATGTGTCAGGTTTTATTCTGCTTTTGAGCATCTCATTGTTCAGTTTGGCCTTCTTGGAAAAGACATCATCGAGTCAGATTTTAACCACAAGTAATGCTCAGACATAAAACACTAAGACAGGAAATTCAACAGTGTAGGTCTTTTCCCTCTAACTTTTCACTCAGCCATCTCCTCTGGCAGGAGGCCACAGCACAGCTATGCAGATTTTGAAATGCACTGGGTTCAGTGAGAGACTTTCCTTCTTGCACCCCATACACATGGGATTAACAGTATTTGACTGAAGATGTCTACTGATATGACAGTTTCTGCCTCAAGGACACCACCCAAGAACTCCTTAATGTGTGTTTGGATAAAGCAACAATGAAGATCTGGCAGTACAGAACAAAGCGACGCCCCCAGCCCCTTCCCTTCCAATGCCTCGTGTACCTACCCCTGCATCGGTGTCAGACTTGGAAGAATTCAGACTCTCTTGAGATGGAGAGGGAGAGACACGGCCTGGAACAGAGACAGAAACACCATGGTCAACATTAAGTTCCCAAATAACTAGAATTTGTAGTGTTTTAGAGTGATGCATAAAGAGATACCTTCTGTGTTGTACTTCATGCGCATGTTATTGAAATAGTCAAAAGCATTCTTCAAAACCCATATTCTCACTACATTGTCCTGTCCTGCAGATGCCAGTAATCGACCACAGTGAGAAAATTTCATTGTCCACACAGCACCCTGCCAATAAAAAGGGATGATTGTTTAAGTTACATAAAGTGCTTTTTTTCCTTACCAAAAAGCCTTTCCTGTAATGTCAACTGACAAGACTTAGGACACACACAGGATACCACAAGCAAAATAAACTGTAGATCAAAACACTGATAAGTAATTGTTGAGACTGGTAGACTGTGCAACATGTGCAAAAACAGCTTGAAAGAAAGTGCTCACAGGGAAGAGGACTGTAGGAGAGGAGTTACAGGAGGTCAGCACTACCACAGAACTCCATATAAAACTAGCACAGTTGGTAACAGCCAGCCAATGATTCTGAGGGACTCAGTACCTCCTGTTTATTTTGTAGAACTGACAAGTATTTGTAGGTGCATTTGAAGTTAGCATCCTGCTATTGAATAAACAGCTACTAGGCAAGTGACTCCACCAAGCTCCACCAATTTTGGTTGGTTTAAAAAGTCATATATTGGCATTATGGGAACTAACATACACAAATTACCAGTAGGACTGAAAACTTCAAGCTTGCATGACAAGCTTGAACTCTCCAGTCAATGACTGCTGCAGGTCATTGCCCTTGGCCTAACACTTAAAGATGTGGGACTGCTTCAATTGTCAGACAGTTGCTGTCAGCAGAATGATCAGGGAAGTCATGGTATCAAACTCCACAGGGAAGCACGCACACCTCCAACAGTGATGAATAAGTAGCTTTTCTGCCTCGTTCTCCACAGGCACCTCTGCAAATATATCCTGGTTTCTCCCCTCCTTATCATTCTGATCCACATACTCCATTAACCTCTCCCTACTTTTGCCTCCAGAACCTATCAAGTATTTCTTTCAATACTTGTGTTCGACTCTCTGATAGACAGACTACTTTATTTGCTGCTGAGTAGGTCAAGCTTGCTGCTTTGTGCTCAGTTCAGGTAGTGGAAAATAGCCTCTTTCAGCCTGAATTTGTAATTGCAGGAAACAAGAAACGAAGCACCACTCAAAGCCATAACTCTCCAAAGGAAAGCTCTGGAGAATTCCTGATGCCTGAGTATTTACATACTTTTTTCCCTCCTGAAGATCTGGTCAAACCAGTCAAAATTTTCATTTTCTTGCCAGACTATTATTTCCCAGAATGAAGCTGTTCTTCAGGAAGAATAAACCTGACAGTCATTTCTGGCAGTTGCCAAGTAGATGAAAACTAAAAGTTGAATCTCATGCTGAACAGATTTAGCAAAACCACAGATGGAATTAGAGACCTACCATATGCTCTCCACTGAGATCCTGAACAACTTTAATTTGTTCAAAATCGTAGGGTCCCTTGAAGCCATGAGCTGCTTTGAACTTCACTGGTCTTGTATAGGGCATCCCTTCATCATCACTGGAAGAGGGATCATCTTGATCTGTATGGAAGACTAAGAGGAACACAAGTTCAGCAGTACATATTGCAGCACCCACTTAATCTGTTAGTAAGCGTTTGCCAATACTTTTTGGTAGCAGATTAGTCTTGAATTAGCAAATTTCTATAGGCAATTTTAAGATCTTAGAGCAAAACAAGAGTACTGTTGCATCAAGATCTAAAAATACATCTACATCAGTTTTAGGCTGCAATGAATCCAAACACTGAACACTGAAAATAAGAATTGCTACCAATTTTTGTTCTGCCCCTTTCTTTGCATCGCTCTTGCGTTCAGCAGATCCTGCACTAAGTGATTTCTGTCAGTTTAATGTGTGATGAAAATTATTCTGTGGCTTTCTTCTGACTGAATACACTGCAGTGGCCTGGTGACGTGCCCATGAAGCATAAGAATTGCAAAAGAGCTGTGGCCAACAGCCAGTGGCAACACAAGATGCTGAAGTGCAGCAGTTCCATGGCACTTATCTCAGGCTGTGGTTAGACCAGCTTGCTGCAGTACTAGATGTCTGTCTGAAAGAAACACTGATGAAACAAGAAGGGGAGAATTCAGTTGTAGTTGGAGTTCAAGCTATATGAGAATTTTAATGGTGGCACTGGTTGCCCAGAACACAATCTAATTTATTAAAGTAATGAAGACAATCCCCACTTCTACCTTTGGTGGTATAACTTTCAAAGAAAAACTTTACATTTTGATATCCAGACAGCTTTCTAACAGCACAACAAAAAATTAGAGTATTCAACTGGTTTAGCTGATAGGGTCTCTCAACTACTACAAGAATTTATCCTTGTAACCTGGTAACCTCAAAATGCCTACCAAGCTGCGAGCTTTAACTCTAAAAAGCCATATCATCAACTGCAGAACAGTAGTAGAATGCAGCAGTATATGTTCCTCTTCCAGCTTTGATTCCTAAAAGCACAAGGATAAACAGACTATCCTTTTAAAAAGAAAAGAAACAAATAAATGTTGCTTACCTTCGTCTCGAACACTCTTAACTTTATTTACAGCACGTTCACCGTATTCTTCAGCAAGGTGCTTTGCTTTCTTCACAGATTTGCCAAGGAACTTTTTCAGCTGAGTCCTTAAAAAGAAAGGGCAATTTTTCAACACATTACCATGGTAAATTCTCATTTTTTGCTATTATGAATCAATAGTTTTGATTTGAAATGCAATCTTATCTCTTTTCATTACTGCTTCTTAAAATAAGCATTTAATTTGACAGCAGTCATGTAATGTTCAGTTCAACTGCAGAGGTACAGGATTATGTAAAATCAGGTATCACTTGTAAAGTGATTACTTAAAGGGTAACTTGTTCAGTAGTCAAAGCTTCAGCTTAGAAAAACAAAACCTGCATTTTCTTTCTAGGGAAAGTAAAAACCACGAAACAGCATCTTACGTCTTTTGTTTTAACCTCCCTCCATCAGTATCAGTTTGCTGTGTCTGCATTTTGTCTTCATCATCAGACTGTGCTGCATCATTACTAGGAAATACAGAAGTGATTGTTTAATATGAAATCATAAATAATCTAAATTGAATTAAACATTAGTAAAGTAGGATCTCCATTTTAGGATCCATCTTTTTCATCTATATAACACATTAGAAAAACATGGACACTATGTTATTCACATAATAAACAGATCTTTTAGTTCTTAGGCATCTTGATAATAAAGCTGCACACGCTCTTTAGGTGCCCAAGATATATTACTCCCATCCACAAATTTCAAACTAAAGCTTATTGCGATGCTTTGAAATCTAAGAGCAGACAAAATACATGATATTATTGGGAACTGGTAACATGCCACTTTGTTCTCATATCTTACTTTCCACAGATCAAATAAACTAACAGTGGTCAGTTCTGTAACAGAAGTCTGTACACAGAAGAGTTCAGTTCTAGAAAAGTGAGCTTTTCAATGGTAATACAGCAATGCAAAAAGCCTAAACATTGTCTAATATACAAATTCATACAGGCCTTTGAAACAAACATCTAGACTGACCCTATTTCCTGATCATTAAGAAACTGTCTTTTTCTATCAGTATTTACAAACAGACTCAAGTTTTATACATCAGAAGGGTCTAAAGCTCTATTAAGAACAGGTAAACCTCAGGGTAGTCAGCTGTGCTGATGACAACAGATCTTCAGAGGACCAAAGTCTACTAAATGAAACACTGAAAAAGCTACAGGAGGCGGTGGCATGAACAACATACAGTACTTGAACATAAACTGTGTTTAATGCAGTGTAGAAATTTCAACATCTGGCACACCAAGGGCTGGGAATTAGCACTCAGATTAGTCAGACTGATGGACTGGGGCTCCCTTTACTTGCATAAGAGCAGCCTCCACGTATGTAAAAACTACAAGAGCAACAGCATCATGATTCATACCTGACGTATTCTTTAGTTCTCCTCATGATATGCAAAGTTAGGGGATTAATGCCTGTTGGTAACTTTTCTTCTGCCAGACTCAGGGGTATTTCTTCACCTGTATCAAGGTTTTTTATCATTACACTTGCTAGAATTTCCTATGGAAAAAAATGTGAAATCAAGAGAACTCAATTAGACTTCAAAACCTAGAGCAAAAGAGAAATCATCTGAACACACATATTATTTATCTTCATGGGAAATTCTGTAGCTCACTATATAGCTATTTTGCAAACTGTAAATTGGCACATTAGTGCAAACACTATCAACCAGTATACACAGATGAACAATTAGATGTCATCACAAGCTTCAATTTCAGAAATCAAAAATGCAGCTGTAGAGATATCAGCCACTGCCTGACACCTTTCATGCTAACAACAAACATTATGTAATTAAAAGACATCAGTCTTCCCCTTTCAGATATTCTAACTGCCATAATTTAGATTTAGTCAAAGACAAACTTTACATACAGACAAAAAGCATTTAGACCTAACTAGCACTACAAAGGAAAAGGTTTACTTGGAGTATCTCATGAACACTTGCATAGCTTCAGCTATGGTTAAAAAAGCTATACACTGATGGATACAAACAAAAACTTACAGAAGCCTGAAATCATCAGGACTAATGGAAGTATTAACTGAAACAACTATTTTAGCACTAGGAAGATTATTCTTCTATTGCCGACTCCTTCCCCTTCTACACACATGACAAAATGTCAGGTTTGCTGGTGTTCCCTCACATGGAAATCCTGGGAAGTGTTTGCATACCCACACTGCTAGGGGTGCTGGCACAGTGGCTTTGCACACCTAAAGCACTTTGTGGTCCCTGAGTCACTGGCCCTTCAAAGCATGAGCTGTAACAGACCTTAAACACCACGAGCTTGTGTTTGTCACTATGCAAAGCAATGCACCATGCACAGACCACAGCCATTAATACCTCATCTGTGAGCTCTCTTCCAGAATTAGACCTGGGCCTTTGTGGTCCAAGTACTTCATTTGTTGTTTGGCCATCAGCTGCTTTGCCATTTTCCTGAAATTTTGCAGACACACAATACATTATCTCTACTGTAACACTGAAATAATAGAAAATGTTACAGTTATCAAACTTAGAACCATTTCCCAATACCTGTGCAGTGACGATTTTATCTCCACTAGTTGCACTGGCCAAATCCAAAGAAGGCTGAGAATCTTTGGGCACACCCTCTGTCACTGTACTTGAGGTTAAAAGACCACCAGCTGTGAAGGTGTCTCGAGAAACTGAAAAGGGATTTATGAGAAAGAAGAGCATGACACTTGCCACAGACCAGCATTGAATCCTTAGATCAGAGTTACATTTTGAATGCCATTTCCGACAAATTTGATATTTTTAAAGATAACTGCCACCAAATCTAAGTTTCAATTACGTATTTCATAGATCAGTTGGATATTCAGGCACAATTTCGCACTTTGGCCTTTAAGTTTTATTAACTTTTTTTTTTAATAGTCATATCCTTAGTAGCCCAGGACTACTCATTTTCATGAGACCTCCGTCCACATCTTGACTTGCCTTTCCATGCAAATACAGACCATGCACATTTTATTTGAAGTAACTTTTTTTTAGTTTATGTATTGATGAGTCAATTCCTCCCTGCTACAGTAGCAGCTATTTTAGTAGGAAGTGTTAGTTTACAAGAAAGTCTATGCATTAGGAACATTTCTAATGCAAAAGGGTATTAATTCATTGCAAGAAGCTAAGATTGTTGAAGGATTTTTTTACACATCAACTAAACTAAAATCAGAAGACTGGATGATCCTTCACTAAAAACAAAAATAGCAACCATGTAGATAACTAAACCCATCTAAAATAGAATACTTGCCTTCTAAGACAGGTTTCTGCACGTCGAAATCCAGTTCGCTCTTCTTCTTCCGTGGCGGCGGCGCCGGCCGAGCAGGGGGTGGAGGTCTCGGGGGAGGAACGTTTGTTGGAGGTGGGGGCCGAGCTGGGACAGGCTTCTTTGTGCTTGCAACTATGTCAGGTTCTACAGTGAGCTGCCTTGGGGGCTTTGCTGGGGGCATTTCTTCTGTTGGAGAAAGGTCTTTGGTAGATAAGTCCGAAGCCGCTTTTTCTAAAGTATTTGCCTCCTTCTTGTCTGTTATGTCCTCGGTTTTGGATGTTTCTCCCTGTGCTTCAGTCTCATTCATTTTGTGGTCAGTTGCATTTGTTACTTTTGTTACTTTATGAGTTTCCTGTTGCTCAGAAGTAAACAAAAGCTTCCCAGACTCCAGTTCAGTGTCCTTACACGTACTCTGATACTCTGGTTCTCTAGTGTCTTCTGGTAATGGTATTTTAGCAGCTAATACTTCTGGGACATCACTAATGATACCTGCTCCAGGAATCCAAGCATTTGCATCTGAAGTTGGAACAGTCAGTTCTTTTCCTCTAGAAGCTAAAGAATCATCCTCTAGTTGTTGTGCCTTCTGGCTTTCTTCTATAATACTGTCAATGATCTAGAGAAACAAAACAAAACCGTTCTACCAGGCACCAGCAGGCACTTCCTGGGTACACTTACCAGTCAGCCCATACAACACCCACAAGAAATCTTCCAATGAAGAGTTGCTTTATATTCAAAATACATTTTGTTTCTGAATTCTGGAGACCAGAACCTTGATGCAGAAATGGGCATATGCAAAAGATAAAACACAGCCACTAATTTCCAGTCCTCTTTAATGTACTTTAAGATAAAGCTCAGAAACTAAAGCTGTTCACTCTTTAGCTGTCATGCACTGCTAAATATGATCATGTAAATTACACGAATAATTCAATACTGGTGCATCCTAAATATGTTTTTAGAATACTTAATTTGGTTTATGCCTTTAGATGAACACTCTTACTAATATTAACAACAAATTCTAACCTATGGTAGTTTCAGGATGAATACTGATCATTCAATTATTTAACATTTCTAGATTGATGCTGGAAGCTCAAAGCAAGATTTAACTAACCTCTTTTGAATCATCTTGTTTCATTTCTTGTACAAAAACTTCATTTCCAGATTTGATGAGTTTGCTATCCATATCCTACAGAAAAAAAGTCATAAGATGATATTAGTGTAGTTCTTCAGGAAGATGATCTAGCAAAAAATATAGCTACTACAAATTAAATAGCATAAAGGACAAATATTCTGCTACATTTTCACACATTACTGCTGTCACATGCTTAAACAGTAATGCACAGTACATGAGAAGTATTTCATACCACCAAACACAGAAAGCCTGCACACTATGAAACAAAAAAGGCAGTTATTTTTAAGATGTTTTGGCCTCAGCTAAAATCAAATTGAAGGTAGCATGAAGTTTAGAGGAACATACACATTTAATAATCTACAGCAAGGATTCCATATTAAAGCATTTTTTTCCTTTATCAGCTTGTGGAACAGGATGTAAGAACTGTATTAGAGCAAAATGTAATAGTAACTAGAAATTTCCAGGCTAAGTCAGGCAGATCTATCAAGTAGTCTCAAATATGCTTTTGAGGTTCTAAGATGGAATCTTACAGCCTACAATTATTCCTAGTGCACACTGTCTATTTTAGCCATCTTCATGCAGATCCTTCCAAAATCTAAACAAACTGAACTGAAAATATTCCATTTGTAAGTGAACATATTAATCAATTCCTGAAAAATCTTAGGTTCAGAAATGCAAGTAGTTCATACAACAGGATACTGCTTTAACCTAAGCTGATACGGTGTAGTAAGAACTTTATTGTACACCTTCAGCCCTGCTAAAAAGCTTGTCCCCATCTTTCTTATAAACCCCCTTGAAGTATTGAAAGGCCACAACATCCCATTGCCCATAAGCATATATATCAGCAACATCTGAAGGGGAATCTGGTGAAACCCCTGACAATGGAAGAGACCTGTGGAAAATCCCGTGGCCTCAAAGCAGAGCCAACTACAACAGGGTATTTTCAAACATTTGCCCATATTCTTTTGAACCTTGACAAGATTTTGTGTGACTGTCTAGTACAGATACCTGAGAAATTTCTCTTCAGACTTCTTCTAGATACTCAGTCAAACAGAATCTTTAGAGCATCCTAACATATTACGTTTGAAAAACCCCCACATAACTCCTGCAGACACCCATCTTGGAGAGTTCTGACCTGAAGAAATGGCACATCATGCAGAGACAGCTGCAATTATAGAAAAATGCTTTCTCCCTCTCCACTCCCTCCTCCTCCTTCCACAAAGTTCTTCTAATCTAAATGCAAGCTCTACTTTGCTTTATCACTAAAATCCATCTTCAAAGAGACGATGACTTAAATACTTAAGTGTAATCAGTGCCTACAGAAGCCCATTATATTAATTTCTAATTCTGTTGACATTAAACTCACACACCTGTTAAACTTTGGACTCAGGAAATATTTCTTATCCATTCCAAGACAAACCATACCATTAGTCACACATTCACTGAACTGATACAACACGAAGCAGAGAAGCCACTACTTTTTCCACCTCCAGAAACTTAGCTCTGAACAAGTGATTTAGGAAGGTACATAAAAAAATAAAAAACCTACAAGCAACACAGAGAACTTCATAGCTAATAATTCATGAAGGCATTGAAGTTAGTTTTGAAGTTCATTGATTGCACTGAGTTTAGTGAGAATGATAAAACAACATTTCTTGAAAGGCTTACACATGTGATACTTAACCATTAAAGGGACATTAAACAGAACACAAAATAGGGGGTAAGGCTCTGTGCCACAAGAGCTATAGCAAGATATGGTACCACTGTAAAAATACTATTGATTCAGAGCAAAGTGCTGCTGACAAATCAGGAACACCAGCTATGGATTTCCCAACACTTTCTGGGCAAAACGACAAGCCTTCTTTACGTCAAAGTATTGTACAGCATCACCTTTGGCCCCTCTGAGACCAGGAAATGAGTGTTAATTGCACAAGGTTCCAACTCCTCACCTATTCAATGTGTGCTGGATTCAGCCACCCTGTCACTATGCACAGATGCAGCATAACAATTACCTGTGTGGGAAGTGGCAATGCTGTCTCATTAAGCTAAATATAGTGTTTTATCTTCACATAACCTAGAGGGAGGCTTCTGAACCACAAACATTAAGATTCTTCTTATTTTGGAGACGGAAGAGAGCAAAATCAACTATTTCATATAAATCAAGACCAAAACCCAAGTGCTGCAGAGACTTGCTTAATGCTCACAAATCAGTTGAAAGAGGGTAGTTAGTTTAGTAATCAAGTACAGATTAGTTAAATTGCACATACACATTTCAGAATAATGTGAGGTTCATGACACTGTAACTTACCCTAAATAAAAGTAAGGCTGGAATTTCAAGAGACAAGCACAATTGCTACCTGCAATGAGGAAAGCCTATAATTTCTTTTGTATGGAGATGTCAGGGCTACTGCAGCACATCTGCTTTGGGTGGAATACTCAACATTGTGTTCACCAACATGCACTTGACTGATTTCATGAAGAAACTCACCTTTAATACACTGGTTCCAACTTTTGTTGGTGACCTGGTAGAAAGAGAAGACAGACTTAGGTAGAGCTCAGAGACACTAAGTTTTATTTAAACAGTCCACAACACAGCCTTCCTTTACAGGGAATTCATACTTGATGCTCTAGACAAGCAACAAAGGGAATGTTTCTCATACCACTTGTTTACAATTAAAGTGGCCAACTGCACACAATGTATAGATCCATTGAGCTTCTACAAACCTCACAAACCAGACAAACCCTGAGAGTTTGTCTGCAGAATCTTCTAGAAATCACTTTTCTATCACCCTTCTCTAATAAATGGATGCTATTACAAGTACACACTTAAAACCCTTATGCATTACAGAGAATTTAAAATTACCATATACACCAAGCACTGGGTGGACATTAAAGAAACCCAAACTCTCAGAAAGTCAGCACTATCACAGCCATTCTGCTCCTCAGACTCTCTAGCAAACCTAGTCTTGTTTCTAATCAGGACATTTGCTATAAATAGAAATAAAACATACTGTAACAGGAAGGAACTAGTTTTGCACTACTTTCCAAAATATGCACTGTGAAACAGTGAATTTGCATTAGCAACCCCTCACACTCCACCTCTCGTTTCACTAATTAATGAAAGAACAAGCTACCTTAGGGGAATGGTATCAAATAATTACTTCTCATCAAGTCAATTCAATTAGTGGATGGCCAACTCCTATTACATCCTGAACTTACATCTTCCACAAGGCTTTCAGAGTTCCAGAAGATGTTTAAATATTGAGTCACACTGCCTACTCTGACTATGGAATCTTGCTGATACATAAAGCAAAGGTTGAGCCAAATGATTTTTCCAGGTTCCTTCCACGCTAGGATTCTATTAGTTTGTCGGCCACAAGCAGAGACAAAGATAAATTCCCTAAAAGCCTACTGCCCAAGGAACTCCTTGGATCTCACAGGCATCCCAACTGGCTACCAAGGCCAGTGACACTCCACATCTCTGAGTATCACCTTGTACCAAGCAATACAGACAAATACAGAGATCTCAGACTCATTTGCCCCTCCTGCCTCCAAAATGATGTTTGAAGGGACAATACTTTCTGAAAAATAAAACTATTTCCATTTAATTTTTAGGAATTTCAGTTCTCTTTACCGTCTGAAAGCATTTAATCACAAAAAGCAAAGATTACCTTTTTACAGCAGAGCTAAATAAACAAGAAAGTACAGTGGTACATAGACACTGTATCCTTGTAACTAATTTAACACCTTAAACCAAGATGCTTCTGTCCAGATATTGACACTTAAGGTGCAAAATATCTGTAACACAGTTTTGAGGCACGATCCTCCTAGAAGGCACTAATGCCAACATGCAAAAATGAGCAAAATCAATGTTTTGACATGAAAAACAACAACATTTTTTGTCTCTCAAAATACATTGCTGGGAAAGGCCACTGCCCCTGTGGAATTTCTGGTTACCGAAACTTTTTCAGTTCCACTATCAACTCCTGGATTTCCTTAGAAGTAGTGGTAGAAATGTGTCACAGTTCATTAAATCCATAAGATGACTCTAACAATGAAATATATTTATAATTGCCATATAAATGCCTAGGCTACAGCAAGGGTCCTATTGTACAGGCACTGCTTAGACTTTACCACCTAAATAAAATGCAAATCCCTCAACTGCAAACAGATACTTTAGTTTTCTTCTGTGATGCTTTGCACCAATTATTCTGTCAGTTCTGGCACAGGCAACTCATTCCTGCACTGGTTATGCATAATAGGAGGCTCAAAAGACACTGCTACTCTTTTAGACTTCTTCAGCTAATTAGTTTTGCAGGAAATCTTCACTCAAACAAAACCAGATGTTATTTCCCACTCTCAGTCTTTACCCAACAACCTTGAGAAAAAGCTGCTTGAGTGATAAGGGTTACAGAGCCAGCAGGTGTAGAATGTAACATCGTGCTGACAGCTTGACAGAGCACACGTACACAAGTTAAAATGGAAATTACATGGTTTTAAAACATTGCAAAGCTTACACAACTGTTTGGCAAAAACACAACTTTCAGATCAGTCTATAATACAGCCAGATAAGTTCAGTGAGATGACTTGAGCTATGTGTCTGAAGGCACCATCGTTCCCTTAGTTGAGAAGAGTTGCTGCTCATGTGCTACTGCATTTGGACAAAGTCAGTCCCAGGGCCAGTTTGGTAACTGAAGTCTTTTGTAGTTCAATGTGACTCTGGAATGGTCTTGCCTTCCCAACCACCTGAACTTACCAGCCTTCTCCACTCCCCAGTTTTACTTTAAGGCCACTAGTTATATGGATGCAGTATCTGAAATCCTTGCATTTTTAAGAAGTATATCTAGTGGCAAAAGGGTCTGAAAGGATTTACATGAAGGTCAATCCAACGATCAAATATTGATTTTGCTTTGAAAGGCCTGTACTTTACAGGGTTATCAGGCAGAACATGAAAACTGACATGTGCCACAGAAAGCATAAGGCAAAAAATTAATCTAGTAAGATTGTTCACTAAATAGTGGGATTTAAAAATTGATAGAAACAGATCTTCTAGACTGTATTTCAGTCTACTTCTAAGTTATCTTACATGATACCAGTTTTACACCTGTTTAACAGAGGAGGAGTTCAAGGTTTATCTACAAAGGTTAAACCTGCACAAACAGATGTCTGATTAGTCTCAAAGTCAAATAAACTCATGAAGAGCTGCTTTTTTATTTATCTCACTGTCCAATTCATCCTCATAGTGACCAGACTACAGGAAGCTCCCATTCTGACTGAGGCAGCTTCAGCCCAGCACCTATTTGAACTAAGCTTCACGTTTTCAACACACTGTTGTTAAGTTTTGGGACAGAAAACAAAACATTTAGCCCTTCAAACAAAAAACAATGTGAATGACTGGCCTTGGGCAAATCCCATACTGACAGCACTTGCCTTCCTGGGAGGATGTCCATTGTTATACAGCAGGTGTGCTAACAGGCAGAAGGGAAGAGGTTTACAGTTCATGTGTAGCAGCTGTGCCCTGCACAGAACACACAGGTTCAACTACCAGCCCAGGAACTGCATTTACCGCTGTCCTGCACATGATGTTCCTCCCTCTAACCCGTGGCTGGCCTGGAAGCTGTAATTACTCTTGCTACAGCTCTCCCTGGCAGTCCACACCTCCAAACCCACAGATTCACTGCTGCAATGCACTGTCTGGGCTGCCCTGGGAAAGCATTTGGGAGCTTCAGCAAACTCAGAGCACAAAAACGTGTCTGCAGCGCTGCAACAACGAACACTCTACACTCCACCTGTTTGCTGCCAAGATCAGCTTTGCCTGTTGGCTAAAATACACACACATACACAGAAGTTGTACTAAATATCTACCACATGTCAACAGGGCACAACTTAACCTTACCTAGCTTCCTACACAGAGGAAAACTAGATTCTTCAGGAAACGGATTAAGGCAACTTCAAAAAGACAGGACTACTAAAGTTATAATTCAAGAATTGAAATTAAGGTCCCAGAGGACCTTTATCTGCATCATTATCCGCATCATCTCTTTTGTTTGGTTTCCCATAACAATTTTTAGGATACAAGTATACCAGGAACAAACTCGGTCCCTACTGTTAGGCAAATGATATCTATTAGGTTTGCAGCTGATTTCAGAGCAGACATATCACTTTTCTTATAAATAAAATATAGAGGGCCTGTCACATGTCTGCATTCAACCAGGTGTGTCTTACTTCATATTTTCTTTCTCTTAAAACTGACATGATCCTGCACAGCACTGCTCATGCCTCGAATTTCAGCTCTTTTTCTAAAACCTTCGATGGTTATATGTTTCTAAAGCAGAGTGACAGAGGTGAAATAAGGGCATCTTCTGGCACAGTACCTCTCCCCCTCTCCATCTGTTGGATAACTAAGTCCAGAGTACACTCTCCATACATCCTGTCAAAAGCAGAATTACATGTAGAAGGCGAGATCTAGAGCAGAAGTGAAGCACACAGGCCTGGCCTGGGGAAGTTCAGTACTCTCCAAACATCTGGTTTGACACACTTCACCTTAGAGGAGTCATCAACCCAGGAGCGCCACCTCGGACCGCTATCATCTGAAAGAAACACTTTGTAACAAGTTCTGTAATTTTTTTCTAATTAATTCTATGTACTTGAGGATGGAGATACGGTGCTTTCCTTGAGAGAGGGACTTAAGCATCAGTATCTCTTGACTTACAGTGGGAACTGGGAGCTTACATCCAACTTGAAAATTCCACTCTTACACACCAGGCAATTAATAAACAGCAAAGACGTCTGCAAGTCGACATGAACACTTGGCACCACTTTATCAGCAGTTATTAAACTTCCCCACACAGAACTCAGGACAGGGAGGAGGAAGATACAAACCCCACATTTTTAATGAGGGCAAATATATCTACACTGTTTTGCTAAAAACTGCCTATAGCATGTACTGCCAAAAAGGATTCCCAACTGCTTTTACTGATCATCAGAACATTAACTGCACAAGGAAATGTCTCAAACTGCAGAGGGCAACAGGCACTTGTTTTCAGTTGCCCTTCCTGCCTCAAGAAGGTTTTGATTTTTTTTTTTGTGGTCACAAGTCAACGCCATTACACATACAAAAAAATCCAATCTACGAGCCTGCTGCCAAGAAGTGTCCAGTGTAAATGTGAAATCAGCTCTTTAGAAATCTCAAAGCCTACTTAAGAGAAAATACTATCCATACTGTCAACACAGATCCGGTAGCAGACTGAATTACAGATCAGTCTGTATTGCAAACTAAGCCCTCTGAGATCACCTTCTTATTTGACTCAGGCTCACAGAACTCTATTAACTCGAGTCTATGATGTATTGCTAAAACTTAAGGAAGAGTAATGGACAAATTAAAAGCATTCCTCACTTTAATATCTAGTGAGTGACTCTGTCTATATCAAGGTCTGCTTAAATACAGGTGAGGGAAACCTGCAAAGTCAGGACACGTGGCATTATCTGTACCAAGTTAAAGGTTGATGTGCAGTTGGGCAGATTTAATGGCTCAGTTCTACCAAAATATCTGTTTCCCCCTTTCCACCTGCAGCCTCAAGCCACATAAATCCCACACCTTCACGCTCTCCTGTCCCTACCCTGACAGGTTCCAGCTGCTTTCACTTATTGAATAGTTTTTACTTTTTCTAGTTTTCATCTGTTTTCAGTTACTTTGAGTTAAAGCAACTCACAGAAGAGTTTGATGATCACTAGCCCCAGAGGAAGGTAAGCAGTTGGAGAAAAACCTCATTTCAGCAAAAGCACTGTTAATCTGGCTTATCACACCTGCAGAACTGTACATCAAGACGTGCTTTTCACCAGGCTATGGAAGAAGATAAATTCAGAAAAGCTTTGATACAGGATGTGCAAGTGAGGAGAAAAGATCTAACCTTTCCTTTGTTCCAGGCATCCAGTGACCACTGACACACAGATTAAAACAAACTCCTTAGTCAATTATTAAAGCTTCAAATGCATTGATCTCACAATCCATATCTCACTGGTCTTTGAACAAGCTACGTGAAACCTCATCCCACCAAGGGAAAGAATGCAGAGGTTTGGTCCAGGCTACACAAAAACCAGAACTGATACAAGTCATAACCTTTTCCAGCACGCAGCCAAAAAGAGCTTTTTACAAAAAGAGGGAGTACATTTGGCTGACACCAACAACACAGTGCCATGGTTAGTTCTGAGGCAGCAATACCGGGATCTACATTAAAAAAACCTGTTAAAACTGCACTACGCAGAACCATACGCTGGCTAAATGCAAGAAGCATCAAAACGACAGAGAATCGCAGAATTGCCAGGGGTCGGAAGGGACCTCTGGAGATCATCTAGCCCAATCCCCACGAGAAACAGCGAAAGTATTAGAGGCATCATTAAAAACAGACGACAGAGCACACCAGAAGTTGCTCTACGTGCAGCAACAGCTGCCTGTTGCTGACAAAGCTCGCTCTCTTCTCCCTTCTCGGAAAATCTGTTACTTTTATAGCGTTTCAGGGATTACTTCTGCCGGTCCCGACTCCATCTCCGCACGCCTCTCCCTAACACCGCACACAGGAACGTATGATCACACAGGTCTGATCTCATCACCGCACGGTCACCGCCGTCCCCCCCATCCCGGGGCCCCCCCCGAGCCCCGCTGGGTTCCCGCACCCCCCGCACCCCGCGCCGTCAGGGGGGGCCTCGGCCGCGGCGCCGACCCCGCTCCCCCCCCCCTCCCCGGGGCTCCCCGAGGAGCGCGGAGCCGCGCTGAGGGCGGGCGGGCAGGGGCGGGCGGACTCACGGCGCGGGGGAGCCGCCCGCGGGGTGCACGTCCTCGGGGGCATCGTAGAACTCCTCGGTGTCGCTGTCGGACGCCATGGCCGGGCCGGGCCGGGCCGCCGCCTCCGCGCACCGCGCGCGTATCGCGAGAGCGGCCCGGCCCCGCCCCCGCCAGGGCGGAGCTGCGAGAGCGGCGGGGAGGGAGGGGCGGCCCCCCCTGCGGCGCCCCCTGGCGGCGGCGGGAGGCGGGTGCGGGGTGGGGAGCGGGCGTCGCTCGGCCCCTCACAAAATCACAGACTGGCTGACGCAAAGACTCAGTGAGGCTGGAAACGACCTCTGAGATCATCGAGGCCAACCTTTGACCCAACACCACCGTGTCAGCTAGACCATGGCACTGAGTGCCACGTCCTGTCTTGCCTTAAACACTTCCAGGGACGGTGACTCTGCCGCCTCCCTGGGCAGCCCATCTCCATGTCAAATCATCCTTTCTGAGAAGAAATGCCTCCTAATGTGCAACCTAAACCTCCCTTTTGCCACTATGCCCTCTTGTCCTGCCGCTGGTTGTCTGTGAGAAGAGCCTGACCCCCACCTGGGCACACCCTTCCATCAGGGAGTTGTAGGGAGCGATGAGGTGCCCCTTGAGCCTCCTCCAGGCTGAACACCCCCAACTCTCTTGGCTGCTCCTCATCACACTTGTGCTCCAACCCCTTCCCCAGCTCCGTTGCCCTTCTCTGGACCTGCTGCAGTACCTCAATGTCCTTCCCAAACTGAGGGGCCCAGAACTGGACACAGCACTCGAGGTTTGGCCTCACTAGTGCCAAGTACAAGGGGAGAATCACTTCCCTGGTCCTGCTGGTGGAGCCCAAGAACCCTCAGGTTCTTGTCTCTCGCTGCCCAGCCAAAACACACTGGCTGTGACTCCCAGGTGCTCTGCAGACATGGTAGCCACGTGCCAGTGTTTGTCCCCTCTGTCAAACACCACCAGAATGCCGGGGGAATGGAGAGGAGCGGATACACAGTGGGAAAAAGGAAAGGAGAGAGCTGGTGTGTCCCTACCTGGCTGTAGAGGGAATCAAGAACAGAAGTTCGTTCACGGAAAGGGTGATTAGACATTGGTATGGGCTGCTCGGAGAGGTGGTGAAGTCACTGTCCCTGGAAGTGTTTAAGGAAAGACTGGACATGGCACTCGGTGCCATAGTCTAGTTGTCATGGTGGTGCTGGGTCACAGGTTGGACTCGATGATCTCAAAGGTCTTTTCCAAGACTCTTTTCCAAGATTTTGGGATTCCGTGATAAAATCAGGTAATAGAGAATTAAGATAGTCTATTAGATGAATTGGCAAGAAATTTTTAAACTATTTTTTCTCATTAACTTCTGTAATGAATGTTTGAAACCAGCAGCAGGACTTAAATCAATTCCTTATTTGTTTTGTTTAAGGAAACAAATTCCTTATTTGTTTTTCCTTATATTTTCCTTCCATAAATTTTCATCTGATCTTCCCATCAGTTTTCATCTCCTATCTAATTACAAGTGATCAACAGTAACTCCCAGAGGAAAAAGGCTTCCCTTGAAACCTGCATTGCTTTTAATATTCTCTCGGCAATAATTGCCTGTTCCTGAGCCAAAGCACTTAATCCTGCATCAATATGTGTGATGCTGGCAGGCTGAGCATAAGTTTAGGTTTCCCTCCACATTCTCTGTACTGACCTCCTGTCCCCCTGGCTCTTTGGCACCCTTAACTGGGTTGCATCTCTTTTTATGAGTTTTTTCTGAGTCTTTTCTGACTTCTAACAAGCACAGAGCTACCTAAAGCAGCAACACAAACTGGAGTTCTCTGTCTATGCATTTATTTTTGTAAAACGAGTACAAGCTTAATATTTCTGAGACAGCTACTCTTGTCAAATGGTCAACATAGAGGTGATTGTGCACATGCAGGCATGCACACACACACACACCTGTCCTTCAACACACAGGTGAGATGGGGCCAGGTCCTCCTGTTCCCTTAAAAAATCATGGTGCTTCTCGGCTGAACCAGCAGAACTGCTGTGACAAGAGGAAGGAGACAAATTGGAAATGCATGAGCAATTCTTCTGATTCCCCTTAGAAATAAATAAGCATGAGCCCAGCATACTCCTTAAGCTCTCAGTGTTGAAGAATTTGACCAAATAAGTAGTACAGAAAATTACTGACTTATTCATTGCTCACCCTTCCTGCTCTAACTGACAGCCAAACATGACAATTGCATTAGAGTAAGTAGGATGGTCTCTAAATTATTAAAGTCAACAATGATGTAACCTTAGCCGGGAAGGCAGATGGCTCTGGAAACTGGGAAAAAATGCTATTGAAAAGCATTTTGAATTGTTTATCAGTTTGTCACTAACTGACAGCAGCTGCACGACTTCATGTTTTATTAGGAAGAGGAAATTACATAGTTGCAGAATTAAGGAACATTCAAATAAAAACCCAATTCTGCATTTAGTCAGGTTTTACATGATGATTGAAAGTCAGCTTAACTGCAGTGATCTTGACCTTCCCACTCCAAATCCCCTCGCTTTTTGCATCGGAGCGGCTTCTCAGAGGTTGACAGGGCTCCTAGGTCAGGATTTTAAACACAGCTCCACTGTGACACAGCCCAGCCTGATTTGTCCATGGAGACAAACGTAACTGTGGCTACAGAGGTGTTATCCAGGCATCAGGGACCCCACTGGCCAAGACAGAACCTGAACAAGGAGTTGTTGCTGGCAGGATTATGCTGGCTCTTGCCTCTGCAGGGTGTTGCTGGGACTGTGCAGAGCACTGCCAGGCTGACTGCTGTTATCTCTGCTGCTTGTAGACATCAGCAAGACAACAATGAGGTGTAACAGGGACAAAGTTTCCCAAGATGGAAGATAAAGGATATAATTAGTGTTTACAAGTGACCCAGGTGTTTTCTCCCCAGGGTTGGCACAGCCCTTTCCCAGGCTGCAGGCAGGGATAAGCACCAGGATGGCAGAGAGCACCAGTAAGGGCTCATCTCACCTTGCCATGGAAGTGGCATGCATTGGCTTGGAGGGACTGCAACGGCCAGCTCTGTAAGGAGCTGTTGAATCTTCAGACTTACTTTCAATATCATCTCTGGGTCAGTTTTCCCAAAGCCAAACCTATGTGAGAAAGAAAAAGAGATCATGGGTAAAAATGCTTGTGAACGGCAGACTCTTTGGCATAGCAGATAGTACATTTGCCAGAATTTTCTATCATAAAATCATACACAGTTGAATTACTTGAATTGCTTTTTGGCTTCTACGTACTTCCCAACACTTAGTCTATGCATTTCACACCCCAGTGAGCACAGACTGGTCCCAGTGCTTCCCCAGTACCCTGTGGCTGAGCCCATTGCCTGTTCTGCTCCTGACCAGGTGATGAGAGTTTTTATCTTCTCTGGCTTAGACATGGGCTTCCCCCAAGGACTCCCATGAATCAGAGCTCGCATGTCAACTTGTCCCAAGCACTCTGTGGTGTCAGCAGGACCATCCTACCAAAATCACCACTGATATGTGAAAGTTTCCTGACCTTTTACCACTGCAAGGCTGACTTGAAGCATTAAGTGTTGTGTCTTCTTAAGTGAGTGTGCTCCTTCTTCTTTTGTGGTTCAGAGGCCCAGAAGGCACAGGAGCCCCTCTCTTGTTTCCCAGCTCATTTGCTAGCACTGCTGATGTTGGCAGATAGGTCTTGCTCCCACTAAATCTTAATATACTCACTACAGACAGATACAGGGTAGATTTGCAGCCTCTGCAAAATATCACCAGTCTCCTGATTAATCTGGTCACCTAGGGACATGAGGTTTTAAAGCAAAATTGTCCTTTATAATTGCATTAAAAAAACAAGGGGCAAAAAGTATTTTTAGAGAGAACTTGGAGCTGATTCCCTCCTGCAGCATAGCCAGTGGGTGATGTCCTTTATGTCCTCTGGGCATAGGGAGAAGCAAGGGGGAGAAGTACTGGAAGAACTGCTGGTCCCAGGTTTCCCATGGGGAGAGGACAGTCAAAGTCAAACCCCAAACATGTGGCTGAACCAAGAATTACACTGAGGTCTCTTGCATGGCATCTCAGGGCTTGGAGATACTTCTCTGTGTGATCTTGCTCCCCTAGGATACAGAGTTTGGAGAGTAGGAAAGACCAAGATGGCCAGAGGTGACAACTGTGTGGAGCACTGAATGACATCAATGGTCAGATAAAAGAGGGTGATTCCCTTTGATTTAAAGTCCTGAGCATCAAGCCTGTGCTGGTCTAAGAGAAGCAGGAAAACAGGAAGGGCTGCATACCTTGAGCACCATGTAGGAGCATCTATCTTTGCCAACTCGTTTGACAAGCCATTGATGTAAATCATGACTTCTGATTTTCTTCATGAGAACTGCTCCTTCCCAGTGCTGCCAACCACTGTTGACTCACCACTGCCACTCGGGCAGCTTCCCCTGGCACCTGACACTGCAGTTGTCACATAGCATCACCTCAGCCCCTGTGCTGTCCCAGGGAGAGGTTCCTGAGAGGTTTGGTGTGGTAGCAACTACCTTGCAAAGGCAGCTTTGTGCAAAGGGTGGTCACACACGATGAAGTGAGCTTCAGCAGCCTGTCCCTGTGTGTGTGCACATGCACAGGGGCAGACACAGACACATGTGGGTACACAGACACACGTGGGTACACAGACACACAGCTGGTATAGCTGACATGACAAGAACATGTGCCAGGGAGGAGAGCAGCAGGATGCTGGGTCCAGCAGAGGCTGAGCAGAACATGAGGAGCTGTGCCCCAGCTTCAACCATCCGACTGCTGCTTGAGCAGCTGGACAGAGATCCTGCTTAGAGGTGTTTGTGTGTTTTGGTCGTGATTTCCACCACTTATACCTCTTTTTGCTTTTGCTTCCTTTCTCCCCTTGATGGAGGCCCAGCAGATACGCTACTCCCTGGTATTACCCAGTGCACTGATACATCCCATTGCTGCAGGCTCTTACAGAGCCTCCACAAATTGCTACCACCCAAAATGGTGCAGAAGTTCCAGGAGGGTCACAGGAGGATGAGGAGGGCTGAGCAGCTTTGGGAGAGTTATCAGCAATGAGAGGAACCAGAGAAAACTGAGGAGAGAGAAAGGGAGGATCCCATCTAACCTATGCTGTGGGGGAGCTCAAATTGTCCTGGAAGAGGGTGAAGAAATGCACTGAGAAATGCAAACACAGGGATAACTGGTGGAATGTGGTTCAACACCCACCTCCAGGCACAGGGGAGGGGAAAACCTGTGCTGGGAAATGCTCCATACCTGACTAACGGCTCTGATAAAAATGCCATAAATACCAAATCAGATCACAGCAAACACACTGACAAAAATATATCAAGCAAAATGTTTCCTCAAGAAGGTGTGGCAGAGGAGAGAGACGTGGCAATACTGGCTATGGCTGTATGTGGCAGGTGTGGAAACAGAGACAGTGGCATTTGCCAGCTGCTGATAACTAAGTCACATTTCAAGACCTGTGCCTGGGCTGTTTGCACCAGTAGGTATGAAACAGGTTTGTATTCATGCAGGTTATGAGGCTGAGAGGGAGCATGTGGTGCTATAACATGTGCCTTTCCTTTCTGGGAGCATGGGAAGTGCCCACCATCAGGCATGCTATAGGAAAGAAAGTATCCCATATAACTGTGAAAAATAGATGTGGAAAATATTTTCCCTGAATGGACTTAGTAGTCTTTTCCTGTTGTGATTAAGAGGAAAAGGTCTTCTGACATTTTTTTTTCTGAAGGTTCTCTTCATCAGGAAGAGATGTAGTGACAGGACAAGGAGTAATGGGTTTGAACTGAAAAAGAAGAAATTTAGGTTAGATATATGGAAGAAATTCTTTACTGTGAGGTGGTGAGGCACAGGAACAGGTTGTCCAGGGAAGTTGCGGATGCCCCATCCCTGGCAGTGTCAAGGCCAGGTTGAATGGGGCACTGAGAAACCTGATCTAGTGGGAAATGTCCCTGCCAATGGCAGGGGGGTTGGAACTAGATGGTCCACTCCAACCCAAACCATTCCAAGATTCTGTGATTCTATTACTTCAAGAGACTTTGTGGAGTTGGTTATTTTGGAGGGTTCAGGCTCTCACTGAACTGTGTGAGGAAGATAGGCTGCAGCATCCTTCTTTACAGCTGTTTTTCTTTGGTTTGCAGCCCTGATGAAGTAGCAGGTGTTCAGGAAAGGCAGATTTCCCTTTATTCCTGACATGACAAGCTGGAGGAGTAATGTCCCAGAAGGAGATAACCTGAGGCATAGATGAATCCAGATGAGTGGTGAGACTTTCTCATAGTACAACTTTCCAGGCCCTTCAGCAGCCCCAGTGCAGCCCTGCAGCCACAAGGAGAGGAACAGTCAGTCTGGCTGCAGCCTTCTTCCTTACAGAGCTGTGCTTCCCGTCCCTGGAGGTGCTCAGTGGGATGTGCTTTATGCAGCTAAAATTTTTGGTTTGTTTTTTCTCTGCAAAGGCCAGTTTCACCCTCGGAAAATCCAGCAGTGAGGCTCCTTCCTGTAAAGGAGAGGGTTTAATGTCCACTGGGATGTTGGTACCCTTTTACTCCCAGCACAGAGTAAGCCCAGACTGGATCCTGCCTCCATCCCACAGGTGCAGGGACATTGTGCCTGGAACTGAGCAGAGACAATTGGTCCCTGGCAAGGAGGAGCCAGGATGGGCTGAGCAAAACTGGCAATGCCTGGTTTTTTTCCCTGCTTCCAGAAGCAGAGCATCAAACTTTTTTGTTAGAAGTGAAAAAAACTTGTTATTTTTATGGGCAGCTACCCAAAGCATGAAGCAGGATGAAGTGCAGCTACTAAATCAAAGGTAAGGTGCAGACTCTGTGCCTACTGAATGGAGTAAGGAACGACTGGAGTAAGGAAAGCCCTGTCTGTCTCTTGAGATGCCCTCCTGAAACTCAGACTGCACATGGATTTCTATTCAAAGAATTTTCATGCTGCTCTGACTTGCACTACATCATCTTCTCTCACAAACAAACCAATTTAACTACACAGACGTGCTCTTTAATCGCTCTTCTTGGCATGCTGACAATTCCTGCATGTGCAGATGAGTTGCGTCTCAGCTTTGCCAATGCAAATGCTCTGTCCTCCAAACTTCCATGTTTTATTTTTGTCTGAAGATGCTCAGTGGATGCGTATGTGTTCATATACAATTGTTACATTTTTGTTTTCTCTATGCTCTGTCTCTGTACCCAAAAGCATGCTGCTAGTTTATGAACCAGAGCTGGTGTATCCCCAATAGCAGAGCTGGGAGTTATGCTTTCCTCTGGAGCTCTTCCCTTGTTCTTCATTGCAGCTCACCAGAAGTCAGGATCAAAGCAGTGCATGCTGGCATGGACATTGAAAGAGGGTGCATTGGCTGTTCTTGTAAGGAAGAATCATGAGCAGCTTGCTTTGAAGTGAATTTTGTCAGATTTGGAAAGGTAATTTGCCACTTGTGAAGATTAAAAAAAAATCCAAAACTAATCTAAGTGTTGAATGAGAAACAAATACGTAGCTTTTGCTAACATGATTCTAGAGAACACTTATATTGAAAGGGAAGGAGAAGAAGATAAGCTAGTAAGATTGCAGTAGAGGAATTACATTGCATACATTTTCCTTGTTGCAAACTCAGTCAGATTTCTAAAGATATAATAACACCACAAAGTACTGTGGTGTCTGGAAGTTGTAACTTTATATATACCATTAACATGAAGCCAGTCAGTGCTAAGTAAACTTCTTCTCCAGCTCCTGGTCATCACGCCTGTATTCAGTGACCCATAGCTGCTTGCCTGGGTGCTGCCTCTCTGATATAGTACAGGGAGAACCCAGGCTCTCTTGGGCTACAGCCAGCAGGTCAAACTGTTTTTAACTGAGATTTTATCAGCTGTTGGTCTCTAGTTTAGACTCAATTCCTCCACAGAACCATTGCAAATGGGACTCAGTTGCATGAAAGGACTTATATGACTGTAAGAAATTTTACCTGGAGAAAAGTGAATCTGTTTTGTTGCACAGAGATACCTGCTGGGCAGAGCAGGAGCTGGAAATTGTAGCCCTGTAGAGAGGATCAATGCTGGAGCTGGCTCTGATTTGGGATTTTCAGAATTCCAAGTTTCCCTACTGAAACTTTTGCTTTCCTGACTAGCTTCTCATGGTCCCATGGCTTGCTCGGGCTGTGGCCTCAGGAGTTCATTTGTGACCTCACTTGTGAGCCCAGATTTACTGGTGCCTATATTTGTACCCTCTAGGATTGGGTTTCCAGATCTTCCCTCAAAACTTGCATCCTCTTCCACAAATGCACCAGATGCTTTCTCCAGCAGCTCCATTACCACAGAATGCCCATAAAATGCAGAGTAAACATCAGCACTTGCTGGGAGGTCCCAGGGAGATGCTGCGATGCCCAACAACCTCAGCATGAGTCAGGGTTGCCATGGCAGCCCCAGCTTTGAATTCTCTTGCTTTCATGGTTTTCTGCCTCAACCTTAGAATTAGTTTAACCCTAGTTTATATATATATATGTGCTTTTGATGATAATTACTATTTACTCCTAGTGCCTTGTTCTGCTGCCATTTCTCTCGAAGGACTCTGGGTCCCAGAGAAAATTAAATAATCCATTGCTCTTCTCTTTAGTGTCCAGGAAGAACATATGGTAAATATTTGTGAACCTGCCTGACCAGATGTGGGAGAACAGCCTGAAATGGGCCTTCTGAGCTTTTGTGGAAAGAATCTACCCCTCCCCCCCAAAAAAAACCAACCCCCCCAAAAAAACCCAAAAACCCTACTCATTGAACTACCTGCTCTGTTCCTGGTGCAAGAAGTGGTGTTGACAGAGGACAGAGACGGGCACAGAAAACCAAGTGGTAACAGAGAGGTGTCTATGTAGGGTGGCAGTAAAAGCTGGAATAATAGCAGTGGAAAGCAGAGGTGCTGGGGTCAAATGAGCCCTCCCAAATCAGAGAAGTATTTTATGTGGTAACCCCAGGTCACCCCAGAGACTGCACTGCAGCTCATCATTGTTTCATCTCATTCTCTTTTCTGCTTTTTCCTTGCCAGCAGGGAGTGTGTCTTATTCTGCCATTGTGCTCTATCTGCAGGATAACTCAGGGTGCAGCAATTTCCTGATGTTCACTTCCATCTGTGCCCTTTGCTGCTGAGTATATTTCTTTAATTGTAGGCAGCAGAAGCAATTTATTTGTTTAATAGTGTCCGGGAAACATACCCGAGGGAGATCTCTGAGCATGACCACAAAGCTGATAAGGATTAATGTTAGGTGATAGAACATTGGATAAGGCTATTCCCACATTTGGGTCAATATCTGCTATTCATAGCATAAGCATTAAGTAAATGAATATTAGGTTATTATGTGTTATTATATTTAATGAGGTTCAGTATTTACTTTTCCTCTAAGGACTGCTGAGGACCACATTACTATGGTTGTATGCTCTGGCAGCCAGGAGAGCAGCCTGCCTGTCTCAGTGTCAGGGGCATCAGAGCTTTCAAAGGGCATTATGTGGCCTATATGTTTTATTGTTAGGCAACACTAACAGTATGTGACTTAATGTCCATTGCTAGCAGAGAATTCATTATTAGTGGGTGTAAATCTCTTTCCTTCTCCAGGTGTTGATATCTGCTGTGGAAGCTAATAGAGGCATCAGTAGTCATTTTTAAAAGCAGCTCCAGGACTCTAATGTTGATATCGTTGTGCCTTATCCAGCAGCTCTGGGTCCCTGCTGTGCCCTGTGTCAGAAACAACAAAGCAGCTCCTTTGCTGACACTTACACTTTCATTCTCGCATCCAATAACTTCCTGCATTGATTAAAAAGTAATAATAATAATAATCCCAGAAATATTTGGGAAGTGCAGAAACCCAGTTGCATCCTGCTTGTGGTGGGCCAGTGTCTGTGTGTAAGCCCAAGCTAGGAAGCTCCTCACTCCCCTGAACAGCTGCCTCCACAGGTCTGCTTCCAAATTCCTGCAGCCTGGCAGGACTTATTCCTTTATTCCTTTGCTGTTCATCATCTCTCCCCTGCTCACTCACCACTTCAGCCCACCTGGCACACTGTGGGCTCTCCAGAACCAGGACTGTCTCTCGGCTCCCCCTGCAATGCCCTGCTCTGAGTGGATAATCCAGAGGCTGAAGATCCTCAGGACTGACCCCCATGGAAGTGAAGCCAAACCATATCCAACAATAACTTCTGTGTAGAAACAGGGATTTACTGGGAAAGTCTGGTTTTCTGTTCACTGTGTTGAGTCACACTGTGGCTCTGGAGGAGCTGAAACTGCTCCGGGAATTCTTGAGGCTGTGCTAAAAAGAGCCTGATTTATTGTGCTGAGGAATGAAACTCTCTCTGGCCGTGGGCAATAAACAACCATCTATGGAGATGCAGAAAGCAGCAATGTTAAAGAATAGAAAATTGAATATATTCCTTAGTGACAAAGTTATTCAAGAAAGCCAAATCATGGAGCACTTCACGTACTGCAGCAGAGAATTCCCAAGCTCTGGAACAAGCTGGACCAGCATCTGCACCAGTATGGGACAATGAGAAACACCCTGCCCGAGGGAACTCACAGCCCCACTGTAGATTAAGAGAGGACCTATAGATACCAGAAGACAAAGACAAAGCAGGGAGCAGTGAGCCTATGTTCTTTCTTGATAAACAGAACTACCAGAGTGTTGTTTCTCCCATTATTTTATGGAAGGTTAGGCTGAAAACCAGCACACCTGGCCCTTGGCAGCGATGGGAACCAACCTGAGTGGGTTCCTGTCTCACCAAACTGAACCCCTGTGGATGAGAGACATCTGTGTGCTCCAGAACAGGACCAGTGTCCTGCAGAAACGGTTTGTCCATCTCAGGGAAATTTTCAGTATTTTAGACTTTCTGTCTCTTATCAGCCAAAAATTCAAATTAAGGAGAAATGGAAATCTCATACATTACATTTTGAACAGAGATCCCTAAATTATGTGGCCTAACAGCCAGAAGAGGTTACTTATAAGATCTTTGTTTAGATCTTTGTTCTAAATTTACAGATTTAACTGGCTTTAAATAAAATCCTTGTAGTTGCTTATATACAACATTTTTCCTTCTCTTTGTTTAATTTTGGGGGTGTTAAATATGTATTACTAAGTAATTGAAATGTCATAGTCCTAGATTAAACTCCTCTAGTGGAATTAAATTAAAGGTTTCTGCTCCTGGTTTGGAAGAACCCAGCGTGAATGCTTTATAGCAGCAGCAAAGCCAGAATTACAGGTTAGGCTCCCAATCTGTGTGCATTACTAACACCAGGAAAACAGAATCAGTTTGAACTTTTAGAGGCTGGAACCAAGAAAAAATGGAGATGTAACTTATTTTAGAGCCAGTGTTCTCCTGGAAGGAAGCAGCTCCTGCTATGCCCCCATGCCCTAGTGGCCTGGAATTGGGGGAGGATGCCTGGACTCTGCATGGATGTGATATGCTCATCCCAGACATCCTATGGTGCTTGATTTGGTGGGACTGGCCGAGGCTCGCAGCAAGGCAGCTGAAGCTGTGCAATCTCCTCTCTATTTCTTGCTGTAAGTGATTTAGGAGCTCACACCCACAGCGATCACTGCCCTGCCAATGATTCTACTACACTGCAGGGTCAGAGTTCTGGCAAACTATGGGGAAAGAAATCCCACATAAATCTCTGGTTGTGACTGTGCATCGTGTCCTCTGCACAGAGCCAGCCCAGAGTCAGGGCATCCACTCAGGTAAGCATTTGGAAGAAGCAGTGGGGTATTAAAGGCCAGCCCTGCCCACTGCGCTGGCTTTGGCTCTGCCAGCAGTGGGAGGGAAGCAGTCAGGAGCAGAGGCTAAGGAAAAGCCTCCTCCAGAATTTTCTGTGCTCCAGATGACCCCAGGAAGAACAAGAGGGTTACTTATATCTTCTCCCATATTTAGTACAGGACGGAAATTCCCTCTTCAGCTGGAAGGCAGCGTGCTTGACCCTCCTTTCTGTGTGTCCCAGCATGCAGAACAGCAGTGATCTTCACCAGAGGGGGGAGGGATACATCATTGCTGACTTTTGGGGAGATCATGGCATATTGGTCACCATTGGTCTGAGGCAACTGTGAGCCTGTCACTGTCTTCAGCTCTGCAGTGGGATCCTCCGTCTGAGCTTGTGACGGGGCAGGAGTTGGTGGTTATGGGAGGAAACAGTAAAAATGATCCCTGCTGTGATTTGATTTTAAACTTTCATCTGAGGTATGCTGAGCCAAAGCTGCCTCGCTCCTCACAACGGGCCAAAACCACCCTGTGGGGTTCGGCTGCAGGGTGCTGTTCTCAGCCGGCCTCTGCTTCATTTCCTCCTCAGCATCTCAGCCAGCTTCATGACATGCCAGTGAGTACAATTTCCCTTTTCCTTCCTCAGCTGATCCTGAGAGACAATAAATAACAAGAGAACTCTTTTATAAGCAAATATAAAGTGCTCACATCCGCAACATGTTACTAAAGTTATACTGTAATTTGTTCTCAGAATACCTGTTGGTATGAGCAGCACTTGGATAGGCCTGTGCTACAAAATGTCTCGCTTCTCCTTGAAGCTTTCCTCTACAGCAATGTCCTTCCTCCTGAAGGTAATTCCCCTGAGCTGGAGCTGATCAGGAAACAAATCAACCAACCAACCAACCCATTTTAGGTGAAGAGATCATGCCAAATAAAATTACAGAGTTTTTTAGAAAAAGCCTGAAAAAGGTTAAGATTCTTCACCTGGAAGAACAAGATATTTAAGAATCTTTTAAATACACCTTTTTTTAACAGCTGGCTCTGCAATGACCAATGAATATCCTCTTTCCACAGCTGAAAAGGCAGCACAAAAGCGCAGTGGCTTAATCCCACAGCTGGGGGGAGCAGGAGCTGCTTGTGGAAGCACAGTACATGAGCTGGGAGAGTCCACCCAAATTTACAGTCCCTGCCCAGGTGTAGTAGTCCCACCGCAGGGCCTGGGTGCATGTCGCAGGGGTGCTCTGAGTTACACTGAAGCACTTTATGCCAGCTGCTTTCAGCACCATATTCTGGAAAAGTGTCTGCATCCCACTCTCACGTAGCCCTGCTTATCCAGACTGGGAAATCAGGGTGCAAACCAAAGTCCCGTATTGCTGGCACAGCTCCTGGAGTAGAAAGGAAACCAACCTTGCACTTGTTAACGGTCACGGTCTCACTCCATAAAAAGAAGGATATAACCTGTTTACAGTATTTTGCTGATCACACAGGACTGCATAGCAGTCAGTAAAGTTGCTCCAGACTAAGTGCTGTATACGTGATGGACAGTGTTGCTCTAGCTGGGGCTGGACCGAGTCAGGACAGGCTGTTATTCTGCCCAGCAGCGTCAGAAGTAGAAACGACTGAGAGTGATGGCCAGTGCCCGGGCTCACGGGCACACTGGCACACTTGGTGTGTGTTGGCAGCAGCAAGGTGGCAGAACACGAGCAGCCCGGCTTGGCTATGCTCTGGAAAACCTGGGTGTTTCCCGTAGGGCAAGTGGCGAGCTGGGAGCCAGCGCTGCCGGGAGAGCGGAGCCCCATCCGGCACATCCACAGTCCCTGATGCTCCGCACGGGCTGAACCCCAAAACAGAGCTGAGGGGCGCTGGACAGGGAATCAAAAGCCGATCTGGTGGGAGGAAGGAGACGCCGGGAAGGCAACCGGGGCCGCACAGCTCCGGCCGCGTCCCCAGAGGGTGGCGCTGGGGCCCCGCCGTGCGCAGCCGGCACTGCCCGGGCTGCGGGCTGATGTCACCCGGCAGAGACGGGGCTGCGGGACGGTGTCACCCGGCACTGCCCGGGCTGATGTCACCCGGCAGAGACGGGGCTGCGGGACGGTGTCACCCGGCACTGCCCGGGCTGATGTCACCCGGCAGCGAAGGGCTCCCCTGGGTGCACTGTGCCCAGGATGTCTGCAGAGCCCGGAGCTCTTGATGCGCAGCAGCTGCAAGACACTCCCCAGAGCAAGGACAGCTCGCTGAACCAGTAAATTGAGTGGGTTGCGGTGAGAAAAGCAGAGGGGCATGGCTACAAATGTAAAAAATATGGGAAAAGTGTTTTGTCTGGCTGAAATGACCTTGGTTTTGCTGCTAAGCAGCACGCTGCATTGGTGCCACAGCCTCCACGTGAGAGCTGAGCTTAAGCATGCTCACTCTTTTGGGACCTTTCCACTTACTTGTCTTTGCAGCAGTTCTCGGGGGTTACTTTGACGTCCTCTGCAAGAAAAAAGACTCTAGTGGCTTTTCCCAGCTCCTTTCCAACAGTTTGGTTCTTGGGTATCACTTGAAATACTGGATGCATCATGTCTGCTGTAAAGGAAGCCGAGGTCTGCCCTGTGTGTGGTTTGGCTTGGCTGGTCTCTTTCCTGATTGAGAAATGCAGAAAGCCCACAGGCTCTCCTGCACAGATATTTCACAAAGGCTGAGAAGCAAAATCAATTTAAAATGGATTAACTCTTATGAGTGTACCTCTGTTTTCTTGAATATATATCACAGGGCAATTTAAATAGATTAAGTCCTGCTAGTTTAGCTCTGTATCCTGAATACCATGGAATTAAGAAAATCTTGTTTTGTAAGATCTCTGGGAAGGACTCTGATTTTATTGCACAAAGCAAAGGTCTGGTGCAGACCAGTGTATTGGAAAGAGCTTGCTGTGTTGCTTAGGTTGCTGTTTGGTGCTTATCTCCTCTCACAGTGTCTTAAAGCAGAGCAAACAACATTTTGCTACCCCTTCCCTTAGACAGGAGTAAAAGGGAATTCTAGGATAACAGAAAAGCACTATTGCTTCTGTGGTAATGACTTGGAAAAACTCACTGCTGTGGGGAAATAAGTGCAGTTTGGTGCAGTGGAAACTGGGTCTCGCTCATTCGGTGCTTGCAAACACAAGACAGGATCTTCCTGCCTTGCTGATTTTAACCCATCATCTGTTTTTACAACAGAAAAATAAGCAGCTGCCTCTACCAAGGCCATAAAGAAAGACTTGCCTGTTCTGTTTTGAGTATATGTCCCATGCAGAGAAGCTCCATGCATGCAACAAAAAGAAATATGTCAAGGAACAGAAGAAAACACTTTAAGAGATAATATCTGTGTACAAAAAATGCAACATGTAACTACTAGTGTGAACTTTGAAACAAAGAAGCCAGACCCTTCCTGGGGACCCATTGCTGGATGTGCAGGGGGGTGCTCCACAGGGCACGAGACTCTTCTGGGGGCTCAGGAACACTGGTTATTGAGCACATGCAGTTTGCAGTGCTATCCAGCAGTGAGTGTGATGTGTCCTGCCAGCTTGGAGGATAAGCAAATATTGACATTTTGGTGAAGAGGGAAGAGAAACTTGTAAATAGCATCTGGGATAAAACTTTATTTAAGCAGACAGGACCTTTATGCTCACAAGCAATGTATGATCCAGCAAAGACCAAATGTCAGACTGTAGCCTTTAAATAACAAGACAAATGAGCACAGTAAAGGACAGATTACAATAAGTAAAGCTGAAATTGTCAGCAGCCCTCAGAGCAGTTGGAGGAAATAGAAGATGATCCAGTACTAAAATCTCCCCCCTCCATGATGCGAGGTGCAGGACGTACAACAGAAGCCAATTTAGGTGCTTGTGCTACCGAGGATGACCCTGAACCAAAGGCAGGTGATTTCTCCCCTTCTCCAGTCTGTGGCAATGCTGTAAACGTGCTGCCTCCCAGCACAAACCAGCTGCACCAGGGGTGTTTTCCATTGAGCTGTTCCAATGAAGAAAAGCTGTGTTCCCTGGGGGGCAAAGTCATTGGCCTCACACACCAGCACCCCACTGCTGAACACAGCAGTGTTAACCCCTGGCACAGGCAAAGCAAGACAGGCACTCACCTACCCAAGGGGGGGCTGAGCTGAAAGGAGCCTCGCTGTGTGAAACAGGTATTGCAGAACATACTCTAAATAAAGGGGGTGAGGCAGAGCATGGCATTGAGGCTCTTGGCATCCTTTGTGCCTGGGTGGTGCAGGTCCCGGCTGGATGCACTGGCAGGGCAGGGAAATACGCTCCATGCTTTGCCAGCCATTCACTTGTGCCTCTAGCTAGCACTAAAAATAGTTCACTTTCATCAGCCTCAAGTTCATCACCAAAAAAGAGCAAGCAGATTTAATTCATTTGAACACAGTTTCGTCTAGTCTCTGAGGGGAAAATTCAAGTCTGGCTTTTGTGTTTATTATTTATACAGGATGGAAACCTTTGGGTGCTGTGGCAGGGCCAGGTGGGGACTTCTGATGGCAACTGTGACAATCTGTTCTTATTCCTGATAATGAGGGTCGGGCCAGATCCAGACCTGCCTGTGGCAGCAGTTCTGCTGAACCTGGGAGTTACATCAATGCTCAAATTACTTCCCATTAGTCAAGGACTGAATAAAGGCAGCTCAGTGAGGCTTAAAGCCCATCCAAAACCCCTTCACAGCGCACCGACCTGTGCACACACTCCAGGCAGAAATGATTGTTCACCTCTGTGTAGATGATGGCCAAGTCAGAGACTTTCACAGGGGTTGGCTGTTCCCAGAGCCATGGTGCAGAAGAAAGCTTAGCTCAATCAGTGTTTCAAAGAGTTTAGCTCAGGTGCTGGGAAGAGCAGCTTGTTAGGAAACACAGCGTTGGTACTCTTGTTGGATGCATCTGACCCTCAGCATATTGAAATTCAAGGCTCCAGTGTTATTTCAGCCACTTGCATTTGATTTACTCCTCAGCCAGGAGTTTCTGCCTGTTGTAGTTCATTATATCTCAAGAAGAACCATCTTGTTTCATCCTGAGGGCTCATCCAATTTTTTATGCTGATGTAAACTGACACAAGGTCAGTCAGGAATGTGAAACTATGGCAGTATTTGCTTTGAGCCCACTAATCTGAAGTGCCCTGGGATAGCACTGGCTGCCCAACCCAGGTCTCTCCAGTGCAGCAGTGTCATGATGTGCTGTGCCAGGCACAGGCATTCCTGGTACAGCACCACGGCCCTTATCAAAGGGAACATCAGGGCTCTGGCTCAGGGACTGGCTGCTGCTCCAATGCAGATAACACCACAGTCCTAGCTCAAAAGGAGACTATTGTGGGAAAATGCTAATGTGACTTTTGCTGCTTGTTTGCTGTGGGTCAACCCTAGCAATAAGAAACCACAAATTACATCTGGCTGTAGAAAAGACAAAGGCAACTCTGCAGAGTGACTTCAGAAATCAAGGACCGTGACCCACAGACTTTCTAAAACGTATCAGTGTACAAATGCACCCATGCCCTCTGCCAAACGTCCTTCCAAATATCCTGGTGAGCTGACACCCATCCATCCCTGCTGCCACCTACTCTGGGGCACATTGTCCATCAGCAAAGCTCAAGCCCCACTTTGTAATTTCAGCCTGAGCAGCCTCATGGGAGCTGAGAGCTGCCTCAAGACATGAAACTTGGGCAGCACTTTGCTTAGCAAAGGTCAGCAGGGATGGGGAGAGGCCTGGGGAGAGGCCAACAGCTTGATACCTTACTGTGTCCTGGGGCAGGTCACTGTGCACGTGTCATGCCTTTGTTAAATGTAAAATTAAAGAGAAAGAAAGAGTAAACTGGGAAATGCCAAAACATGTCAGCACTGCTCTGGGACTGCCTGCCTTGCCACAGTGCACAGGGAAGCATCTCAAATCAACTTCCAGCCTCTCCTGGGATGTCAGGCACCTCCTCAGCCATCAGCCACTCTGAAAGCATATCCTTGTGCCACACATTTGGGTGGGTGATTGCTTAGTGTGTCACGTACCTGCTCTTGCTCATGGAGAGGCAGTTCAGGGCCTCCTGCCTGCATCCTCCTCGTGGAAGATAGCCTCTGGCTGGGGTCAGGACCATCCTTCTCTTGACACGATGGTGGATTAATCAAAGGGAGGATGAAAAAGTTTTCAACTTGATACTGCAGAGTGACAGACATCAGATCTCAAGGAGCTGGCTCAAAAGATTTCATTTTTGGTGGGAGAGAAGCGTTTCAGCACAACCAAAATGTTTCAGTGGAAAACACTGAGTTAGTAGATACCATATTATCTTCTAAGAGAGTTCAACTAGAAAGTCCTGCTGGCAATGCACAGACACAATGGTTTCCCAGGGCTCACTCAGAGCGAAGCTGCACCACCTGCTCACATATGTGTAGATTCATTTTGTGTTCTCACAATTGCACACGTTAAAATCAAGCAAAAAAGCTCAACATTATTGAAAAAAACCCCATCCTGTCTTCCTGGTAGCTTGAAAACTGCTGATCTGGAGGGCAGTGACTCATCTTTATCTACAGAACAACATCTTACTCCAGCCCTTGCTGTGGGGATTACAGATGCTCTGGTGATGCTCAGGGTGAATTAACCTGCCCTTCTGGGTGGGAATTGAAGGGGGTGTGTGTGTGTCTGTGTCTGTGTCTGTGTCTGTGTCTGTGTGTGTCTGTGTGTGTGTGTGTATCCCAGAGTGCACCAGCAGTGGGTCAGCCCTGGGGGATGGAGCCTTCCTCCCAGTTTGGTCCCCTTGTACGTCCCTGTGCCACTGGCCAGAAGGCTCTCATGTACCACCAGCAGCCTTAGCACCTTTTTTCCCCACCCACAGCCTTAGATCACAGCCATGTCAGGGGGCTGTGGTGCTCACCCCATGGGGCTTGGAGCAGGAAAACCCCTGGGTCGAGCTGCTTTCCCCAAGCCCCACACACCCGGCATGCAGGAGGCATTGCTGCAGGGAGGACCTTGCATACTGGTGCCTGAACCCTCCCATTCCCAGGGGTAACACTGGAGCTGATAAAAGACAATTTCCCACACATTCTGCAGTTTACATAGTGATTAGCTTCTATGCTAATTCCCAGGGGGAGGTAGATGAATTATAACTGGATATGTGACGTAGCAAGGGTGTAACTTAACTCCTCAGAAGCCTTTTCTGAAGCAGATGAGTATCTTGATTATGCTGTCTGCATTTCTAGCCAAATGTTTGTTGAACGAGGCATATTTGTTATCTAGATCCAGTGCACCCCCTCCTGCTGTGGGTGCTGAGGCAGCAGCTCTGAGCGCTGGGAGAAACCAGGTAGGTGCAGATGGATCCAGGAGCCAGCCTCAGGCATGCTGCTTGTGGGCACAGGGAATGAACTGGAACACACACAGGCACAGCTGTCCTCCGTGTTCTTGGTCACAACCACTGAGGTTTGAAATATTGACAGCTATTTGGTTTCTTTTTTAATGTATCTTTCTGAAAATCGCACACAGAACTGTGGAATTTTTAATGGACATTTTTCTCATACCCTTATCAGGTAATTAATTCTTTTTTTTTAAACCATGTTTAATTTCAGTCATCCTTTGCATTTATTCTGAAGGAAAAAACGTAGGAAAAAGAGGAAGAGAAAGATCTGCACTTCACTTTCCCAGCAGCTGCAGAGCTGTTTGGCCAGTGAGTGATGCTGGGGGCACAACTGACAAGCAGGCACAAAACAAGGGCAGTCTGTGAACATCTCTGTAGTTCCCCTGACCTGAACTGGCTTCCTTCAGGCCCAAGAAGACCTGGAAAGCCATTCCAGAAAGCTAGTCCCTATCCAGAGGAGACACCTCTCAAAATAAATGCCATAGAAGGCGGTGTGGTGGTTGTGCTCAAAACAAAACCATCTGCCCAGAGTGTTTGGGGCAGCATCTCCCTGCAATCAGGGAGACATTAATGTGGGATGGAGCACTCAGCTGTGGAGAAGCCCTTTCAAAGTGCTGGGTTACATCATAAAAGCTTTAATCACTGAAGAAAAGTGAGAGGACTAAAAATAGCACAGTGTGTGTAACACACTGGGGCACATCTGGTTACATGAGTCACTTTTAAGTGCAGACTTCTTTTTTGAAGGAGTGGGACCTCAAATGTTGTTTCTGAAACTCTAGCTGACGGGCTTATAACAAGGGAAACAATTAGAAAATCATCTGAATACAAGTTGGCACAAGGAACTGTATATATGCTACAAATACATCTATTTTGGCAGTGGATTTTTAAGGGAGTAGCATCTACATCTGATTTCTAAAGAATTACTAAGTACTTATTTTTGTCAGGCAGTTTCTCCTTAGGGAATTGTTAAGAGAAAAACATCCAAGGGGCAGCAAAGCAGTATCTCAACAAACTCCTTAGAAGACAAGCTGTGATTTCAAACTTAGAGGAAACATTTAAAAAGGCACAATAAGTACCTGCCAAGTGCTCAGATGTGTCTGGATTTCCATCGGCCTCTTTTCCCTTTGCTCCCATGGGAATCCCTCCCCAGCAAGTAGGCTCAGACATATCCAACCCACAGTGGCCACACAGGGAGAGCTGCAATAAAGGGTGTGATCTGACCGGTGCTGGCTCTGATTTCCCCAGTATTTAGAGCCTCTTAAACGGTTTGTTGTCACTGGGCTCTCAGAGATGTCAGCATGTCTGTTGCTGAATGTGGGACGGATGTCCCCAAAGACATGGACTCCTTTTGCTTTGAATTAAACTTAAATAAACAGAATTAAAGACCATCTGGCTGAGGGATTGCAAGGGAGGAATCCAGCAGAGAAAACAAAAGTGAGGTGCTAACGTTAGTGACAGCTTTCGAGCAGAAAGGCCCTGAAGGTTATGTCTTTGTCCTAATTTTACACTATTGGTTTCATACCTTTCCTTGTATCCTGAGGAGTGTTATTACCAGATATAAATAGCTGTGACTGAGAACAGAGCAACAGCGTTGTCTCTTCTGCAGCAGAGACAATAGCTATGGAGCATTAAACAAGCAAAAAGCCCTTGAAATAGTGAGCAAAACTGATGAGTTTCATTCGTGCTTGTAAACACAATTACATTCTGTGATGGCCCCTGTACGTTCCAATGAATCTCAGTCCCAGGCTGAGAGTCCCGTGAGCCCCACACAGATGCCCAAAGCAGCAGAGCCCAGCTCCAGTGATGCCCCATCCTCCTCAAAGTGGGGCAAATGCTTTGAACAGATGTGAGGAGTCACATGAAGCACTTAAAATTAATACAAAAAGGCAGTATAAATGCGACTCAGTGCTGCTGGATGGCTGCAGCAAGGCAGCACGTTGATGCCTGTGGCTACTGGCTTAGCCATGCCTGAGATGAGCAGGACAGAGGGAGCAGCAACCTGTTTCAGTGAAGTCAAGGCATATTCCAGATCAGAGTCTCAAGGATGACAAACTATATTGTGTTTCTGACTGCATCTACCTCCATAGCCTTCTCCCTGCTTCGGTTGGCCACAACTGTCCTATTTGTTGGACTGCCCTTTTACCTCCCATTTTCTTTAAAAAAACTGCAAGGAATTCCTATTTGAGGGCATTTCCCCAAAAGGTGAAGCTGTGGCATAGAAAGTAAAAAGCTTTGTAGAAAGAATTTTTAAGTGTCTTTTTACAGGCCGAGGCTACTACAGAAGTAGCAGCAACAAGAATTAGCATTCTCCCTGGTGGAGGCCTCAGTGTAGTCTGTTCTTGATGATTAGCCAGCAGTGGCAGGTAACCAGATCTCAGTGTAAATCATCCCAGATGATGAACTCAGACCTACATCTCCCTTCGAAGGAGGTCACTGGTAGAGGCAGGTGTCTGCTCTACACTGGGCATCACCTCTGCATGCAAATATTCAACCTCCATTTTCTCTCTCCATATTTCCTTGCCTGGCATTTCAACATCTCTTTTCTGATATTCAGTGCTTTTTATCATCTGGTCCCACTGAATGGAGCAGGTGCTGGGAGCCCTTTGGGACAATTAGCACAAGTGTTCCAGTTTGCCCTAAGGTGACCAGTGCCTTTGCATTTTTGCTTCATGCATTTGTTACATTCAATATTAATTGCTGCAATTAAACAGTGCTCTACTGTTATTAAAGATTTATAAAATTCAGCCTCTTTTATCTTGGGCCTCACAGGAGGAGCTGGGGCTCACTTGGCTCGTCACCGTTTCCCCTCATGGTGTTCCCACCCTGACCTTTGAGATGCTCTGTGCCCTGTGCATGGAACTGGTGTGAGCCAGGACCACATCCCCATCTTGTCCTGCCATTGCAGCTCACCACGACTCCCTGAGGACCCAAGAGGTGCAGGAATGAGCTCAGGCCAGCCTCCCAACTCTGTCCCAGCAGGCTGAACAATTTCTACCCTAATGCCACTGGCTGGAAGTGGCAGGAGGGCTTAAATCCTTCCCCACTTCCTCAAGGAATGGAGCCAGCTGGTGCTACCATGATGTAAGAATCCTCGGTGGCATTTCATTTCTTAGGAGCATTATTTTTTATCTTTTATTATTTATCTTTTGCACAATGATATTTATATTCTAAATCACAGGCATTTCAAAGAATTGGTGTGTAGACCCTTGTTTGTTCATCTCTTCCACACATGCTAAATTAACTCATAAAATATAAAAAATTAATTATGAAATATTTTTGTGGATTTTGCTGGATAGTATCCCCAGAGCCAAAGTGGAAAAATGGTTCCTCTTCCAATGCTAAAGCAAGACATATTGAGAAAGTTTTGCCCTTTAATATAAAATTGATTGTACTGTCATGGCTTTCTTTAAAGCAGGAATGTCCCTGAAAAAAACAAGAAAACCAGAAAAATGGCTAAAAAATATTTAGCATTGCTGGAGCTATGGTGGTTTGAGAATGGAAGGTGGGACAAGTTTCATGAAGACAGGGCTTTTTCTGTGACATTGATAGAGCTGGAAGGACCAACTCAGTTTTGCACATACAACCCACACTTCAAGTCTGAAACAGCAGATGCAGTCTTCAAATGCAAACGAAGTCCACTGGGTTAACTAATGGTGATGGGCAGTTAAACTGTCTGGAAAAAGAAAGGTCAGTCCCCATGGAGCAGCAGCCAAGGATTGCACAGGATATGACATGGGCAGCTGTGCTGCACCGTGATGTTGCACCCACACTCACAATTTCACACGGGCAAGTCACATAAACAAGGGCTGGTCAGAGGGGGACATTCCTGCTCTGCAGATGGTTTCAGAGCTTTGTGAAAAAAACTTGACTTTTTCCACAGGGAAATGTGACAGTTCCTCCCAGGCCTTGAGCAGAGCTACCAGAGCCCTTCCTCCTCCTCCTCCTCCAGCAGGGAGCTGTGGATCCCACTGTAGATCATGGGGACTGGGATGGAGCAGGGACAGACGTGGAGTGGAGACTGCAATTACACCTTGTGGGAACTAGCTTTTGCAGAAGCCAAAGTCTCCTGTTGCTCCTGGCAAACAGCAGGTTCACATCAGCTAGGAAGTGTGGTGCTGACCTCTACTCTCAAATACCAGAGGAATCTTCTGGCAACAGGATACTCTCTTTTCTGAAAAACAAAAGCTAGAGGCTATTTTTAGCATTTTGATTTCAGAGGTCAGTATATTAAAATATTTATTGGATCTCCACTCTTTCAAGGGTGTGTCTGTTTATAGCTGCTTTGTGTTTCTGATTGTGTTTCTATCTTGTTCTTTTGTTGTTCCAAATAAAACAGCAACTTTTAGAACCCTCCTCTGCACATTTTCCATGTTCATGTTACATACAGAGTAACTGAAAGCAACAGCACTCATGGTGAGAACTAAATCACGCCTGGACCAGTGGAAGCAGTTGCTGGAGCAGAAGGAGATTGTATTAAATTGCTGCTGAGGAGGGACCAGGTCCTCTGCTGACTCCCACAGCAGCCACCTCCAGCACCTCTCATGTATCAGCAAGATGTCAGAGATGCTCCAAGGACAAGAGTTACCAATAAAACGTTGCCCTTACAGCTATTCTCATTAAAATATAGTTTGGATAGAAAATACATGTGGTCCAGCACTGTCAGCATCAGGCAGAGGTTTGAACAAGTGTCACTGGGACAAGGTCCTTGTCTCTGTGACTGCCTGGGAAGCTGTGCCAGGCTGCTGGCAGGGTCTCACAGAGCCATGGGTGAAGACAGAGGCAATGGAGAGGGTTGATCAGTTATTTCAGAGGTATGGTGGAACATCAACTAAAAAGTGAAACTCTGAAGTTTCATTTTAATGTCTTTCCACTTAGCTAGAGGCTGCAATTCAATTAAAATTCAGATGCACTGTATTGAAGTGTGATTCCTCATCACCCTTCAGGAGCTGCATAAGAAAAAGCAGGCAGCATCCAGGACACCTGCTGCATTTCTGAGCATCAGCAGCACCACAGGCAAGTAGGAAGGATGCAGTGAGGCAGGAGCAGTAATTTTTTCACAGACATCCTCAGTGATAATGTGGCGGGACCGGGGAAAGTTTCTGCAGTCAGAAATGTGCACTTTTAACACCAAGTCTGTTAATGAAAAAAATAATCACTGGAAGTGCTTCAATGTCTTTGTCCCTTCTGAAAAGCCCGTGCTCTTTGGGACCTGCCTCTGGGGTACCACGTAAGAACAACTCATGCAAGGAGACTGAAGACAGGGCTAAGCAGCTCAGCCTTGAGAAAGAGCAGCTCTCAGGATGGACATGATTTTTCTCATTTAATAAGAATCCTCATTTCATTTTTTAATAAACTGACTCTCTGCCATGAGGAGTCACAGAGAAGGCACATTCCCCCACCAGGGCATATGAGCTGGCCAGGAGGTGAATATAAAAAATGTAACACATATACTAAAAATAATTTAAAAAGATTCTCTAAATTCCTCCCTGAATTAAAAAAAAAAAAAAAAGGAAAAAAAAAAGAAGGAACAAATTATTCAGGCATCCCTTCATGGCCCAGCGTGGCTCTGAGCATTCCAGCAGTATGGAAACTGTGCACTGAAGCGGCAGTTCCCACCCTGGGTGCACATCTGCCCATGCAAGGAAAATTGACTGCCATTGGCATGCCCAGGGTGTGCAGATGGAAAGGAACTGCAAGAGTCCCTCTGTCAGATAGTGGCAAGTGTGCCAAGGTGTGGAGTGGAGGCAGAGGGTGTTCAGTGTCCTTTGGAAGGCACCCTGACATCAAGTGATCCTGCTTGGCTATGAAACGGCAAAGGACCATTAGGTGCATCTTTAATTGTGGATTAGACAGGACTGCCTGCAAGGCACAGCCCGTGGGGGCTGCACATTGCAACCTCTGCTCCTGAAGAGAAATGTAGAACTGGTTTTCTTTTCCCCTCTCTGCCCGATCACCTGGATTAGAGTTTCCCTAAGGATCTCTCCCTGGCACTGAAGGAATTGCTAGAGAGCAGATATCTGAAAGAAAATGGAGTATCTGCCTCATAAAGCTCCACAAATTCCTGGCTGGGCAGGCTCCAGTTATCACATAAAAACCACTGTCACAGAGCCCAGACAAAAAAACGATGGAGAAAAGACACTCCTGTGCCTCTGGTTTTGCTGGCACAAAGAGGAACACTTGCTGTGCTGGCTTGTCAGGCACTCACAACTATTTCCAGGAGCCTTTCAAGGATATTTTGAAAACAGTTGCTGTATAGTTTCATGGAAATTATTTTCCATGATGTGTTGAGCCAAATGAAGCGCTGCTTCCCTAATGCAGACCCTCTGTATTATTCTATTACCTTCAATACTGCATTTCTCTGTTTGGTGTATGGCTCTGCCTCTCTACCCTATGGACAGATGTTCTGTGGGATTCTCATCCCATTTTTCAAGGGTGATCACAACCTGCAGCTGGGCCCAGCAGTAAATAAGGAGTTTCAAAAGCAATTGGCTGAGTTCACCTCCAGTATTTATTGTGCCTCCAAACACCTATAATTTCCCTGTCAATACTGATGACCTGTTATTTACAAGCCCCACTTTATGCTAATCCTTTTGGTCTCATTGAAGGGAGGATTACATGTTGCTGAGAACTTCTGCCAAAACACAAAGAATCAAGTTTTAATATTAAAATAGTAACTCTTCCACCCCCTCCTCATCCCTCCCTTCCTGGCAATAACAAACAGGGTTTTACAGGCATTGGGGCAAGCAAGGAGGGCTGGTGGTGATCCAGGTTTCTGTCAGTATTGATACTCTTTGCTGTGCTCTTTTTCTCACACACAAGATTTAGGATGATCTGTTGAGGGATACAGAACTTGTATACGCAGGAGCTTTTGTTCATGTAACTTCTACATGGCCTTACACCATAAAGGAGATGGACTAGAACTAGTGAAATCATGATACTACACTCTGATTGCTGTTGTTTACAGTCAGATGTGCCTCCCTAAATGAAAGAAAGCTCACAAAGAGAGTAAATCTCTGTGGCCAGCATGGACATCCTTGGGCAGACCTTGCATAGCCATCCATCAGGAGCTAGGCTGTGAACCTTTAAAAGAGATCATCTTGTTTCTCATCTATTGTGTGTTGTGTTGCATTTTTGTTTGTGAATTTTACCTTCCTTATGCCATTTGCTCAGGATCAGTGGGGATCTCCAAAATTTTCCTCTACCCCCTCTGTTCTAACAGATCTTGGTGTTACCTATTTGGTATGCAATAGCTGAAATGTTCCCCTGTTGCTAAAGTATTGGACTGAATGGCTTCTTTGTTTTTCCTCCACAGTTAATATCCTTGTGCTGCACAGAAAGATAAAGGCATGGAATTATAGTGCAGTCACAGCTCAAAACTCAGGATTTATACCCATACAGCTTCTGCAGTAAAATACCCTGTAATGAGATAGCTGGTGTCACTGGGTTCTGCTGATGCTGAGCACACTGCAGCATCTCAGCAGTGCAAGCACATTTCACAACAATTTGTTTATCTCTGCAGAAATAACTTAGCACATAAACCCTTCACTGTTGCTCCTGCAGTGCTGGTTAGCCTTAGTAGAGGTGCCTAAATCTGCCTCAGGGCAGATTCCCTTGCTTTCAGGAATATCATGATGAGGCACTACATTTTACCCTGTGGCAATGTGAAACTTCTTTTTGAAGCATTGTTTTGGGAAATGGCCACTGGGTCATCCCATGTTGTTCTCTTTATAAGTAGCTCAGAGGGTACTAAGATGCTTTACTACTGGGTAAGCTCAGCTGATGAATGGAGTCATTCCACATCACTGACAGTTACTAAATTTGCTCTACTTGGAATGATTGAACTGCTCTTGCTCAGAGATGGATTTGTTAATGTATTTCCTGACAGTGATCAATGATTTATTTTATATTCGTTGTGATCTTTAATTGGGAGTGAACCTAAAGACTGATTGCCTTAAAAACTATTGATTGCTGCAGAAAGCCCATTTAGCAGCTTACATTCTGGAGAATGAGAGCCCACAGTTGCTTTCACTTTTGTGATGTTTGCGGATGTCAGACACAGCTTTTTGGCCAGGACATGGCTAGGTTGTGTCATACCCAACTTTGGTCACATCTTACAATTTTCACATGAGCAGTGCTCCAGAGATCAACATGAGTGTTTGCAAAATGCAGGCAAAATCTGGCCTTTTGTTTAGTTTTTGGGGGTTTTTTTGTGATAGGAAAAATAATACGTGACACAAGTTTATATCTTGTTTTGATACTACAGTGAAAAATGTTAACTTATTAAGACATACAGAGGTTGTTCAAGCTCTGCATTTTCTATCCTTACCACTAATTTTAAGGAAACAAAGATGCATTGCTTTCTTCTCTAGGGAAAGAAATTGCCAGGTATCAAGCCATGTGCAGTGAGCAAATGAGGAGTACAGTGCTGTACTGCCAGGCTGTTTTGCCTCATCAGAAGCCACTGGTCTCCCTATTGCTCCAGGGGGAATTATATAGACAAGGTCTCCATCTGGCACTGGCCACTTTTCCTGCATCCTGGTTGAACTGTGTTGGCTGAAACAGTTTCCTCCACAGGCACTTGATCCTTGTTCATCACCACCTGTGGGAACAGGAAGGAAGATGAAAGTGATCTTCTTTATCCTGCTGCATTCCTGGCAGCGCTGAACTCCTCGTTTCCTCTTTGTGATAAGAGAGACCTGTATCACCAGTTTTAGGAGCTAAAAGTAAGGTAATTTTACTCAAGTTGAGAACTATTATTATTTTTTTAAAATTCCTGTCATGTTCTGAAAGCTGCCCTAAGAGACATATGAGAGGAGTTTGTACCATTTGCCAGTGGGGAACAAAAGCACAAGTGTGCAACGACAAATTGTTTAGCCTGGAGACAGTGGTGGAAGTGTTCTGTGGTGACTGGTAATTCTGTACAAAATGTGTTTTTCCAGTTATTGCCCAAGCTTGAAGAGCAGTGAGAACTTGCAGAAGACATTGATTAACCCAGTATTTCTGTTGGCTGTTGGAACTTGTATATGGTAAATGAGAACATAATTATTTCATGATTCATAAAGCATCCCCATGCTGGCACATCAAAGCTCAATGCTGGTACATTCTGCTGTACAGACATTAGAAAAAAAAAAAAAGGAAAGAGATTGATGGGAATGATATTAAAAACCTTATTGTAGTGCATTTTGGAAGTGTGTAGAGTTGAAACCAAGTATAGTATTTTGCTTTTTTCCTCTGACATTTGATGGAAGCATTTCCTGACTTGCACTACTTCACTTATTGACCAGCAGTAAAAAAGAATTACATCTGGCTATTTTTTCCCAAGATTGTAAAAGTTAGAAAAAAGTCAAACTTTAGGAAACACACAACAAAGATACAAATCTGGCATTAAAAAAGACAAATAACTGAGACTTTGTACTTTCTGAAAATCTATGACTCAAATTCCCACCCCTCTCTGGACTGTCTCAAAATGTCTATAAGAAATCAAGAAAAAGCAAAGTAGAGAAATCGTACAACTAAAATACTAAGTTGACCCACTCCTTTTTATAAATATAAATCTGAAAGAGAGCTAGCAAGGAAAGACTTACAGAAAAATTTCTGTATTACTTAAAAATGAGAGCTGTTGTGGGAGAATATCTGAATTACCAAAGAAATGGCTTGACTGAGACCTGCACCGAGTTCCCAGGTATAACCTGCAAGCTGCCCCAGCTCCCAAATGGCTCTCTACTGCAACTGAGGAAAAGCAATCTCTAATCTTTTGATAGTGATACTTTATTGTTACATTTTATAGCATGAAGAAATCTATTTTTAAAATAGCTATTCCTCCAAATCTAAAATTCTGCTCCACTGAGTTTAGCTGGAGGAAAAACACGATAAAATCCAAAATTACTTCAGAGGAAATGACAAGTTCCACTGCTATTTATTTTCTCTGAGTGAAATCCTTTGAGGTGAGGGAAGACTTGGGGCTGGGACTGGCAGATTGCAGCTGGTAAAGGTTGTTATTTTTCACTGCTTATGTTCCCAAGGAAGGCTTCCAAAACAATTTAGTCAACTGAAGATGAGAGAGTCCTTGTTGCAAATATAAATATCGCAGTCATACTTTGCAAGACAAAGTGGGTAAAACATTTTTTGTGTCTACCATGAGAACTTATACCCTGAGTGATGGACCTCTGGACTGTCTGATCCTCACTTCACTTGTTTATGCAAAGCTGGCATGATACAGAATCTAAGATCTGTTGGTATGTCTTGAAAAGAATAACTCAATCAGCAATCTGATAATGTATGAGGTTTAAAAATAGCATTAAAATGTCAGTGCTGCTTTTATATCAGTCCTTCATGGTCTCAAACTATAGAGGTTATTGTTGCACCGGACAATGTAAGGATGTATTTAGGTCAGATACTGTCTTTGTAGTTGTTAGGTTAAATTTTAGAACCACTCCAAATCCTTGAGGCATTTAAATCTCTGCTTGCTCTGGATGGCCTCCTTTCTGCCTGAATGCTAGTAATGGACTGTACTCCCTGCAGTCATCTTCTCTGATTTCCCCATCTTTCCTTCCACTCCTTTCACATTTCATTTGTCTTCCCGAACTCCTAAGATTTGGATCAGTTGTAGCCTAAATGTTTTCTGCCTTTTCCCCCCCGATGAATTTTAATGCTCAGTGGCCAAAACAATTCCCCCTTCCTACATATTTTAATATTTTAACTATGTGTCTCCAGTGAGATGCTCCATTTACATTGGAAATATTTCTCTGAGAGTGGCAATGATGTTTATGCTAATTTCTTCCCTGTTCTGCTCTGGATTTACCTAGTAGAGGAGGGCAGGCTGTCCAAACTGTGATTCCTTGCTGCCCCAGTAATTGCCATTTCTGTGGCGGGTGACTGTATGGAGGGCAAAGAGAGACAAAGCATTAAGAGGGCAAAAAGAGATGAGACATTTGAAGTGGCATCAAGAAAAATTAATCTTTAGGTTGGTGTTTTACCCTCAGTTTTACATTTGTGAAAATGGCTGTGGAAGGTGAAAAAAGGTTGAAAAACAGGACTTGCATATGCAAGGTTTATCTGTGTTACAATTGTAATTTAAAACGCTTTTGTGTGCCAGCGTATAACAGGAAGTTATTTCCTCTTCCAAGCACTGGAAACAACTCTGATATCTGGTACTTTTGTAATGCAAAGGCACTGACTCTGCAAAGAGAGACATTTCAAATATCTTTTCCACAAAGCTTTAATATATATTTTGGTGTAATTTGCTTTTGAGGGCTGCCTGCAGCTGTCTAGGCAGGCATGGCCATGGCTCTGTGAGCTTCAGCTGGCTCTGAACAGACCAGCACTGTGGTGAGGAAGGTAATATCCATTTATCTGCCCTAAAGCATGGGGCTGGAAGCTGGAATTTCCATTTTTCATGCTGGGCACCAAAGGTATCTTGGTGTTTGCATCTCTGGACAGGGAGAGAGGCTACCAGACTGTCTTTCCTTTCAGAATATATCCTGGAAATGGGAAGGCTTTCCTTGCTGATGTTCTTGGAAAGTGGTTGGTGGCTCCTGGGTGCTTTTGGAAGTGGAGATGGAGTAGGACAACATGGTAGAGCATTGTTCTACCCTCTAGGGATTTTTATTTTGGTAACCTTCTTGGGGAAATTTCCAATTCACACCATGGGAAAACAGCAAGAATAGGGTGCAGGTATGCTCCACTCTGAAAAAGATTTTTTATAGGGCTTCATCGGCCTCAGCAAACATGACTTATTGCTGCTCAAATCCCTTTATCCCTCTCAGAGGCTGGAGTAGTACCCACAAGCCACTCCAGATGGTCAGCTGCCAAGCAGCTTCCATCTGCACGTCCTGGCCTTTGGAATGGGATGCCAGCCTGCAGGAACAGCCACCAACTCAGGAACTGCCTGTACTCGGCAGATGTCACTTTCTACTCCAGCTCTGTAGGATTTGTTGTGCATTAGCAGGGACCAGAGTAGTCAGTGAACTTTGGAAATACACCGTGTGTCGCTGGTATCAAGCTGTCTTGAGGGGGAAAGTTGGCTTTAAAAATATTTAAATGAATGATTTTTACCACAAAACATTTTCAGTATTTACTGCTTGACAAATATGCGCCTCGCCTCTCGTTTTAGAATGATTTTAATTTTGTGAGGCTGTTATTGTGGCATGAATATGCAGATCTATCCTACACAGAACATTTTCAGTATAGAAAAAGTATAAATCCTGAAAGTAACTTTTCTAAACTGCAGAATGCAGAAAGTAAGAGGAAGTAAAAAGTGTTGATGCAGCAGGTGAGCTCACTGCACTTCACAGCTGGAAGCACACAGATGCATCCCCGCCTGTAGCACTGCACTTGGAGAAGGGGTCATGGATGCTACAGTTCACTTTGGCAGGCGATGCTGGTTGAAACAGCTGCAGAAATCCTGCCTTAAATACACCTGTGTGGGTACTCACTACATGTGTGCTGCAGCTCTCACACGCTCAACTTAAGTTCACCAGTAACTGTCTGCAGAGCTACAAATAGTGACTCAACATTGTCACAAGCAATTAAAACTTAATGGAGCTTAGTTCCTCCTCTACCCAAGTTCTGTGTTCTGCTTTGTAACAGATTCTGTTACGATTTATGACAAATGTTCAGAGTGAATTGTTTTGAGCTCAGATGGTGGTGGGTACGTGTTTTCTTTTGAGATAAAATCAAGCTGTAAAATTTCTGAATACGAAATACTGTTGCTTAATGGATATTGTTCTCTCTTTCTAATCTGTAATATCAATGCAAAATGATTATGAAGTGGATATAAACCTGCTCTGTCTGAACTGGTAACTGTTCATTCTTTATACTGCTCTTAGATGCTGAAAACATATATTGCCACACCAAATTATGTTCAGGATAATTATCAAATGTCAGATTAGTAAATAGGGTAAATATTTAGAACACTGTTTTGAAAGGAACCATTCCATAAGTATACTTTAAAAGGAAATGTTTGTGAATATGTCTTCTCAGTGGAGGTGTGTTTTGTAAAGTCCCAAAGTTTTGTAAAGATAAGTCGAGACTGGCATTGGCTTATGCAAGAGGTCATTTTCAAGGATAGAAGTAGGAAAAATATACACAAAAAATGCTTTCTTCTGCAAATGAGATACCGATTTTCTTGTCAGCTTGAGTGTAGAGATGAGTTGGTTCCCTGAACCTGAATTTGCTTCAGTTGCTGCTAATGATGTGAAGAGAACAGAATTGAACCTGAAACTACCCATAGCAAAATCTGTTAGAGAGTTACTCAACCAGGATATCTTTCACTCCAAGATAGATGCTGCACTGACTTTGATAAGCCAATGTAAAAAAATATCCAGATAAAAAAGAGCTTTAAAAGCAAGCAACTCTCTAATGGTGTGGTGTGGTCTCAAAAGTTGTTCAACCTTTCCTTTAGGGTTCAAAGTGGCATTGTTCAAGCCAAGGACACTTGTCAGCTGAAGTTACAGAGCTGTGATGAGGAGCTGGTTGCAGTCTTGTCTGGAAGTCTACCTATGGCTTCATAATTAGTTTTGCATCAAGTTCTGCCCTCAGTTGCATTGCTGGAATTCCTACAACTTCATTAGGGTTGACTGGGTTTAACTAAGGCATTATTTGCCCTAAGATTACCTGCAGCCAAAAATTTGCTGAATGTTGGGGGTTCAGTAATTAAAGGTGTGTTTACAGGAAACAATACAGGCAGAATGGCAGAAGAACAGCAGTTACCAAATCAAAGCTGTCGCCACATGAAAGACAGAACTGTGAAGAAACTTCAGGGTTACCATCCAGCAGCATTATGGGAGAAGGTGAGGCAATTCTGAGCTTTCCAGCAGCAAACACTATGGTCAGGAGAGTAGCTTGCTGGCCTTTTGCTTGGCAACACTCCTGATCCCAAATGGAGTCTCTGGAGAACACAAGGAGATGTTTTTGTACACCTATCACTTGCATTCTCTAAGTCACTAAGGACTTAGCGAGCAGCTTTCCAGTGTCTGAAGGGGGACTACAAGGAAGCTGTGGAGAGGGGTTTTTCATCAGGAACTGTAGTGATAGGACAAGGGGGAATGGCTTTAAACTAAGAGTAGGTTTAGGTTGGATGTTAAGAAAAAATTCTTTATTGTGAGGGTGGTGAGGCCCTGGCACAGGTTGCCCAGAGACGCTGTGGCTGCCACGTCCCTGTAAATGTCCAATGCCAGGTTGGACGGGGCTTTGAGCAACCTGGGATAGTGGGAGGTGGAAGGTGTCCCTGCCCAGGGCAGGGGAGTGGAACGAGATGATCTTCATGGTCCCTTCCAACCCAAACCATTCTGCGATCCTATGACTCAGTGACTGTTGCTGCCTCTCGCTGTGCTCCCCGCTCCCGCAGCAGCTCGCCCGGAGCCAAACTCCGCCAGCACAGCTCCCGTCCCGCTGCCCCCGACCCCTCCATCCTTCCCTGACGGAGGCCCCGCCCCCTCCCCCGCGGCCCCGCCCCTCGCCCCCGCGGCCCCGCCCCCGCCG